>NC_071353.1:144121935-144428566 GCF_943734655.1 Sabethes cyaneus | reverse complement strand
CCAAATATTAACAGTTTCGGCAGAAATTAAAAAAATTTGGAATTGAAAAAAAGCGGGTAAAGTTTTTTAAAATTCTTAAAAACAATCGTGAAATTCTAGTTGAAAAAGAATAAATCAACAGCAGAGAAACAGAGTGAGCAGCAGTTATCGTCGAGTTTGAAGGAACTGCTCGACCGGAAACATCATGAGTTTTCGCAAGCTACACATCGACGATCTTCCCAACGAAGTGCTGCAGATTATCTTCACCTTTCTACCGCACCTAGCGGAACGAAAAAGGCTTTCCTTGGTGTGCCGACGATGGGATGCGTCGGCATTTGACTACAGATTTCTGGGTCATATCAACGTGAAAGTGACTGTGACGGAAAGCACTGTTTCTTCACATAGAATTCTACGATTCTACCGCAAGATTCACCTATCGTGTGATCTGGAAAATGTTCGTTTGGATGAGGAGCAAATCGAAAAACTATTGACATGGTTTGAAAAACCCAGCTTGTCGCTGGAAGAATTTGCGTGTGGCGAATTATCACGGGACTTTCTGACGCTAAAATTTCTTAACAAATGTCCGCGTGTTAAGAAGGTTCAATTCAACTTTTATACATACGAGCCGGATGATAAATTACTGAATCTAGAGAACGTAGAGGAACTTGTAATCGAAGGTTCGTCAAAGAATAGTCTCCTTCACCTTGCTCCGAATCTACGTAGGCTTGCATGCTGGCCAGACCAGCATAATCTACCCATGGCAATTCCGAAATTGCCATTGGAGCATCTGAAAATAAATATTGGAGGTTGTATTACTGATCTATTTAAATATTGTTCAAATGTAACAAATATTACATCTCTTGATCTGTGTTGGGTCATTATTGATGGATTGGAACAACTATGCAACTTCTGTCCATTGTTGACCAAGTTACGATTAAATGTTTCATCGTTTGTTAAATCACCACGATGTTTGGCTAATCTGAAGCATCTTAAGGTAGATCATTTGAAGCTGTAATTCTGAACTTTTCATTACAATTTTTTTTTTCGTTTCAGGTTCTTTCTTTGAACTTCGTGAAATATCCATATTATGTATTAAATAATGATGTGTGTTTGTCCACAGTTGAAATAGTCGAATTCCAGCAGTGCATGAATGTGCATTTCGAAAATTCTATGCGGCGTATGTTTCCGAATGTTCACCGTTTAAAATTGTACTGCAGCGGCTTTACAAGAACAGCAAAGGTTCGTGATGGTTTTCCGCATCTTAGAACCCTAGAGGTCGGTTACGCTCGTAAGGATGCATTTAAACTGCTGGAAGGGCTCTCCAATCTGCGCGAACTCATTGTGCATGACTTAGAACCGTCAGACTGTCTCTTACCGTCTACGAACAGTCCAGTCAATCTACAGCAGTTGACGTTGAAATATAACTGCGAATTAGAAGTGACCGACGCGATGGCAACCAATTTGCCAAATTTGCAATTTTTGAATTTATTTAGCACTTCACGATGCACCAACCCGGAAAAGCTACCGTCGACATGTACGGTTAGGCGGTTTCTCCAAGATCGTCATAAAGACATATTCTATGATATTTAATGAATAAACTAAGTAATAATCCCATGTTTATTTGTATTTCTTTCTTGTGAACTGACAAGGAAACTATATAGACTATAGTCTATGGAACTTTTAGGAAACTTAACTTGAAATTTGTATGGGAATGTAAGTCAATGGAGGCGCATGATATATAGTGAATATTCAGAACACTTGAGTATTATAACAAAAGCTTCTTGAACTTTTCTTCTCGTGACGAATCTGTCCAAACATTGCAATGACTTACAAAATTTTGGAGCTTTTGAAGAAATATCTAAGCATTTATCCTGGAGCATATGGGAAAATTTCAAAATGATGTCTGTCGCTTCTGTGGCATGGAATAAGAAGATTCAGAATACCTGTTGTGCCGATATTCGGCAATTTTCAATAGAAGACTAGCTGACCCGACAAACTTCGTATTGCCACAAATTAACCTGCGTTGTACATAAATCATGAATCTCAGACGATCTTTGTCACAATCTCGAATTTTGCAAATTTCTGAGGAGTTCAACTTCATGATGATTCATTTTGGCAGTTACGTAACTATGAAAGCATTCCAGGTAACCAATAAGCATCATCAATGCTATTCATATGTAGGCCAATAAGCATTTAAGTCGCCTTAAATGCTACTTAAATGCTATTTTGGCAAAATATACAGCTACTTTACAACTTTACAGCTAATATACAACAACGTGCAGTATAAAATGCCAGATACGCTGATTTGCTGCTTATGTTAATGCTTATTAGTTACCAGAAATGGGTAGTTTAATATACAAATTTGCAATTTTCCCTCACACTAAAGTAGAAAACAACACCCCTGTCCCCTCATTGCATAGCCAGAAAGCGGATAGTAATATTCGCCATGATTGTACAACATTTCGCAGAATATCATTTTGCGAAAAACCTTAAGCGGAATGGACCACTCACGGCAAATTTTTTTGTGGAAAGTATCATTTCGCGATCCTCTCCTTACTCGCTATCGCTCGTTCCAGGAAACCCAGGTAGACCTAGGAAAACAAATAGACAGTAGACAGTAGTGATTTCTGCGGGGAGTTGCCTCCCCTCAGTGTGCGGCGCTTCCAACGGCGGGTCGCCGGCAACACTCGCGGCCGTCTCGTCCTGAATGATCTATTGTTACTATAGATAGTTTTTGTGGTCTTGTTATTAACTAATGTTTTATGGAAGAGTCTCGAATTTCTCGAGTTCGATTAGTTTTTGAGTTTCGCAAAAATTTCTGTTTTATTTGAATGAGAGTCCATATCCCCCTCCCACAGGGGTGAGAGGTCTCTAACTATCATAAAATAAATTCAAGACTCCAAAATCTCCTACATGCCAAATTTGGTTCCATTTGCTTGATTAGTTTTCGAAATAAGAAGAAATTTGCATTTCATTTGTATGGAAGCCCACCCTCTTAAAGGGGAGATGGGTCATAACTCGCTTTCTAAAGAGGAGAGGGGTCTCAATTCACCATAGAAAAAAGTCTTGCTTCCAAAACCACTTTCATGTCAAATTTGGTTCCATTTGCTTGATTAGTTCTCGAGTTATGAGGAAATTTGTATATCATTTGTATGGAAACCGTCCGAAACCGTGATTAGTTCTCGAGTTATGTAAAAATTTGTGTTTCATTTGTATGGGAGCCCCCCTCCCCCTCTAGGTCTGTAACCATCACTAAAACCTTTCCTGGCCCCAAAAACCTCTGTATGTAAATTTTCACGCCGATTGGTTCAGTAGTTTTTGATTCTATAAGGAACATCCCGACAGACAGACAGACAGAAATCACTTTTTATATATAAGATTTAAATCATAGTTTAAAATTGACTCAAACTTGGAATTAAATTAGACTTAAATTTGGACATGGACATGAAATTAAACCCGAAAATTTACTTGAAATTAGGATTGACGTATGTCCTCTTACTCTCTCATACGATTCAATTCATTTCTGTTTCTTTTTTCTCTTTTCCCGCCCTGTTTTTCTACTTTTTGTTCCGTTTTTTCTTTTGTGTCTCGTTTTGTTCATTTTTGCTCCCGTTTTTCTTCTTTTCCTTTCGTTTTTCCTGTTTTTCTCTCGTTTTTTTTCTCTTTCCCATATTTTCTGTTTCGTTGTTCCGTTTTTATTTGTATCCTGTCATTATTCTTTTTATAGCATGAGGACCATTGGCAGATAACAAGAGGACAGTTGTTTTTCACTCAATTTCTCTGTCATTTTCTTTCCCGTTTTCTATCTTTTCTCCTTTCCTTTCGTTCTTTTTTACCTCTTTCGCTTTTCCACGTCTAGATGTACCGTTTTTGCTTCTTTTCTGTCACGTTCACATTCTATTTTTGGCTCCCTTTGCTTTCCGGTTTACCTTTTTTAATTCCCGTTTTTCGTCTTTTTATCTCAAGTTTTCCCTTTTTGTTTGGTACGTTTTTTGGATTTCTTAATTTGCTTTGCCTACCACATTTTCCCATCCCATTCCAAATTCTCATTTTGTCCCACCATTCTCCTTTCATATCCCGTCTTACTACTTCGTTTTACGTTTTGTTCGATTCCTCTATCGGTTTTCTGTTTTTCTTCTTTTCCCTTTTATTTCCTCTTGTTTTTTGATCTGTTTTCCCTTTCTTGTCTCATTTTTCTTCCTTTTCTCTATCGTTGTTCCACTGTTGCCAGTCGCTGTTTTCCATTTCTCGTCTCGTCATATGCCGTTTTTTGCCCTTTCCAATCCTGATTTGGTTTTTTTGCTCCGTTTTCCATCTTTTTTCTTCCGTTTTTTTCTCAACTCTATTTTCTTGTTTTCTAGTCTCGTTTTTTGTCTTTCTGTCCCGTTAACATTTTTTCTATTTTGTTGTTTCTCTATTTTTTTGCTCCTGTATTTTCTTCTTTTCTGTTCCTCTTTTTCTACTGTTTTCTGCCTTTTCCCGCCCAGTTTTTTTACATTTTCTGTCTCACTTTCCTTGTTTTTTTACCGTTTTTCTTCTTTGTGATTGTTCTTCTTTTCTATTTCGTTCGCCCTCTTTTTCTTTCCGATCTCCTAAAAACTTCTTCAAGTCCTTTCCGGGAAAAGAAGTATAAATAGGTTAAAATTATGCCCCTTAAATATGCTCATTTTGTCACATATGAAAGACTTATAGGTCATAGAAATATCTACCTTCAAAAAAAATTTCAGCCATTTCCGAGGTGGGCTTTTTTTGAAAGTCGAATTTTGGTTTTTTAAAATGTATTTCTCAATGTTGAAATGATTTTTATTTTTTGCAGTATTTTTTTATGAAAATACAAAAAATTTTGAAAAAGTTATTCATTGATCATTTTTTTATGGGTGCTATAATTTTCGAGAATACTGAAATATCATTTTTTCCGAAAAAAGCTTTTGTTAGAAAAACTTTGTCCCCTTAAATATGCCCATTTTACAATGTATGGAAAAATTATATGCCATATAATTACCCAGCTAGCATTTTCATATGTATAAAACAGATAAAAATCACCATTACGTACAGATATACATGCTAATAAATCGTATTTGATGCACAAAATTGCCATATCCGTACTATTTTGGAGGCAAGCAAAGCCAAAAAGCAAAGCCATGGGTTTATACCGTCTTTAGACATTACCCTTCTTTATCGACAGACTTCGCAGCCGGCTGTTAGAGTACAGGAAAATTACGGGGCCAGTGCAACAATCCTACTGACTCTAACTAGCAAGCACCGCCTAGCCGAGATTCGAACATACGACGACTGGCTTGTTAGACCAGCATCGTACCTCGAAGCTAGCTGGGCGCCTATTTTGGAGACGATATACGTAATTGCGAATAATTTTGAGCATTACGACTATATAGGTATTTATATACTATAATATGCGATTAAGCGCGAGTCGCTCCGTACTACTATACGATTTTGTGCTGCAAATCGTATGTATGTCAGTTATTATCATAATATACGACAGGAAGTCAACTTGATCCCACTTTATTCAGCTTTAGTTACGATTGCGAATTTGTTAGGAGATATTTATGATAATTTTCGTACATTGATATACGAGTTGGTGCTAACTGGGTACCTACCTCCAAAAAAAATTTCATCAAATTCTGATATGACCTCTTTTGGAAAATCGATTTTTTGTTTTTAAAATGCTTTTTTGTCAGTGTAGAATTTAATTTTTATTTTTTCCGGTATATTTTTATGAAAATTCAGAAGATTTCGAAAAGTCACCCACAGATCATTTTTTTGTAGGTCCTGTAATTTTCGAGTTATATTTTTTATCATAAAAAAGAGAAAATAAATTAAGCCCTTTCCAAAAGTTAGTGTAGACCAATTTTGGAAAAACTAAGTATGCAAAGTTGTTTACTTACATGAGCTCTTTACACACACAAAGTTTCATAAAATTCTAAGAGGGTCATGCCTGGTCGAGTTGGCGTGAAATCCGTCAAAAGAGTCTCGTTGGCAAACAGTGGCGCAGTTAATACAAGAAATAATTCGAAGCAGCAACAAAACGTTTTATGCCGTGTCCAAAAGGAAGTTGGATTAATACCATCCGAGAGCAATCTATCTGGTGGCTTAATTTACGACACAAATCGGGAAGTAAATAATTTTCTCTCTGCATTTGATTATAATTTGGAATTTTTCATTTGTTAAAGAATAGTTTATACTAACATTTTTGGTAGTTGGTGAGTTTAGTCTATTTTCAAAGAGCGAAATATGGCGCCAATCACCTTGGCCTGTGGCAGCCTGGCTTTTGGTCTAAAAACATAGGTTTATCCCCGGGGGTCGGGACTTAACCTTTATTAGCAATGATGCTCCCAACGACTGCATATTGCATAATGTAATCTGTAAACTAATCAATATATTCAACGGAAGTTGGTACGGGAGGTCCACGCTTTTTTCTTTCCACTTGATTTCAACATGTTGAATGGAATTAAGTGTCATTTCTAATTCCACTTGATTCTTTGAAATTCTCTCTGCGGTACATGCTGAGCAGTTGGCCTGGCCGTTGACAAGAAGAATGATCGATTCAGGCAATCGTCATTTTCGAGGATGCCTTCAAGTATTGGCTGCGTTAGTGTGAGATAAGGTAAGATAAGAAGAAGTTATGCCTATGCTTGATGGAAGCCGCGAACCGAAAATTAATTTTGGACATTAGGGGTCAAGTAGAAAGATCGTGAAGTCATTGAAATTGGTCAAATTAACCGTGTATTGCCTTCGTGAGCAACATAGTATCGATCGGCAGATCATAGTATCGGTCTATTAGACCAAATGACAGCCAAATTTTTCCTAGACATTATTAATCTCGTTTTCCAGATTTTCGTAAAAACCGGTTGGCAAATCTGATCGGCTGGATCATAGCCGTGGTACTTATTCGAAAAAAAGTTTGAGATTTCATCAAATCCGAGTTAAAATTTCTGTATTTCTCATGTGTCCAGATATTAAATGACTCAAGCTTAATAGCACCGCCAAGTTCCTAAATGTTAATATATTATTTTATAAAAAGTAGGTAAATTTTTAAATATCTCGAAATTTTCAACAATTTGTACGAAAATATTTTTTCAACCATTTCATTCCGGATCACATAAGCGTAGTCGCACTTTACAATCGAAGCACGATCGCGGTGATTCCGGGTGCACTTATTCCAGAGGAAAAATCCAGCAGGGCTTTCTTATTTCAGGATCTTGCGGTCGACCGGTTGCCATGCATTACGTCCAGCTGAATGCGCACTCGCACTCGTCCTCGTCCTCTGTGTGACAGGTCACGCTCGACGCAGGAAGCAAAGCGGAACCTGCCTTCCATAGTTAGTGTACCTCCCGTAAAGACATGCGCTCTGGCGTGTAGGATTTCCTCCTCCTCCGCCTCCTACTCTTTTGCCAGCCAAAATCACTTGCCGATTTTTTGTGCTTCCGCGCAGCAAAAAAAACAACACGTATGTTCGTTACCATACGGAGGACGTACATTATCGTCTAGAATTACAATCCATCGAGCAGGAGGAAGACGCATAGCTTAATTTTTTTTTTTGCTCGATGTCCACAATTCCTTGCATGAAGTCCTCCGGGCGGCGGACCGATACGGTCCGCCTGTCGCACAGAAGAACCAAGCCGAGCCGCAAAATGCAAAAGAGGAAGTCAGCCAGCGCTCCGATGTTATTGTTTGTTTATATGCGATTTCGAATTTCAAGTGTGCGGTGCGGTATTAAAACCACTTAAGGAGGAGACAACATCCTTCGAGCGCAAGCGGCTGAGCTGGATTGGGTCGGGCCGAGCCGGGCAGAGGGTACGCTGCTCGAATTTCGTGTCCGGATCGGACTACGATCGCTATTAACTGAGATCGTATGAAGTTTAAGGAAAAAAGTTGTTGTTCTTGTTAATTGTTCCGGGCGGGGTGTTTTACCAGGAAGGAACCGCTGCAGAAGGATAGTGTCTCTCCCGAGGGTGCCTTATTAGCGCGAATGATAAATGACCAAGCGCCACATGTGGACAACAGCACTGTACTGCACTGGATCGATGGATGGATGTGTGTCCGAACCGAACCAGAGGCGCCACTTCTGGGAAGAGCGCCGAGAGAACCGTTGTTGTTTGCCAACAAGTTGACACTTTCCAGTTCCCGGCAGGGAACCGAAACCGATTCCCGCGGGATAGCGGTTTCAAAATTCAATTCGAAATATAATGGTGCATGTTTCAGTGAAACATGATCGAGTCCGTTCTCACTTTGGCAGTTCATCTCGCCAACAACCTGAAAGCGTAAACGTTTCGGTTTCCAGGACAGCAACTAAGCCACCACAAAACCGGAGCGGAAATGAGTTGCGCAGAATTCGAAAAGAAGGAACCAAAACGCAACCGGGAACAACCGGGAGGAAAAAATTCATTCAAAAATGCATTTACGCTGGGCATTCAAATCCTAATTTAAAACCGGTCTCGGCTGGCTGGGCAGCACCCTTTTTGTTCTCGGTGTTTGCGCTGGCCAACAGGACGATATGTCCTGTTCTGCCATGGATCAGAGATCACATCCGGTTCAGGTTGGTAACCGAACTGAAAATCACTTTATCATTGAGTTTTCCCCCTTCGGAGATCGCGGAAGCGGTTCCGCCAGGATATGCACAATGCGATCGGAATAAAAGCGAGGTCCTTTTTTATTGATGTAGAAATAATTATCGACATCCGAGCGAAACCACGTATCAGCACAGCGAGGACGGGTCAACTCGATTGGGCGTATTCGGAATTGCTCCTTTTAGATGTATGCTCTCATGTGAAACCGGTTGAAACTTAAAAATAAATTGTTGTTCAATCGAGCGCGACTGACTGTCTCGTGACACGAAGGGATTGAATTTATTTCCAACATTTTCCCGTGTTCGATTTTAACATATCAAACATCAGATTGGAATGCCAAACGCTAATAAATTTTATGATTTAATAATCAACCAGGTAACGAATCTGGTGGTTTGTTTCAATCCAATCGAGACAGAGAGAGAGAGAGAGTAAAAGGACGAAAGCGACTGTTGTCAGGACCCGCAGCATCAGCATCAGCGCTGCGGCAAGGATCCTTCGACCATCTGTAAATCGTCGATCATAAACGGAGAAAAGATTCGATCCCTCCGATAGGGTTGCATGCGGTAGATTAAGACACAACCCGACGTTATTAGACGGATCGAAGTTTTGAGGCGGGTGATGTCGTACAAATTTATGGTCACGCATTCCTGAGTTATGCGGGATCGTGTTGTTTTTTCTACGATCAAAACCGGCTGATAAAAAAAAGTCAAAAGAAAATGATTGGTTGCTTGTAGGATGGGTACAAATCGGTTAGCGTTTTATTTAATAACCGTTTTGGGTGAGATTTCCTTGTTTTGTTTTTAATTTTAAATAGAATCCAGACTAGAACAAATTCAATTTACTTTACAGTGTAAATTTTGCGGCAAAACTTTGGCAATTTTCTAAATTTCTAGCACCATTTGATTCTCGAAGTGGCACCAGCAACTTAAATGGCAGTCACTCAAAAACATTCTACATAATTCAAAACCAGAATTCTCAATTGTATTGGTTCATATGGAATGTTCAAAAAAGGACATCGACTCGAGTGTAAAAACTATCGAAGCATTGCTTAATTATGCCTATAAGGTGCTTTTTCGTATCACGTTCTGTAGATTGAGATCGTTAACGGAGTCCTTCGTCGGTGAGTACCAAGCAGGTTTTCGTGAGGTTTATCTGCGTTTACCCTGTGTCAGTTACTGGACAAGTTCCGGAAGTACAACTTGCAGACACATCATCTGTTTGTGGACTTTAAGGCGGCGTACGCTTCAGTCAAACGAAACGAGTTGTGGCAGATAATGCTAGAACATGATCTTCGGACGAAACTAATTACGCTGCTTCGTGGGACGCTAGATGGGTCGAAATCGTGCGCCAGAATAGCGAGAGAAACCTCAGCCGCTTTCATGACATTGGATGGACAGATGCAAGGTGATGCACTCTCTAACCTGCTATTCAACATTGTCTTTAATGTGGAAAGGTACGGGACTATCATCACGAAAGCTCACATGCTTCTTGGTTTTGTGGATGACGTCGATATCATCGGAATCAACCGTAGAATAGTGAAAAAGGTCTTTGGACTTTCTATACGGGAAACAGCGAGATTGGGACTTACCATTAACACCACCAATACTTGGTTTTGGTTGCTGGCAAAAAACGTGGAAGTCTTAGCGATGTTGGTGCCGAGGTGGAGCTGGATGGGGAACGATCACGACTGAAATATACAAGGCTTGCTACTCCGCGACCAGCTATTTTTTGTGACGTTGGTAAGTTCGATCAAATAAACAAATAGCTTTTTCCCCATTCATCTCCAAGGGACTGTTTCCACCGCCGAAAACTTTCCTACTATGTTTTCTTAACAACCCAACGCAATTTTCAGCATTAAGGTGCGTTTAAACTGGGCAATTTTTCGGTAACATGTGGAATGCAACATTTGGTATGCGACATGCTGCTAGTTGTTACTCAATGCTGCTGCTGTTGCCACCTGAACATTTGTTATACGTTGCTATGTTGCTTGGAAACATTTGGCAACAGTTTGGAAAAAGTTGCATGCCACATGTTGCCAATCTAAACGCACCTTTATGAATGGAAGAAACATTTACCACGTGCAAAACAAATTGAGGCCTACTACAATGTTTACGCCGACGAATTTGATGATGATAGCACATTTTATATTTATCTCTAACGTGCTAGCCTCGTATATTTAAGTCGTGGGGAACGATATGAAGGAGTTGCGGAATTTGTATACCTTGGTACGTTCGTGACATGTGGCAACGATGTAAGTCGCGAAGTGAAACGACGTATTGCAGCCGCGAATTAAGCTTTCTACGGATTACGTAGCCAGCTAAAGTCCTGATGGTTGCAAATTCGTACGAAACTGGCGCTCTACATAACACTAATCTTCGTGGTGGCCCCGTACGGACTTGAATCATGGACGCTAAACGAAGCTGATCGACGAGTGCTTGGGGTTTGGTGGACTGGGCACGTGTGGTCAGAATGCCGGACGAAAGAGTAGCGAAAACCATTTTCAACAGAGAACCAGGAAGAGGCCGTAGACTTCGGGGCAGACTCGGACCATTGGATATGCGCGGTCAAGGACAACGCACGGTCAGCTTATGTTCGGGGATTGGAGAACGGCAGACCAGGACCGCCAGTACTGGTGAACAATTCATTCGGCGCAGGATTCATGACGGACCGCCATTTCGTCCATTACAATTTAGTAAGTTTACTTTTGATTAGCTAAAAAAGAAGTTATATATTAATACATTTTGGGACAGATCTTACATGTAACATATTGTAGCAATCCCTGAAGAGGACTAAAATACACAGCCGAATCGTTGACAAGATAAATTAATTTTATTTTCTGTTTTTATGCAAGAAGAAAGTATCAGGCTTTGCCGAAACATTCTCTCAATAAAAAAAAGGAAAGAAGGAACGATGTAAGGAAGGAAGGAATGAAAGAAGGAAGGAATGAGAATAGTAAGTAAGTAACTTTCCGACGCGTTAGAGATTCACAAACAAATTCTTACGAAAATGTAATTAAATTTCCTTAGCATATTCACTGATGGATTACCGATAATAGATTACAAATAATAATAGTAAGAAGCCGAGGAGAAAATTGGGTTTTATTATGCACATATTAGGGCATTTATGACCAAAATTGGTCATGATAAACGCAAAGGGAGTGCAATAAAATTGACATTGTTACTTGGGTCTATCTTTTGCTTACCCTGAAAACAAAAACGGAAAAAATTTGGGGGACAAAACTGGACAAACAAATTTGAAAAAGAGGACAAACGCCGGAATGAAAAATAAGAAAAACTGGCATAAACAAACGAAAACCTTAAGTGAAATCGTGAAACAATAGGATGCGAAAAGGGACGTAAAAAAAAGGTGAGAAAACGGGAGAAAAAGGGGAAAGCGATGCAAAAAGAGAAGAAACTGAACAGAAAAAGGGGAAAGTCACAAGAAAAAAGAAGAAAAATAAGTGAAACGAAAAAAAGAGCAAGCAAATTAGGAAAAACTGGACAGAAACGAAAAACGAACGGTACAAAGAAGGACAAAAGCTGGATAGAAAAACAGGAAAAGAAAAGAAGAAAATACGGAAGCAGGAAAATTGACAAAAGAAAACAGAAATAGAGAAGAGAAAAGATGAACAATACACAGAACGCTGCAGAAAAAGAAGAAAACAGGACGCAATAAGAGGAGGAACAAAACAGACGAAAACAGTAAAATAGAAAAAAATTTGCGGCACAGAAAAAACGACACCTAAAAGCAGGAAAAACGGGCCTAAAAATGGAAGAAAAAAGAACTAAACATGAAACGGAAAAGAGAAAGGCAAGAGGAAAAACAAAAGGAAAAACAAGACTTAATAGGGGGTAAAAGCGGGACTGTAAAAGTAGAGAAAGAGGAGAGAGCGGGTAGAAAAAAGCAAAAACGAAAGAGAAAAGAAGGTAAATCGAGACGAAGATAGGAAAGAGGGACAGAAAATACGCAATAGAAAAGATGGGAAACAGAAAAAAATAAAACAATAGAACCCAAAAAGGAAAAGAATAATAGCGAGAAAAAAAGAAACCCGATAGAGAAGCGAGAAAAACCGCAATAAGCGTTTAATCGGGATCTAAAAAGGAAGAGATGGGACAAAATGGGAATGCGAGAGAAAAAAAAAGAAACGAAAAACAGAAAAACCGGTCCAAAGAAAAAGACGAAAACGTGAGATAAAATAGGAGGGTATGAAATGGGGAAGTTAAATGAGGAAGCGTCCAATGTAGCTCCAGCCATCCCAAGCCGCCACCTAGCGCCTCCACGTGGCCTTACCCGGCAATGCTCTTTTGAGTAGCCAAGCTAGGAGGCGCGATGCTGGGTGGTTCCCGGCTGCCAGATCCCAAAACTGCGAGTTTGGGTGACGGCTAAGCCACACGACCTTGTTTGGAGGCAGGCTTCATTTTGCTCATATTATGCATACAGAGGTATAGCAATCCCCAGCTAGCATTTTCATATGTATAAAAAAGGCAAAAATCGGCATTACGTACAGATATACATGCTAAATAAATCGTATTTCATGCGCAAAATTGGCATATCCGTACTATTTTGGAGGCGTTACGACTATATAAGTATTTATATACGATAATATCCGATTAAGCGCGAGTCGCTCCGTACTACTCTACGATTTTGTGCTGAAAATCATATGTATGTCAGTCATTATCATTATATACGACAAAACGTCAACTTGATCCCACATTATCCAGCTTTAGTTACGATTTCGAGTTTGTTAGGAGATATTTACGATAGTTTTCGTACATTGATATACGAGTTGGTGCTAGCTGGGTCTGCTTCTCACAACGATCAAGAGCTTTCGTTTTCTGTTCAACCGTTTCCTCTCCCTCTCCCTATTCTCTTCGAAGGACTGCTGGTGAGATTATTCTATTTTTGCCCATATATCTTCATATATTGTATCTATACCTATAAAGAAGGATATCTGTCTGTCTGTCCGTATGTTCCTTATAGAATCGAAAACTACTGAACCAATCGGCATGAAAATATGCATGTAGAGGTTTTTTGGGGCCAGGAAAGGTTTTAGTGATGGTTAGAAACCCCTCCCTCCACTAAGAGGGGGGGTTCCCATACAAATGAAACACAAATTTCTGCATAACTCGACAACTAATCAAGCAAATAGAACAAAATTTGGCATGTGGGTGTTTTCGGTGACAAGAATTTATTCTATGGTAAATTGAGACCCCTCCCCTCTTTATAAGGGGAATTATAACTCCTCTCCTCTTTAAAAGGGGGGGCTTCCATACAAATTTCCTCATAACTCGAGAACTAATCAAGCAAATGGAACCAAATTTCGCATGTGAAGGTTTTCGAGGGCAAGAATATTTTCTATAGTAAATTAGGACCCCTCCCCACTTTAAGAGGGGGGGCTCCAGTACCAAAGAAACACAATTTTCCTCATAACTCGAGAAGTAATTAAGCAAATGGAACCAAATTTGGCATGTGGGTGTTTTTGGAGACAAAAATTTTTCTATGATGAATTGGGACCCCTCCCCACTTTAGGAGGGGGGGGGCTCCTATACACATGAAATACAAATTTCCTCATAACTGAAGAACTAATCAAGCAAATGGAACAAAATTTGGCATGTGAAAGTTTTCGAGGGCAAGAATATTTTCTATGGTAAATAAGGACCCCTCCCCACTTTAAGAGGGGGGGCTCCTATACACATGAAATACAAATTTCCTCATAACTGAAGAACTAATCAAGCAAATGGAACAAAATTTGGCATGTGAAAGTTTTCGAGAGCAAGAATATTTTTTATGGTAAATAAGGACCCCTCCCCACTTTAAGAAGGGGGGCACCTATACAAACGAAATACAAATTTCCTCATAACTCGAGAACTAATCAAGCAAATGGAACAAAATTTGGCACGTGGGTGTTTTTGGAGACAAAATTTTTTTCTATGATGAATTGGGACCCATCCCCACTTTAGGAAGGGGGGCTCCTATACAAATGAAATGCAAATTTCCTCATAACTCGAGAATTAATCAAGCAAATGGAACCAAATTTGGCATGTGAAAGTTTTCTATGGCATGAATATTTACTATGGTGAATTAGAACCCATCCCCACTTTAAGAAGGGGGGCTCCTATACAAATGAAATACAAATTTCCTCATAACTCGAGAGCTAATCAAGCAAATGAAACCAAATTTTGCATGTGAGTTTTCGAGGGCAAGAATATTTTGTATGGTGAATTAGGACCCCTTCCAACTTTATGAGGGGGGGCTCCTATACAAACGAAATACAAATTTCCTCATAACTCGAGAACTAATCTAGCAAATGGAACCAAATTTGGCAAGTGGGAGTTTTAGATGGCAGCAGTTTTTTCTATGGTGAATTACGACCCCTTCCCCTTTTAAGAGGGGAGCTCCCATACAAATGAAATTCAAATTTCCTTATAACTTGAGAACTAATCAAGCAAATGGAACCAAATTTGGCATGTGGGAGATTTTGGAGTCTTGAATTTATTTTACGATAGTTAGAGACCTCTTACCCCTGTGGTAGGGGGATATGGACTCTCATACAAATAAAACAGAAATTTTTGCGAAACTCAAAAACTAATCGAACTCGAGAAATTCGAGACTCTTCCATAAAACATTAGTCAATACAAGACCACAAAAACTATCTATAGTAACACTAGATCATTCAGGACGAGAAGTCGCGAGTGTTGCCGGTGACCCGCCGTCGGAAGCGCCGCCCACTGGGGGGCTTGCAAAACTCGAGATTGTGATAAAGATCATCCGAGATTCATGATTTATGTACAACACAGGTTAATTTGTGGCAATACGAAGTTTGTCGGGTCAGCTAGTATTCATATAATAAAAAATTCAGACAACACATATTTTATTACATTGCCGTATACCATCATTATAGTTTTGACGCGCCCTTCTAGCACACAAATCATCACACAAGATAAGTTTGCACGGCGAAGTTATGTATCTAGAAATCCGAATTCTATGCTGGAAGGAGTGTCTTATATTTCCGTAGAATCATGTAAGCGATAATGCTTATAGATCCACCCAACCCCTTTTGGTCCTTCACGAACAGCATTGACATGAAAGTTGCTGCGTAGATAAATTCGATTCTGCAGTAATTCTATTTGCATACAATGGGAATTCCTTGAGGTGATGGTGGCTACCCCTGCTACCGACTCTTTTGTCAGCCAGGTGAGCAATGCTCTTCGATAAACCAATTAATGTCTCAGGGTCGGCACAGTTTAGAGATACATAGCAAGACTTTTTGCATTTACATGCAGTTTATTCTCGAGGTATTCTGGCCTGACCTAACCGCGTGGTTTACTTTATCTTACGTACTAATGACATGCGATTTATAGCGTATTCTAATTTCTCACCCTCTCGATGCTGGATCTGCCGTTTCTGGTCGCACACGTGTCCGTGCGGCCAAACTCCCACCCGTAAGACGTTCACTGCACTGCTCGTAGTACGAAGTTCTGCCGTATACCTGCGAATCGCCGCCACGTGCATCCAGCGAGCGTTGGTCGCCTAGATTCCATCCTCCATCGAGTCCTATGTAGTGGAGCGCATCCCTCAGTTTAATGAATCTGTTTCGGGCTACCTAGCCGTTTGATCGTTCCGTTTCCTCGGCCTCAGCCTCAGGCGCATCGGCGAACGCGTCGTAGAAGGAGATGGCTATCGTCTCGGTCGTTGTTTCAGCTGGTGCTAAGTAATCGAGAATGTTGGGTCCTGACTCAGTATCCATGCGGTGTAAAGGATATGGCAAGTAATATGCCCATCTGCTCAAACGTCAAACGATCGAATTGGAATGACGGAACATTGGATGTAGATTGCGGATGCTGCCATCGATCGCTTGCCGTTTAGTGCATTGTCTTGATCGACAACGGCCTCTATTCACCTTATCAGGCATATCAGTTAATCGATTATGGCACATTGTGCCCTGTGATAATTTTTTAACGGGAGTAGGTGATTGCGGCGTTGTTTGAGACGGCTTCTAGTTCAAACGGTTACACCCCATACATACAAAACATAAGATAAAATAGGAAACTTGCAGAGAGCAAATGGAAAAAGGGAGCGTGAACAGAATTAACGCAACAATGTTAACATTAAGTAGAAACGAGGCATCTAAGAGAGGAAAAATGAAACAGACGAAGACGAAAAAAGAAGAAGAATAAGAGTTAGGTGAGACGAAAACTGGAAACGCAAAATGGAAAAAGGGACATGAAAAGACGTAAATCGCGGAACATAATTACAAAAAGATGGATAAAAAACGAAAGAAGAATAGAAGAAGAAGAAGAAGAATAGAACAGGAAACGAACTTTATTCGCGCGCAAGTTAAGTCTCTCTCTTCTCTCAAAAAGCTTGAAGGAATGCTAAGTAGCAAGTTCTAGTACTAGTTACTGAGAATTGATTAACATGATAAAAACCGGCGGCCACCCCGTGGGCATTAGTTAGTTAGCGACAAAAGCCAGTACGCTGGAGTGTAAGTCCATCTAACAATAAGTCTAAGTGATAGAGTTAATGAATCAGCTGGACGAGTTCAAGTAGTAATAAAGTTAGTTAAGCCGTTCGAAATTATAAGGTGTGTTGGCTTCCTAATTTAAGGCTGTTGTTGACCAATAAATAATGAGTGCGTTAATAAGTAAAACTTAAATTTCGACGTAGTGACTTTTAGAATTCAGTTCGATTTACGGCTTCACGTGTATTAAAATTGGATCATACTCGATTATTTCCATGTTCGATCCAGAGGCCCTATCCTTTTCTACGTCTTTTGTTAAGATTACCGTTATAAACAAATCTTAAAATGTCTGACTTGATTGTTATATAAACATAAAACCACGAGGCTTTATGTTTTCATAGTAAAGAATCAATTTTGTTCGAATCTCGCTCTCTCGCTCTCCTTTGTTATCTGTCTGCTATCATTTTAAAAAAAAATCATTAGTTCTACGCTTAGAGTGACTTGGGTGTGAAATAATACAGACTTTCAATCGAGCGCATTTACTTTCCGGCAACTTGGTCAGCACAGAATTAAGGTAAAATTACCTACCTCTTTCCGGGGTCTAGCCTAAAAAAGTAATTGAACCCAAACGTTCGCATTCCGCCCGAAGTTAACGATAAATTGAAAACGAAGAAAGTGTCGGTCGAAATCGAAAGCGTGCATTATTTCAATTCGTTTCTAGAGCAACCAGCAACGGCACTTCTGCTGTAGCAATTCGTCGTCCTCGTTCGTCGAGTGTGTGCGGCGTAATTGATTTTAACAAAAACCAAATTTAAAAACAGAAAAATACTTCCGTTCCACTTTCCCCGGCTGCTGCTGGAAAGGCTGGAATCCATCCTTTGCGTTGACTTGCTGCCTGACTGGCTGGCTAGCCGAGCTCTCGAGAACGCAGTTCTCGCCGCCTCACCGGTTTGCTACTGTTTCCATTCGTGCTGACTCCTGAACTGAAGGACTGAAGGACCCTTCTCGTGTTTTGGCTCGCTCGCTGCCGGGGTTCCCGGCCAGAGCCGATATGCGATGATGTATTTATGCAGCGACGACATAGTTTTTAAATTAGAGACCTACTTTTCCTTGGTCGGCGCGGCACATGCGCGCATAATTTTTTTTTTCTTTCGACTTTTTTCAATTTTCTTCGCACACTCTTCAGAAATTAAGTGTTTTCTGAGTGTACGTAGAGGTTCGAGAATTCGTCAAGTTCAGGACACTTGGGAGCACATATGGAAACATGTGTTGCTCTCTGGCTCACTGGAGCTGACTTCGAGTAAGCTTGAACATCCCTAGTGTTGAACAACCGACCGTTGGAATGGTAGTCTGATCCTGATAGAATGCTCTGAACATTCTTGTACTAGCTACAAAGTCGCTGTGCGACATATGCAAGCCAGCGTCGTTTCGCTTTCACCCGTGTGGGCCTCGAATTTTTATGACCCGCGAAAGAAAGCACTGCCATATGTGTGCTGCTGCCGAACGGCCGCCGAGCCGTTTCGGTCGTTTCTGTGCGATATGAGTAATGAATTTTTCGTTTGGGATTGACATTTTTTTTCGTTCGTTTACAATTTATAATTAGAACCAAATATGACGAAAACTAAGCAGCTCCAAAATGTGTTGGGTGTCGGGTTCCTAGGAAAAAGGAATGCCGCACAGAATGTGACATCGTGAATATCACTGTCGGTTCGGGAGGTGAATCACGGCCACTACTGTCGCGATTCAGATTACTCGACGATGAGTGGTGTTTAACCCCTTGCGGATGAGTGGCACATTCCGTAATCGAGAAGAAAAAAAAACTAAAGTAATTTATTGTTGGCATTCCAAACTTAGATTTCGAATTGTTTTATGACAGACATATATTTTTAAGTCACATTTCTTAGACACGTTACAAGTTACAACTCACCAGCCCACTCGATTTTAAAATTAAGTCTGTCTTTTGCAAATTTCTACCTATTTTTAATTGGATTACAAATCATTTTCCACCAAATTATATCATTCAATAGTATACTTTTTACTGTTCCTTATCACCCAATCGCGGAGCCCCCCGATCTAGAAATTCCAATTGCACCTTCTTCGAACCAAAGTCCTGTCACTTACGTATGTTCGTGAGTGATCGATTGCATTTGGAAACATTCCCTTTAGACTGCTCTGCCAATAGGAAGCAAACGAAAATGCACTCTCGAAGTTTTATGTTCAACATTGTTTCGAAGGAATTCATTTGCCAAGGACAAGAAGCAGAGAGCAGCTAACATTGCTCAACATGATGCATCTTTCAATGCATAAGCATAAAATCCAATACAAAAAGAAACAGTAAGAAACTCCGACGAAATCCCATCGGAGCAATTTTCCTGCTTCCTTCTTCTGCATCGGCTTCTGAATTCACTACCCCGTGCAGACTTCTAACGGTTTTATTGTCCCAGTTTTCGTTTCCTAAGGATAATGGGAAACTCTTCAGAGCAGACAATGTTCCAGCAACGTCGTCGTCGTCGTCGATGACAGTCGCCTCCTTCCCGATTTATGGCTTGGAGAGCACTTCAGAGCGCTGGCTGTTCGTCGCGTAATGACAGTGATTTTCGGCGACGATCGGTCGTCCTGGCCCCGGGACACTTCTGGCGCGATGTAAACAAACACACTTGACGAAGATCAAATGGTCTGACGCGCGGACTGACGACGGGCGAAATCGAAATTCGATCGAATTCGGGATCGCTTCCAGAAGCTCACCGGTCGAAGGGCTCAAGTGGCAAAATCGTTCGGTCATCAATTGGGTCATCAAGTGGTTCAAACTGAAACAGTGTTATTATTTTCCCCGGAATCCGATCGGATCTGTTTTTGTTTCGTGAAAAAGCAAACAAACATAGCACTCCAGAGAGATCATTGTTCCGGGAAGCAAAACCTACCATTAAAGGTGTTTCGGATCACAGGTTCAGTCTCTGTAGCTTTTTTTTTATTTTGACAATGTAGTTTAGAGTTAGATTTCTAATCAACATTGGACGAGGAAAATTGGAATTAAGACATTCAATTCACCGAAATATTTACTGTTCTGCTGATGTCATCTAACCTAACAGTAGAGTTTCATTACAATCAAGTATAATGATGTCTGGAACTGACGATTGTTTTATTTTTTAAGTTGGTAGATTGCATTTAGCTCTTCAAATGCTTCAAACATTACTTTTACTGAATTTGTTTCTATAAGGCAATCAAGTTGAATGAGCGTAAGTAACCATATTTGAACGCTTTAAAATATTATTCTCAATTTTTTTCATCACATATGGAGTTGCAGTTTGCAGTTTTTATGATGCAAACCTGCGATATAAAAAGGTGGAAATGAAGGAAAACGTTAAAAAATTCCATTTCGAACGCTGAAGAGTTAGAAAATGTCGAAAGCGTTAGAAAACGTTAGAGTTAAGCTAATGTTAAAAGCACTGACGAACTGACATGACACATAGAAGAAAATCCTTTGACAACCATCGTCCTACACATTTTGCTTGCGCACTAGCACCCTCTGTTATGCATGTTGCGGAGTAACTTATATTTGTAAGGTTTTATGCTGTAGGGTTTTTACATTTGTACTGTTTTATACTGAAAACTCGAAACAACACTCGAGCGCTGCAGTGTGGTCGTATTGCGAAACATGGTTTTTTGAAAAATGAGTGGTTTTTGCGAGGACGATGGAATTAATGCGAGTGTCTCATCTGTTTGTCTGTGTTAAAAGTTTAGAAAATGTTGAAGGGTTGGTAGGTATATGATGGTAAGTTAGAAGTTGTTGAAGCAGTGAAGTTACAAGCAATTTTAGTGATAAGCTGTCGAGAAGTATTGGAGATTACTGAGAGATGATGGAAGTCAAGTGATACTCCAAGTTCAAGCCTATTAACGCAGTAGTTGGAGAAAATACACGGTGTGTTGGAATGTCATTAACTGGCATTGCTAATGTTTATTATAAGCTAGTTTTTCTTCACTAATTTTTCGACAATACTCAAGAATCTTTGAAGCCGGCGTTCTTCAACAGCGAGGCACTATCGTTGAAATTTAATATGTCAAACGAAGTCCCAACTTGCTGCTTTGGGGAACGCCCAAAGAGGTTTGAAAACCGAGAAAAGTGTTAGGAATCAAACTGCATGAGTAGTGCGAGCGAACGCAGGTTTTAAGTCTATGTAGTAAATGCCAAGTCGTTCTTTTCGTTCCTTTGAGAAAGGAGAATAACGTGAAATCCAGTATATTCGTATTCACAGATCGACCAGGACTGAATTAGCTGAAATCCGTTACCCGGGAACTGTCTTCAAATTACATCGAGAACACGGAATGGACACTAATTACGGGCATTGTATTTGCTGATTCCCGGTTCAGAAAACCCGCGGCAGTAGCAATAATTATGGGAGTAACTATCCACTACGGCCTTCTTCGTGAAGGACTTACTCGTTTTAATTCAGGCTAGCCGGTGCTGCAAAATACTGTGCACGGTATTGCAAGAACTCTCCAAGATGGGTCAATAGTCACACGCTACTGCGGTAGAATTTGTCGGCCAAGACATCTATATGGATGATTTAGCTACGGGATGCAACGATGTCGAATCTGGAAAAATATTATGCGCTCAATTCCTCCAGCTTCCAGGTTCGGCGGAATTTCAGCTGAGAAAATGGTCATCCAGCTCTCCCGAGATTTTTTTTCATGTCCCCGAAGCGCTGCGAGTTCACCGCAACCTTGCCAGAACTTCGATCAAAACTATAGTATTGAATTGAAGTGCGAGCTCGCATCCCATGTCTTGGGATTCCATCTACACAAATGGAACTTTCCCATCACCAAAAAGATTATCGTCTCCAAAACGGCAAGCCCGTTTGATTTCCCAGGATTCCTTGGACTCGTCATAGTGGTTGCTAAATTGTTCAATTAGGATTTGTGGTGACATATATAGTAGAGGAAAGAATTCAGTTCAAATTTATACCATTTTGCTGTCTGAACTTTTGTGGCCTATGGGAGGTCGCCATGAAGTCTGTTAAAAAAACTCCAACACAGACAACTATCGGCGTAACCGACGATTTCGAGACGTTTTTTGTCCAGATTAAGAGTTGTCCACTGAACCAGCTGTCTACTGACCCTGAAGACCTCGATATACGCACTACAGAGCATTTTTTAGTGAGTATAGTTGAACCGTCACTAGAACAAGAATTTGTACAATGCATATGGAAACACTGTACTATGAGTTAGCTGGACATGTCAACGTGGCGTTCTTCCTGTCGATACTTCAGTTCATCTGAAAGAATGCCACCTCTCAAATGGTCATTAAAATTTCAATCTCCTAGGGCCTAGGCCATTCAAATCTCCCCCGCTGATGACGGAAATGTCCGTATAGTCTCGGTTAAGACGAAAGTTGGTGAATTCAACCACGCCATTAGCACCCCCTTGGACGTTACACAAACTCAAAATATAAATAAAAATGAAAAGAGAAAAATGTTGCAAATAGAAAATGGTTTACAAAAATTGTTTAATTTTTAAGAGTCTGATTCATAAAAAATTCAAAATAACAGTCGCATATTTTCTCGGAAAACTGAAATTTAATTTTCTCGAATAAAATTGAGCATCTCAAAATTATTTTTTAAACAAAATTAGGCCATTGCAAATCATTTTCAAAGTTTTTGTCAGACCCAAGGGGGGGGGGGGGGCTTGGAAATTGGCTTGAAAAATCGGGGGGCAAGAAATAATTTGTAGGATATGAGTTAATTTTTTTTATAAAATCAATTGTCTGTGGGCTCTACAGCCTGGCATAAAGTAATTTGGCATAATGCTATTTAGCATAACGCCAATTGGCATAATCCATTTGGCATAATCATAAAGGGCCATTTGGCATAATTCCTCAAACATTATTTTATAACCTAATGGTCGCTTTCCTAGATGATTCAGGGCGAGCCGCCCGTAGACAACGGCGAGTGCTCGCCGGTGACCCGCCGTCGGAAGCACCGGCCAAGCCCCCCCGCAGAAATCACATCTGTCTAGGTTTATTTGTTTTCCTAGGTTTACTGACCTCTAATTTTTTCCTTCAGTTATGTCCGAACGAGCGATAGCGAGAAAGGACGGATCACACTTTCTTTGTGAGGCGATCGAAGTCCACGGGCTGCATTAGTTGTGGGCGTAATTAGTAGTGGGCTTAATTACTGTAAAATATAGTTTCCGAAGAAAGGAATTTTCTGCATAATAGTTTTCCGTCAAATGGTACATTGCGCGTTAATTTTCCCTGCAAAATGGTACTTTTCGAGTGGTCCTCGTTAATAAGCAACGGAAAACGATCTTGAATAATGGTTACCTGAACAGAAATACAGGCCGGACTCGATTAACCGGGGATTCGATTATCCGAGTTTTTAGACTCGATTATCCGGGTAAAAAAAATATTTTTTTTCAATGATTTATTTTAAACCTTAATGTTATAGTTTTCATGCTACATGGTGATTTCAACTTGAAAAGTATTGATTCATCTCCCTAAAGCTACAAAATTCCTTTCTTATATCCCTTTTATCGGCGAACAAAACAAAAATAAATCCTGCGATGATGGAATCAATTTTTTTTACTTAATAATCAACATCAACATCATCATTACCACATCATCATCATCGTAATCATCAGAAAAAAAATTGCAAAAAAGGATTTTTTTGACTTTAGGGGAGATTGATCAATAATAAAAAAACATTTATAATACCTAAATATTGAAAAACATAACATACAAAAAATAATATTGTATCAAAAAAATCATCAGTGGAAAAAATCCTAAGAAAGGAATTTTTTGACTCTTGGGAGGATAGATCAATAATAAATAAAACGTTTCTGATACCTAAAAGCTAAAACTCTTGACATACTAAAAAAAATTTGTACCAAAAATGATGATTCGATTATCCGGGTGATTCGATTATCCGGGCTGAAAATAAAAATGATCACCCGGATAATCGAGTCCGGGCTGTATTCATAAATCACGTTTGCTCCAAATCACAGAACTTATCTCCAAAAATATTATCAGTAAGACATAGACATAACGGTGAATAAATTTTTGTGCATGGTGAATGACGTATGAGCCGTTCCGAATTATAGTGGTCTATTGACCATTTTTGTCAAAAATGAGATTTTTGCATAAATCGCATCTTTTTGGATAGATGTACTATATAAACACTAAAATTTACGCTGTTAAGATCGACTGAGGTACATATATTGTATTGCGGATTTTCTGCTTTCAGTCAGTTTTATATTGAAAACGGCTTTTTTATACTGCCTGACGTTTCGGCCTTTGGTTTTGGCCTTTTTCAAAGGTAATATGGTTACGTAGACAAGAAAACGTAACCATATTACCTTTGAAAAAGCCCAAAACTAAAGGCCGAAACGTCAGGCAGTATAAAAAAGCCGTTTTTAATATAAAACTGACTGCAAGCCGAAAATCCGCAATACACTAAAATTTACAAAATAGTAGGTTTCCAACCTGCTTTTTTCATGTTGAATTTTTGGTCGGGAACATAATGACTATTCTGTTCCGCATTATAGTGGTCTAAGTGTATGGGACTTACTTGTGACAGAGATTGAGATAAAACTCCCATAATTTGGGCATTAGGTGAAAGTAGTTAATAAGCGTAAGTCGACTATTGTCTTTTTTTGGTGCCGATTGGACTCCCCCTCCCTCTATGGGAGCCCCCCCCCCCCCTATATCAGCAAAAGCCTTGTTTTCGTCAAATCCGCTCTTTTTCTTTTGCTTCTTTTGCTATCTCCGCAAATATTAAGTCTAGAAAGATACTATTTTCACATTTTCAAAGAAAATTGCACAAGGAATTCGAAAAAAAGGTATTTTTTAGCACCTGTGCTGCCAAATATTTCGTTCTATTTCTATTCTAAGTTCTATTTTTCTCTCAATGAATACATTTTAATCTCAAAAGTTCCGACTCCATCGTATTCCACAGTTTTTTTTTTTGCATTAGAATCACTTATCGTCACGAAGTATTCCTTGCCGATCCAGAGACAACGTTTTGAAGCAAGCGGCCTCCAATTTCTTATGTAAAACCAAGATCAAAATACTTTTTTTGATTAAAGCAGAGGAGCGTTTGGTGCGAAAAATGTTAGACTGAATACTGGGCAAGTTTCGATCTGCGGCTAAAAATGTTAGGCTTAGCGTGGCACCGGGACTCCAACCCGGAATTTCTCGCTCGAGTGCTTTACGTATTTAAACTATACCACACCCAGATATTAATTAGTCTCAGATCTAGTTTTTGTCCTCGAGAAATTCCGGGTTGGAGTCCCGGTGCCACGCTAAGCCCAATATTTTTAGCCGCAGATCGAAACTTGCCCAGTATTCAGTCTAACATTTTTCGCACCAAACGCTCCTCTGCTTTAATCAAAAAAAGAGTTTACGTTTGACCGCGATAAAGTCAGTACCAGTAAAAAACAAGATCAAAATAATTTTTTCATGAAGCAGTGAGTCTCTATGCCCTGTTGTGAAAGCATATATATAGTATGTAATAACATTTTCCTGAGCAGTGTTGCCAGCTTTTTAGTTTAAATTTTGGAATTTGGCAACACTGTTAATTTTTTTTGACCTCCTGTTTTTATACCACAAACTTCGCAGCCAGCAGTTAGAGTACAGGACAATTGCAGGGCAAGTTGCTACGACTATTGATTATGGACTCTAACAGCACTTCACAGCCGAGATTCGAATATACGACGACTATCAATGATTCCACAGGAACAGATTCTATTGCCTAAAACCAACAAGTTTTACGATGTCACAAAATTTCCGTAACGTATCTTCCAAATGGAATGAGTTATAACATTTTAAAACTGAAAGGGTACCCGGTAAATTATTGCACACAGATTAAGCACCAAACAACAAAATCTGACTAGATTATCAATTATGCCAAAAAGTTGTTATGCCAAATAACCATTATGCCAAATGACCATTACGTCAAATGATCATTCTGCTAAATGGCCGTTATGCCAAATGGATTTATGCCAAATGACGTTATGCCAAACAGCATTATGCCAAATGTCTTTTTGCCATATAGGGTAGCCCCATTTGTAATGGCCTTATAAGTCTATAATTTAACCTAAGTTTTAACGTTTGTTTTGGTATTTTTTTTCCATCCGGCGAGTAGAGTTTTACGGATATTTTTACAGATTTTTTTTATCGAATTGCCAATTGATTTATGTACTACGAACCAGGATCTCGATAACGTGACCTTCACTTACAAATCGTAACTTATCAATAAAGCAATGAAGCTTTGGTTTCAATTGGAGTAGCACCACTTCGCTTCAAAACGGGCTTCAATCTGCGTCGATGAAGCAGGTTTCAGTACATCATGACGATAGCGTTTAGAGTTTAGTATGTACTCTATCAGATATTTAGAAGATGGCTAGAAACTGAATGCAAACGAATTGAAATTGATTAACATAATTTCCTACAATGAAACGCGTAGTATAATTCAGTGTTTACCGATTGGGGGTTCATAACAAAATTGTATAAAGAATTTCGTCAGTAATCTAGTTAATATTTGACAATTCGTGCCTGACTTTCAATACCCGTCAGCTATAGCAACCACTAGTTTTAATGAAAGCTTGCTTGATAGAGACTGCTCAATAAATGAAACGAGTCGCTTCTTATGTGAAGCGAAGGGAAGAGAGAATCAGCATCATTTATTTGCTTCAACGATGTCGGGTCCCTGCTATGAGCTTCTGAAGTAAGATGTCATGTTCGTAGGCTTTTTGTAGCCTTTTTCAAAACTTTTTTTTTTCATTTGATGTCACATTTTCCTAAACCCCTCCTGTCACAAAATTGACACTTCCTTACCCCCATAAACCGTGGACGTCGTTATTGATTGATCCCAAGGCATAGGGTACTTCACGTTCAACAGCCAACCACCACCGACGAAAAGGATATTCTCGCTAGAATGCAATCCTTCCTTACCTTTCCAACTTTAAGGCAGCGTACGATTCAGTCAAACGACTTGAGCTGTGGCATAATGGGGTTTTCTAGCAAACCTAATTAAGCTGATTCGTGCAAATGAGCAAACGTCAAAATGAGTTTCCCGTCGCTCTCATAACGGTTAGATAGGCTGAAGCAAAAAGATGCACTCTCTAACCTGCCATTGCCTTGCAGGTGGCGATATGAAAAACAAATGAAAGGAAAGGAAACGAAATGTCACGACATGCTGTTGACGTCGGTATCATCGGAATTAAGTTTAAGCAAAGCAATAATGCTATAAGATAGGAGTAAAACTGTAAGAGTTTTATACTTCTTGTTGTGGAAACAGAAAAACTCAAGTGTGTTGTGCATAGAACTGGGGTAAACATGATAGGCGGTTGATTTTGATTTCTGATGAGTTTTGAGATTTTTCTGAACTATTGTATTGTACTATACTATTGTATTGTATAAGTATTGAACTTTACACATTTCAACAGAGGCTGGCTATGATAGGAATATATAGAAGCAGCCCAGCATGATCAAAAATGAGACAGCGTTTAATAAAATTACAATTTATAGATCTTTCTTGTCACTCATTCGCCCAATAGATTGCGCGAAAGAATCAAAGAGGCCTTCTGCAAAAATAAATTAAGTTTTCTAACTATTCGGATACTGAGTCAGTTGCGTCTTTCCTACAGTTTGAAAGCAAAATGTGAAGCACAATCTAAGAAATAATCGGTAGTCTAAAAACAGCAATTTTGACAAGCTTAAAAGTCAAAATAGTAAAATAACAACAGAGACAAAAGACAAAAAACAGATTGAATGAGGTGAATTTGTTTCAAAAGCTCAAGAAATAAATGAATAAAAAAAGCCAAAACGGGCTGTATTAATGAGTTCCATTATTTATTTATGCACTCTTCATAAAATGAGTGTCAAAATTCTTATTATACAAAGATGGTAACAAAAAAACGAAAGTTGCCACTAAACAGCAAATGAGTTGAACCAACATTACTTCTCCCTTACTGGGTTCATAACTTTCAGTTGCTCCCATCACATTTAATCACCCGATTAGACAACCCCTTCGACGGAATAACTCCACGAAAGAAACCCCACCATCGCATCACCATCGGGGTTGCAGCGGGTCCCACCACCGTTTGCAGGTGCAAATTTATCACAATCCAAACAGACGACGACGACGACGACGCGATGTTCAGTGTTCGTCATTGTCCTGGTCTGTGTTGGGATCCAAAGGCAGAAAAAAACCTATACGACCATTGGAGTGGAGTGGAGCGGAGGACGCAGCGGGGAGAGAACTTTCGATAATTAGAACGCACAGCGTACTCCCTCTCGAATTGTGGAATCGTGAAATGGGGGAACACCTTTTCCCGGTTCTCGTGGCGGCAGCCAGCCCTATCTTGCAGTCAGGATCGATAAATTTTCCTTCCTCATTTCCAGCTGTTCGCGCGTGATCGCACCGATAGAAAGCGAGTGTGTGGATCCGGGTAACAACGATCAGAAGAAGAAGGAAAAAAACACAGAAGCGATTTAATTCTACCACCTATCGCCGATCGTTTTCTTTATTATTCGAATTTGATGCGTTTGTGTGTATAAAAAAGCGGTCCGAATGGGAGATAATAAATTAAATTTTCGTATAATTAGAATAATAAAAATCGACTTTCCAATAAATAATTTTATGTACAGATGCTTAATCTTCACTAAACGTAACTTGCGTTCCCCGTCCGTCCCGGGGCAGAAGTAATCCTAGTGGTGACTTTCGAACCAATTGATTGACTCCAGGAAGGCGGGATCGCTGGCGGTTTGCTGCAGCAGCAGCGATTCTTCGTCGTCGTCCTGCAGTTCGTGCTTAATCATCATAATGTCCGCGTACTGCTGCTGTTTGATCATGGCCACCATTTTTTCTTCCTCCTCGGAGGCCAGCCCGTGCGCCAGACCTGCGTGGTGGTTGACGACGGGAATCATCAATTCGTCCCGTTTCTCTTCCGGATCCAGGGTGAAATTACTCTGCGGTGACAGAGCGACAGCCGATTCACTCATCAGATCCGACGAGTCCTCCAGGATGGCGTCCGGATCGGTGACGGAGCTACTGTCGGCAAAGAACAATCCGTCGTTCTGTGACTCGTCGTACAGGCTTTCCGGATCGAGGTACTGGAAAGTGTTTGTACCGGGAATCCGAATGTACTGATGACCGTTTATGATTGTGATTTGAGTCTGGTCGAGGGAAGTTCCGTTGGAACTTCCCATGGCACGAGGTTTAATAGCCAGAAAGAAACTGTTGGGTTGTGCCGGCTCCGGTGGGGGAGTCGCCGGCAGTTGAGTTTCCTGTTGTGGCTGCTGCTGCAGCTGTTGCTGGGGTTGGAATTTGATGGTGGCACCTTCCTTTTCCGGATCTAGCGAGAGCAATCTTTCGAGGCATTTTATGTACTCGACCGCCATTCGGAGGGTTTCCACTTTGCTTAGCTTCTTGTGAACTCCCCGACTGGCCCCAGTCTCGAATGCTTCAGCGATTTCCTCCGGAATCCGTTGGCGTAAAGCTGTGAATCCATTGTTGACCTGCTGAACGCGGTTCCGTTCCCGTGCATTCCGCCGTTCGACAGCGGTTACTGCACTCTTCGGATCCGAACTCTTTCGTCTTCCTGGTCCGGACGATTGAACGGAACTTTGCAGCTGTCCCAAAGGCTTGCGCAACTCGCTGGAAGAATTGACGTTGAACATAACATTCTCGATACTTCCGAGCGTTCCTCCCAACGGAATCTTCCTCTTAATCACAATTGCAGAGGAACCATTTTCATCAAAGTCCTCGTCACTGGACCCCAACGGAAAAACCATTTGATTTTCCTTGAGCTTCATCCGTTTCAACTGATTTATCGAAGACATATTTCTCACCATTATGGTCGTTGCCGGAAGAGCCATTTTTGCACACAACACTTAGACCTTAGACTTAGAAACGTATCACCCGAGTATCACAAGCTTTTCAGCCAAAATCAATCTCATCAAATCAGATTCGAGTCTTTTGGAGTCCTCACAACATTGTTTCACTTTGTGTTTTCTTTTCGGAAGGCGATTCTTCTAACTTTTGGCGCCAACCGCACTGCTCACAAGTCAGGATAGGTCGTTCGGTTGGTCGGCTGTGGCCAACCTTTGTGTCGGCGTAGGAACTCACCGCGTAAGGCCTTACTTGTTCCGCGTTCTGTGGCTGCCGGTGGTGTTCTGGCGTTTTGTGTCGCGTGCCAAACTGTCTTTAGTCTCACAGCCTGGCGCTGCGCTGGAAAACTTCCCTACTTCCCCCTGTGGGTTGTTGGGAAAAACGGACATCTGGCGTTGCTGTCTCTTTTCCTCCCCAAGCTCACCTATCGCGTACATTATATGCTGCTGCTGCTGCTGCAATGCAACACTCTGAAGGACTCTCTAATGCGCCAACGAAGCCAGCTATTATTAAAAGGAATTATTTCCGATATATCGTCGTCGATTTGAGCGGCACGCAGGAGGGGTTCCCTCGCAGCGCGCAATGAAGGTAGGAAAGGTGTGCGAACGAGCGAGCGAGCGAGCGAGATGGAAAGGACGAAAGTCCCTGTTTGAGTTGCGCAAGACAGGATTACATACGAGCAATTTTTTTCCACAACCGTTTGTTCCCTCGCTATGTATGTTAGTAACTAACTCATCTAGCCGGCGGCCACAATAGCCCGGCCAGGATCCCTGCTGAATTTCGATAAGGGTGACAGAAAGAGAGAAAGAGCCACGTCGAAAGCGGGAAAAAACGGTGAATAATAACACGACATCACTACAACGTTCTATGTACGGAACCCTACCCAACGCACAAAGAGGTGCACTTTTGATTCCGGAACAATGTGATCTAACTTCTATGACGTTCTCCACCCCAAAAGGGACGACTTTTGTCTCGGTACCGTACCTTGCCCGGGCTGGTCTGGTCTGGTACCTCAATCATGGAAAATGAAAAATGGAAAAAATTACAACATAAAATCGCTACGGTTGTTTACGTTTTCTGAGGTTTCGGCTTGCCGATCACTTTTCACGCTTGGGCTGTTGTCTTCGTTGTCTTGGCAGACTGTGAGGCGCACACTCGGTGGCTCGGCAAGGAAGAAACCTCCTATTTACCTTCTCGGCTCTGCTAAAGTTTGCTGTGCTGAGGAAGCAAGTAGGAACACAACATGCGCTGTGCACAGCTGATGGGAAATCGCAAACTCACCTGGGCATCTTATATCTTAAAGATATGTTTCATCATTAGGCTGCTTATATAATACGACAAAAAATTAAAGATCCGCAGTGCATCTTGCATTTTTATTCGGTAATTTAAATTGCCCTGCTGTTTGATCTAGTTTTTGCTGTCTATATGGAGCAGTTTTAGTACATAAATAATACCTCAATAATTTTTTCTTGGTATTTGAAGTACATAAATTTAAAACCTTCATCAATTTAGAGGGTTCAATCTAAATCATGCAATAAATTTTAGAATTATTGCATTCGTGTGTTAGTGCGAAATTGGGAAAAAACGTCACTACGATTTAATAATAAATTGTCAGAAATAAAAATAATACCAAAAAAACTATCCAATATACAGTAATCTTCCGATTTTGTCAACCTCCGATTTTGTCAACCCCCGATTTTATCAGCTTTTTATCCCCATTCTGTCAGCCTATAAATTTTGTTTAACTTTTGTGCTTTTAAACATGATTTATACAACTTTTCAGCCTGCTTGAAACTATTCTGATTCTCTGGGGAGAGTTTTTGAATAAAATGCGAGTAATTCGGGGTCAAAATTAGGGTATTTTTTATAGTAAAAGTTCTATAGTTTCTAAACAAGCAAAGATAGAGGTAGACTATGTTCAGCAATGTTGTATATTTTTACTATTTGTACAACTTTGAAAAACAGGAAAAAGTCATACAACAACTACAAAAACAGCTAAAATAGAAAAACTGATTTTAACGATTTTTAATAGGATTTTTCTACCTTCGCTGAAGAGATAGAAGATTGCTGTCTTAAGCGAAATTTCTTGTAATATTATGCTGTAAAACTTATATTGAAACTGAAGAAAAATAATTTTGTTATTGCACTTTTAGGGCGATCAATCGAAATTTGAATTCCGCTGGACGATAGAACTTTTAATTTTAAGAAACTCTTCCAATGGTTCCATAAACCTAAAACCAAGTTTTCCCGCTCAAAGCTAATGTGCACCAAAAAAGGTTCTGAACCAGTGTGCTGTGCCCGGCTCATTGAGCTTTCGGTTGACCAATTAAGGGTTAAAATTTAATTTTTAGTACAAGTCTTCGATATTGCAAGGTCTTATGTCTTGAATTTTGAAAAAAATTCCGAAAATTTTTTTTCCGATTTTGTCAGTTTCCCCATTTTGTCCCCAGCCCAAAATTCAACATGGGGCTGAGAAAATCGGAACATTACTGTATTTGAATAGTTCTATAGCTTTGATTTAGTAAAAATAAGTACCTACTTGGTATTTACATAATCATAAGACCCCTTTGTCTCTTAGTCGCATCTACATCTGTTATTTTAACGAAAATTCTACGCATGAAACAAAACCCTTTCTCTTCATTTGAATGTGTCTACCCTTTGCCTGCTCCCCTCTCCTGCTATCCCTCAAATATGTAATTCTGAGGTTTTGTCGGTCATCCCTACAAATCGACCCTAAGCCTTTTTTACGTTTTTAAGTCAATGGGCTTTAAAGTGATTTTTTTGCGATCTTTTTCAAGTGATTTTAAACAGCAAACTGCATATTTAATCCAAATCGAATTTACTGCATGGCATCACATAGCAATGAGAGATAAAAATAAAAACACTTAATAAAAAATAAATAACTTTCGTCGATTTTACGTTTCGATGTTTTGAATTTCGACTTATCAACACAAGTAACAATTCTAAGTGGTTAATGACCAATTTCATAAAACTATGAACCTCATCGGAACTTTCAGAAGACCGCTATAAAAATGTCTTCTGACCAAGTGGACCACTCCTCAGCATGTTTTCATAACCTCTATAAGAATCGGTTATAAGCTCAATTAGTCGTAGCACGCTCTGCTGAAAGCAGCAATAAAACCGATTAAGTTTCCTTACTTGACAGCCGCTATGGCGGTAATTTAATAAAGCTTTTCGCTTTCGCTCTGGAAAAAGCTAAATCATCCGTCAGCTTTGTCAACATAAAAATACATCCGTGAGCAGAAAAGTTAAAGTTTAACTTTAACTTTAGATCATTCCAATCGATTTCGTTCTTAGCGATCATGATAAAATAATTGAATAATTAACAAATTTTGAGCAATCTTAGTTCGTTTGCAACAAATGCGCATTAAATTTTATCGTGCATATTGATACGATAGGTGGATAAAATCAACGCGCCATCGAAATTTGGCAATTTTTGAAAACTGGTTGTTTATACAAAGCAAATATATTCAGTTAGTCAATCTCAATTTCAAACAAAATCATTTTAGTTACTTCCTGTGACAGGAAGACCGATTGATAATTCTTCAAAACAACTTGCTTTGATGTATTTTTGTTAGCGAGCTAAAACAAAATACAGTAACGTTCCGATTTTGTCAGCCTCATGTTGAATTTTGAGCTGGGAAAAATGACAAAATCGGTAAAAAAAATTTCGATTTTTTTTTAAATTCAAGACTTAAGACTTTGCAGTATCGAAGACTTCCACTAATAATAAATTTTAACCCAATTGGCCAACCGAAAGCTCAATGAACCAGGCACACCATACTGGTCCAGAGCCTTTTTTGGTGTGCATTAATTTTGAGCGGGAAAACTTGGTTTTAGGTTTATGGAAGCTTTGGAAGAGTTTCTTAAAATTAAAAGTTCTATCGTTCAGCGGAATTCAAATTTTGATTAATCCCCCATTAAGTTCAATAAAAAAATTATTTTTTTCAGTTTCAATATAGCACATTGATGTTTTTTGCAAAGTTTTACAGCATATTATTATAGGAAATTTTGCTGAAGACAGTAACCTTCTATCTCATTAGCGAAGATAGAAAAAGCCTATTAAAAATCGGTAAAATCAGTTTTTCTATTTTAGCTGTTTTTGTAGCTTTGCTTGTTTAGGAACTATAGAACTTGTACTATAAAAACCCCTAATTTTGACCCCGAATTACTCGCAAGAAGGCATGATTTTATTCAGAAACTCTCCCCAGAGAATCAGAATAGTTTTAAGCAGACTGAAAAGTATTATAAATCATATTTTAAAGCACGAAAGTTAAACAAAACTTATAGGCAGACAAAATCAGGATAAAAAGTTGATAAAATCGGAGATAGACAAAATCGGGAGTAGACAAAATCGGGAACTGACAAAATCGAAACATCACTGTACTGGAATATAGTAATATGGCGTTGCATAAAAAATTATTTTGATGTTTAGCTTTAGTATTCTTCATAATAGCAGCAATAAATTTGTTTGCACAGCGTGTGGCCGTTTTAATAGCTCTATAAAACTAATAGCTGACGGTTTTCACACCAACTCGTCTATGGGGTTGGCAGCACCCTCTCAGATTTCAATTTTTGTATGTAAAGAGTTCATGTAAAAAAACAAATTTGCATACTTAGTTTTTCGAAAATTGGTCTAGACTAATTTTTGAAAAGGGCTTAATTTTTTAAAGGGCTTATAAAAAATATAACTCAAAAATTATAGGACCTACCAAAAAATGATCTATGGGTGATTATTAGAAAATCTTCTGAATTTTCGTAAAAAATACTGAAGAAAATAAAAATTAATTCCTACACTGGGAAAAAGCATTTTAAAAACTAAAAATCGATTTTCCAAAAAGAGGCCTTCTCAGGAATTGATGAAAAAATTTTTGAAGATAGATAATTACAAAAAATACAGGTCTACAATTCTTCCATACATTGCAAAATGGGCATATTTAGGGGAAGAAAGTTTTTCCAATAAAAAGTAGTTGTTGTATAACTTTTTCCTGTTTTATAAAGTTGTACAAATAGAAAAAATACACAACATTACTGAACGTAGTCTACCTCTATCTTTGCTTGTTTAGGAACTATAGAACTTTTACTATAAAAATACCTTAATTTTGACCCCGAATTACTCGCAAGAAAGCGTCATTTTATTCAAAAACTCTCCCCAGAGAATCAGAATAGTTTCAAGCAGGCTGAAAAGTTATATCAATCATGTTTAAAAGCACAAAAGATAAACAAAATTTATAGGCTGACAAAATCGGGATAAAAAACTGATAGAATCGGAGGTAGACAAAATTGGAACATTATTGTATTGTATTGTGGATTTTCGGCTTTCCAGTCAGTTTTATCTCGAAAACGGCTTTTTTATACTGCCTGACGTTTCGGCCTTCAGTTTTGGCTATGAGTGTCTATCATAGTCCACAACCCGGTTATAAAACTAACTGGAAAGCCGAAAATCCATAAGACAGTATTTAAGTATTTTCGAAAATTAAAGCACCTACAAAAAAGGATCTATGAGTGACTTTTAGAAAATCTTCTGAATTTTCATAAAAAATACTGAAAAAACTAAAAATCAGTTCTACACTGAAGAAAAAAAGCATTTTAAAAACTCAACTTCGATTTTTTAAAAAGCCCTCATGGAAATTGATGAAATTTTTATTGATGGTAGATTATTATACAGTAATGACCCGACTTTGTCACCCCCACCCGCTCAGTTAGCTTCGAGGTACGATGCTGGTCTAACAAGCTGGTCGTCGTATGTTCGAATCTCGCCTAGGCGGTGCTTGCTAGTTAGAGTCAATAGGATCGTTGCACTGGCCCCGTAATTTTCCTGTACTCTAACAGCCGGCTGCGATGTCTGTCGATAAAGAAGGATAATGTCTAAAGACGGTATAAACCCATGGCTTTGCTTTTTTGTCACCCTCATGATGAATTTAGGGCTGACAGAAACGGGACAGTGACAAAATCGGGTATTTTTTTAATTTTATTTTTTTGCAGATAACATAGAGCGAACTACATATATTTCATTCTGATCACTTTTAGGACATTTCGCACTTCCTTCTACCTCTCTGTGCACATTTGTCACTTGTTCACAGCACAGGTCCCACAGGTATGAAAACACCCGTTTTCTAATTGCGCCGATATGGTGGATTATACTGGTTAACTATGTTCAGAGAAATTTCTTATGGCATGAACGATTCTTTGATTAACCCCCCTAAGAGTAAGATAGCAAATTTATTTTTCAAGTAATAAGAGATAGAGGAAAACAATGTTCCACAAAATTTTTGAGAAGATCATTATAAAGAACTTTGCCAAAGAAAGTGACCTTCTAGCTACTATAGTTGTGGAGATAAGAAACAACTTTTGTGGAAACTCCACGATAATCAACACAGTTCTTTTCACAGTGTTGTAACACATTTGACATGTTTGAAAATGATTTTCAAACTAAGCTTTTGATAAATCAAAAGTTGTCGGGTAAAAAACGTGACAAAATCGGGGGTGACAAAATCGGGTTACCACTGTATGGCCAATAAGTCTCTCATATTTTGCAAAATCGGCATATTGAAGAAATAAAAGTTTTTTTAACAAAAACTTTTCCAAGTCCTTCCCGGGAAAAAAGGTATAAATAGGTAGAAGTTTTTGTTAAGTTTTTGCAGTGTGGAAATGATTTTTAATTTTTTCAGTATTTTTTCATGAAAATTCAGAAGATTTTCTAAAAGTCACCCATAGATCATATTTTGTAGGGGCTATAATTTTCGAAAATACTGAAATACCTTTTTTCCGGAAAAAGTTTTTGTTAGAAAAACTTTTTTCCCTTGAATATGCCCAGCCCATTTTGCGATATATGAAAGAATTGTAGGCCATATAATTATCTATCTTCACAAAAAAATTCATCAATTTCTGAGATGGCCTTTTTTTGAAAATCGATTTTTAGTTTTTAAAATGCTTTTTTCACAGTGTAGAAATTAATTTTTATTTTTTGCAGTATTTTTTTATGAAAATTCAAAAGATTTTCTAAAAGTCACCAATAGATTATTTTTTGTAGGTCCTATAATTTTCGAGTTAGGTTATTGCAAATTATTTTTAAAGTTTTTGTCACCCCCCTTTGAAAATGGCTTGAAAAATCGGGGGATTTGTGCGATTTTAAGTCAAATAAATATAAGCCAAATTTTTTTCACATAATCAATTATTTGTAGGCTCCACAGCCTAAAGAACTCGAAAATTGAGTAAACGCAACGGTTCTAACTTAAATTAGAAATGGAAATTCAAACAATCGAATTTCCGAAAATCAGCAAAAAAAATTCTTTCGATTTTTTGTTTCTTTTCGTAGGTTTTTACATGAAAAACAACTACGAACATATAAAAAGCAAGAATAGATTTGTTTCTCATGTTTAAATTTTAAGTAAAAATGCGCGAAACGCATTTTTTTTGGTCGATTAAAAATCTCTTTGTTTTTTTTTCGGACCGCCCCCCCCCTCAGTTGCTCAACACCGGAAGGACAAACACTTTAAAAAATACTTGTAATAGCCTTATATTTTATAGTTTCATAAAATTCTGAGAGGCTCATGCCAACCTCTGGTCGAGTTGACGTGAAATCCGTCAGCTATAAAACGGACAAGCAACCGCGGTAGGATAAATTTTGATTGGTGCTCCATTTTGTATTGCTACGCCACACAGATTTAATGTGGATTTATTGCTAGCTATAAGTGTGTTTTGACTCGTATCCTCTTGGTATTGCATAATTCCACAATAAAACCATAATTCCACAATAGGGCTTTAGAATTGCTACTTGGGAAGGGGTTCCTGATGGATCTAGAGGTAGTTCGTCTCTTACTCCTCCTGAAGTGAAAAACTGGTAAAGTACTCGGAAAAACTGGCTCGAAAAAAGGAACACGAAAATCGTGTGAAAATGGGAATCAAAATAAGAGAAAAGTGGAAAGGAAGCAAATGGATAAAAAAGAGAAACAGGGCAAAAAAGAGCAAACTGGACAGAAAAAGAGAAAGAACGGAAGATAAAAGAAAAAATTAGAGAAAAGAAAGTAAAACGATATAGAAAACGAGGAAAGCAACAAAGAAAATGATGACAAACTGGATGAAGAAGGTAAAAAACAGGACAAAAACCAGAAAAACTGGATAGATTATTATTTTTAATTTATTATTATTATTTATTATTTATAATTCATTTGACCTTAACATTGTCTACATGAATAAAATCTTATTCTAAATTAGCTCTACGCAATCTCTGTTCAAACAAGTGTGACGGTACACCAAAGTCAAATAGTTCCTCCACATTAGAAAAGGTCCTGCTACATCTAGTTATCGGTTCGCTATATCGAACGCAGTCCGATGAAACTGCGTTTGAACTAGTCCAGTTGATCGCAACGCTCGTTGTGATGCGCGAAAATTAATCATGGAAAACAAGTTTGGAGAGTCGATTTCGCCATTGATAGTTTTTGCCACGAATATTGCTTGTTGCATCTTGCGTTGGTGTTCAAGGGTGTCCAAGTCGAGGAAACGGCACCATTCTACGTAAGCAGGTAAGATATCATGATGTTCCCAGGTCAAGAGTCGCAATGCTAGTCGTATAAATCTCCGTTGCATACTTTCAATCCGTAGGTTCCATGTTAGCTGCTTAGGAAACCAAACAAGACTGCAATTCTCCAGTAGTGGACGTACTAGGGCGCAGTACAATGATTTAAGACAGTGTGGATCCTTAAAGTTCCGAACAATTTCAAAGATGAAACCAAGCTGTCGAAATGCTTTGGAGATAATCAACTCACGATGTAGATTAAACATCAGTTTGGTGTCCAGCAAGACGCCGAGGTCACTAACTCGGTCCACTCTGCGTAACTCAGTACCATTGATAGTGTAGCCAAAGGTGATCTGGTTTTTGATGCGGTGGAAATTCATCACTTCACATTTGGCAATGCTTAAAATGAGCCAGTTCTATTTACACCAGTCAGTGAATAAATCAAGCAAATCTTGCAAGGGGCGGCAGTCGTCTATATTTCCTATCGAAGCAAACAATTTCAGATCATCGGCGTACACTAACTTGAAGTCAATTCCCAGCAGCAACGCAATATCGTTAAGTAAGAGCAAGAAAAGTGGAGGTCCCGTGTTGCTTCCTTGAGGGACCCCAGACTTGATAAACACCGATGAAACACTACTACCCAGTTTCAAACGAAACACCCTACCAATGAGCCATTCAACCATTTGTTGGGAGGCACCAAGTCGAGACAGTTTCCGTAATAGTAATGCATGGTCAATTCGATCGAAAGCTGCTTTCAAGTCAGTATAGATAACATCAACTTGCTTCTTGTTCTCCATATGCGAGGTACACATCGATGTAAACTCTAGAAAATTAGTGCAAACAGATCTACCAGGCATGAAACCGTGCTGCACCGTTGAAATATAGTTGTTAGTGCGGGACAGTATAACACCACTTACAATAATCTCGTACAGTTTAGAAGCCGCGGAAACGATAAGCACAAGAAAGAAAAGGAAAAAAGAAGGAAACAAAAAAGAGGAAAACGGTAAGAAAAAAATGAAAACGGGAGTAGTAAAGCGAAAAAGGAACATAGAAGAACACAGAAAAGGAGGTACAACGGAACAAACGAAAACAGAAAAAATAGAAAAGGAGTTAACCGGACAAAAACCAAAAGCTGTGCCAGGAAAAGAGGAACAAGAGGCAAAACGGATAAAAAGATTTGAAAAAACGGAACAGAAAAGAGAAAACGTTAGGAAAATCAAGATTGAAAAGAGCGAAGAGAAACTGGAAACAGCGGGAACAAGAGAGCATAGGAGGGGAAACGATACATATTATACATACACAAAAACGATATATATGGAACGGAAGATGCGACAAAAAGGGAAAACACGTGACAGAAAAGGTGGAAAACCGGGAAATAAAAAGAGAGAAAGAACATTAGAAAATAAGATATCAAAAGGGAAAGGAAGCAGTCTTATTCTTCGAGAAAAAAAAGAAAACCGATAGTGGAAACGAGGAAAACGAGAAAAAGAGGTTAAACAGGATATGAAAGGAGAAAGATGAGACAAAACGGTATGGGAAAATGGAATAGAAAAAGAAGAAAAGAAAAGCAGGAAAAACGGACTAGAGAAAAAAGCAAAACGAACGAGAAAAGGTGAAAAACAGGAGATAAAATACAAAAACCGGTAACAAAAGGGAAAAAAGGAGCTAAAAACAGAACGAACGCGACTAAAAAGAAATAAACAGGGTTTAGAAAAAACGAAACAGACGAAGATGAAAATCGACACGAAAAGAAAATAGAAATAGTTGAAAAGAGATGAAAACTGAAAACAAAAAAGGAAAAGGAAAAAAGAAGAAAAAAAAAGGAAAACGGAAGAGAAAATTATGCAAAAAGAGTTAAAACAGGAATGAAAATAAGAAAAAATGGGACAGGAAACGTAGAAAAACAGAAACAATGAAACAGAAAACACGGAGCAGAAGAATAAAGAAACGAGAGAAAATGACAGAAAATTGAAGAAAACAGACAAATTGAAGGGAAAGAGGAAAACAAATTGAAGGGAAGTGAAGAGGTAAAATTTGTCAGAGAGTAAGACGAAAAATGTTAATCTTCATCTCATGTAAAAATTCGTGTCCATATCCAAGTTCAAGTGTAATTTCAAATGTAATTCCTAATTTAATCTCAAATTCGATTTAAATCCTATTTGCGTCCTTTGTTTTACGTATCTTTGAGCCATTTTGCAATTAAGGCTCACTCATTAAGTAGTAAAAACAGTCATAAAACAATACCTATTTCGGACGGCCTAATTAACCAAACTGAGAATTTAGAATCCTCCGTTCAGGAGGACACCTGAAGTGCTTTCCTCCCCGTTCGTTGCTGCGTTGGTACTTGCACACACCCAGCCAAATACATCGCTACATTAATAAGGGGGTTGCGCAGTCTCCTTTTATCCAGCGCCTCTTTGGTTCAAAGGTACACGGGTACCAGCGAGCCACATGTCCTGGCGGGTGTTGTGGGTTCGTATCCGGTGGTTCGACCCATGCACCTTCCAGCATTGCACAAAAGGTAGGAGTCCCAACGACAACTTGTTAAGTGTAGCTACCAGCTACCTATTACCCCCCCCCCCCCCTTCCTTTCCACTCTTTCCCCTCCATTCCCAAAAAAAATTCATTATTTTCCCCTACCGTCCCTCCATCAATTGCAGAACCATCGTTTAAAAAAAATATTAATGATATCTTTGAAAATTTTTTAAATGAACAGGACAGTTCATGTAGCCGATTTCAAAAACAAACTGAGGTCTCACCATTTTTGCTTAAAATAAAACCTGGCTGGTTGTATTTTTTATACTTATTTCGATCATAGAATGACACGTATTGTACTAAGAAGCTCTCAATAGTGTAAATTTTCATATTATCGTAGTAAAATATCTCCTTTATCGCTACGTTTGTTTTACGTTTCGGTAAATTTTCAAATCAGAATACTTCAGGCGAGTGCATTACATATTAGCTACAATGTAGTTCCGTATCACTTTCTGAGATCATGATGTGTCCGGCGGTGCTTAATTCATTAGTGCCCCATCATTGGGCGTGTATTGGATCCGAGCCGATTATTGCAATCGTCAAAACCGGGACCACCTAAGCAACGAACAGCCAACGTTCTACCGCGAAACGAATTGAAGATTCACTTAACCAATTTATTAAATAACACGGCCGTCGGCGTGCGACGGGTGCTGATTAGACGAACCGGAGCAAACCGGGAAGATTAAAGTGCCGGTCCGGTGAAAGAACAAAAATCAGAGATTAGAGATGCTTCTGATGATGGGAATGAATGCATTCGTTTGATTGCAGTGTGGGGCAAATATCTGTGAGCCATTTTGCAATTAAGGCTCACTCATTAAGGAGTAAAAACAGTCATAAAACAATGCCTATTTCGGTCGGTCTAACTAACCGAACTGAAAATTTATTTGAAGTCCACCGTTTAGGAGGACACCTGAAGCGCTTTCCTCCCCGTTCGTTGCTGCATTGGTACATGCACACACGTCCGATCCGAGAGCGAGCAATCAATTCGTGACGGACTTTCATTCGTCGGGAATGGTCAAAAACATCTGCCCCATCCCGTCTCTCTTTCGCTCCTCGATTCGATACACATCCCGAAGCAAACGGAACGGACACGAGCCCGTGTTAAGGACTCGCTGTCGATCATATGTACTGTTGTTGCTTTCGTTGATCAACCGATCAGATCGGACAGATGCAGCCCGATGACGACGACGACGACGACACGCGGATCGTCGTGTGCCGGTGATGATGACGAGTTTTGTTGTTGAATTTTGTGACGGAGAATCGCCCAGGCTGGTGTAGGGTTCCCTATCACGTGCGGAATTTAAGTTCTTTAATCTGAATTTCCGTTGCCGTGCGCGTGCGCCTCGAGCACCGCCTAGGAGGCATTCCGTCGGAACGTCCCATTTCCGGGCATGCGCATTGCCAACACTTCCGTATGGAAATACCGTTACACAGGCGAGGCAGTGGCTAGACGCTAGAATTGCAATTGCACACACGGAGGACTTCCTCACCTAGTGCCTTACGCTTCCAGTCGATCCAGTCATCGCTCTGATATGTACGAAGGGGATTAGAGGGTCATATTTCTGCTGTTATTTACCGAGGGTCCTTATTATGTATGCTTTCTTTGTGTACAGCTTCAAGGATTTTTACGTGTCATTCGACGCTGAGATAAACTTCAAGACATTTAATGACAACTTGGCTTTCGCTGCCGCGATTTAATTTAAAGGTCTAACGACTGTTTGAAAACGACCAAATTAAATTCCGTTACTCAATTAAAAACAAATCTTTAAAATGTCTCAAATTTCGCTTCGAAAATCGTAAAAAAATAATCTGCAAATACTGATAACACAATTTGTTGTTAATAAACTGACCCCAAACAACGACGGCCCTGCCGGCACTAACGGTCATCCTAATTTGTGCCCGAGATTATTGCTCCGCACCAACGAAAAAAAAAAATCCTTTCAGCCGCGCAATACGGAGGTCCGTTCAATCCGATTTTTGTTTAATTATTTTAATTGATTGTATAGCTGCATAACTGAATCCGTACACGATTGCACCGCGGCTGTGCTCCTGATTGCGCACCGCCGGAACGGCGCAGCTCTCGAGTGCGCGCCGTCGGTCCCAGCGGAGCAATATATTTGTACCGTAAAAGAATGTTAAATTATTTTTAATCAAAATGTGTTCATTTACGGACAGTTGCGCTTCTCCGGCGGCCAACAACGCGTTGCATTGCATTGGTTGGTTGGTGTCATTAAAATTTATACGACGAAGATAGGCCTAACCGGCGGACCTGCCAACCATGGAACGTCGTTTGCAGGACTCCCAGATGAGTTCGGTGACAATGTTGCATGGTTGATTAAGTTGTTGCTGTTGTTGAGTGTCTGTTTGGGGTTGGGAGCTCGTAATTGAAATTGCCAAATAAAATTTTAATACCCGTCAGTCGTCTGTCTTCCACAATTGATCCTCGAACAGTCTCGAGCCTACAATTCAGGACCATACAGCACAATGAAGGCTTTGTTCTACCCCACGGGCAGAACAATACTCCGTGTCACTGGGGAGTATTCTTTACCCACTCGGGATGAGTACGACTTTGCCAATTGGTCGGGCTAATAATGGCCAACTTGAACAAAGCCTTGAGCAAACCCTTTTCTCTCGAGTGCGGTACGGTCGTCGTACACTTGACAGGACCTCCTGCCAGGATGGTTCTTTAGTTTATTCCTTTGCTATTCGGCTTTTCAAAATTTGTGAAGGATCATCACCCTGTCGCGATTGAATTTCTCAAGAAGCTTGCCGAGAAGCTTGAATGTTCAACAGCCTACATAGAAATCCCGTCGAACGGAATCGACTTGACTCGGCGAGCGAAACTATCGCGCGAGGAAACAGCATGGTTAGCGAAGCGAAAGGTCGGCACCGCCTGAAATTCTAACCTGCGTGAAATACCGACTGACTGGAATGAATGATGAATTCAGCCCCGAATTGTCATGGAAATCAGGTACCTACACACACGTACAATCGGGCGCTGTTAATTTCGGCAGTCCTGGATCAGGGTTCCGAGCACGCTCAGTGTGTGAGCTCATTTTCCCTTCGCAATGTGAATTCCAACATCTGTGTGCTTACAAGCATGTTAGTTAGATCCCCTCTCCCTAGGTTTCCCTCTGTTGTTGACTGACTGACTGACTGCGACGATCGAAGGACGGGATCTAGAATATAAGCATCCTCTGATTATGCCCGAGGGTCTCCGGTTGCCGCCGGTGGATGGGCGCTCTGCGCGAATGTTTGCACATATGGCCAAACAATAGGCCGGGCTGGGCCCGTCAGTCAGCGGAACGTTTTTCCCCGAACGGATTTGTTGTTATTATTTTCCATTCATTCTTTGCGCAGTATCGTTGGAATTATTGCCCGTTAGAGTTTCACTATTCAGATGCACCACGGTGGAACGCACTGCGCTATCTGCGTGATTGGATTTTGGATTGCATTACAATGGGACGGAATTAAATGATTTCGGATTATGGACGCATTCTTGCTTATTCCAATATTGATAAAAAAATTGTGCATGAATGTTTATATTTAGACTAGCTGACCCGACAAACTTCGTATTGCCACAAATTAACTTGTGTTGTACATAAATCATGAGTCTCGGATGATCTTTGTCACAATCTCGAGTTTTGCAAGTTTCTGAGGAGTTCAACCTTAGATGATTCATTTTGGCAGTTACGTAACTATGAAAGCATCCCAGGTAACCAATAAGCATCACCAATGCTATTCAAATGTAGGCCAATAAGCATTTAAGTCGCCCTAAATGCTACTTTAATGCTATTTTGCAAAATATACAGCTACTTTACTGATAACCTTCTTATAGTGCTGACAATGCTAATTTACAGCTAATTACCGACACGAAGAATTTGAATACAATTTTGGATGCCAATTTACAACACCTATGCAGTCAAAAAGCTAATATACAACAACGTGCAGTATAAAATGCCAGATACGCTTATTTGCTGCTTATTAGTTACCAGGAATGGGTAGTTTAATATACAAATTTGCAATTTTTCCTCACAGTAAAGTAGAAAACAACTCCCCTGTCCCCTCATTGCAAAGCCAGAAAACGGATAGTAATATTCGCCATGATTGTACATTTCGCCGAATATCATTTTGCGAAAAACCTTAAGCGGAATGTACCATTTCACGGAAAACTTTTTTGTGGAGAGTACCATTTCCTGATCCTCTTCTTACTCGTTGTCGCTCGTTCCAGGAAACCCAGGTAGATCTAGGAAAACAAATAAACCTAGACAGTGATTTCTGCGGGGAGTTGCCTCCCCCCAGTGGGCGGCGCTTCTGACGGCGGGTCGCCGGCAACACTCGCGGCCGTTTCGTCCTGAATGGTCTAGTGTAACTATAGATAGCTTCATTTGCTAATTCACAATAGAAAATATTTTTGCCTCCAAAAACCTCCACCTGCCAAATTTGGTTCCATTTGCTATTATTTCTCGAGTTATGAGGAAATTTGTATTTCGTTTGAATAGGAGCCCCCCCCGGCTTAAAGTGGGGAGGGGTCCTAATTCACCATAGAAAATATTCTTGCCCTCGAAAACTTTCACATGTCAAATTTTGTTCCATTTGCTTGATTAGTTCTCGAGTTATGAGGAAATTTGTATTTCATTTGTATGGAAGCCCCCCCTCTTAAAGGGGAGAGGAGTCATAATTCCCCTTCTAAAGAGGGGAGGGGTCTCAATTTACCATAGAAAAAATTCTTGTCACCAAAAACACCAACATGCCAAATTTTGTTCTATTTGCTTGATTAGTTCTCGAGTTATGCAGAAATATGTGTTTCATTTGTATGGGAGCCCCCCCTCTTAGTGGGGGGAGGGGTCTCTAACCATCACTAAAACCTTTCCTGGCCCCATAAACCTCTACATGCAAATTTTCACGCCGATTGGTTCAGTGGTTTTTGATTCTATAAGGAACATCCCGACAGACAGACAGACAGACAGAAATCCATTTTTACATAGAAGATTATATTTATATGGATTATGATACGAAGACAGCTTTTCATGATCGATTGAATAAGCGTAAAATCGTGCAAATTCTTTGAAAAAATGGAGATTTTATTTTTACCATGAATTAAAATTACAAATAAAACAAGTAAAAAATGAATAACCAAAAAAATAAATAAATGAATAAAAATCTGAGAAGTTTTATTACGTTGGAATGGTTGTTGCATGATTTTTGTATTCATACTTTGGGTCACGAAATCGAAGTCTGTGACACGATAGTTACCGAAAAATGTCTTACTGTTATTGTACAAACAACGAGTTAAAATGATTAACTTTGACACTTTGTTTACCAGTTATTTCACACTTGAGAACAATGCAATCGAAAGTATGCAAACAATTGCAAGCAACAAATTGTAAAACAACAAATTAACCGGATTTTCCGGATCAGACAGTCGCTAATTCTTTCTCATTTTGAAAATTGCTGCATTACATCACATGCTTGAATGTTCAGTCGAGCCGTTTTTCATGTAAGACATCAGTTTTGAATAAATTCTCGCAGTATGTGGACACAATCGGGCGAAAAAAGAGTTGGTCGTTCACTTTTTTACAGCTGTTCACTTTCAGGACATCAAATTGGACTAGGTTTGTCGCGGTTCTAAAACAAATCTTGATGGGACGAGGAAGCTTTGTCATTTTTTCTGGCGCACTTCCCTAACACAGACTTCAAATTGGTCTAGTTTATTTAAAGTTGATTCCACTTTCGTACATTTCCATTATTCTTTTTTTCAGCTGTCATCCCCATTTAGTATCCAACGATCAAACTCTACCCATACTCACCTGAAAACCATGTCCTTCGGCATTAAAAGCTGTCCACCGTACAGGTACAACGCATTTACGAAAACTACCGCGGCAATGATCCACCTTTGGGTGAGACCAAAACCGTCTCCTTTAACGCTTTATTTGTGTGATTATTTGACCGAAACACTATTCTTTTTTCAATTCAAATTCAAAATCAATTCATATTCTTTTTTCATCAGCTTAACGACGGCCATCCTCCCAATTGGTACTTTTTTCACACGGGACGCTTCATTATTGTCTCGAGCACTGTAAAATAACTTTCCTGTTTCAAATCACTTTGAAATTTCTTCAGCCATATTGTCGTATAAACGATCACACACATGAAAGATATTCACCGCAAATTGCTATTTTTCCAGGGCGGTGTCCACGAAAAAAAAACGAACCAAATTCGTTTCGGTATGCTCCCGCTAACACATGAGAGATAACCTCAATGTGCAACTCTTTCCATTATATAAACGATTTCTGGCTTGTTCTACTTTGCTTTCGTGATTATCGGGTCGGAATACTATTTTATATCACTTTCCTACAACATTTCTACCACCATTTAGCACATATTTTTCACTCACATGACATTACACCTTTCTTCACTACACGAAGCGACGAGCATCTTTATTCCCCTCTGCTCAGATGAGATTGGCGATGCAAACTAGTAAGCAAAAAAAAATATCCTTTCTTAGTGCTGAACTCTATTTTTTCGTCTAATGAAGCTCCTAGCCGGGGCTAGTGATAAAAACAGTGCTTGTTCGAGTGCCGAATGAAGCTTCTTGGCCACCTGAAACGAAAAAAGGGTGAAAACGCCGACCCTTGAACATGGATAATAAGCAGCTCACTAGCTCTTTAGCTATACTGCAAAAAGAACGAAGTGCGGAATACAGATAAAACAACTGGATGAGATCACAAGAGATCGAAACACTGCACAGTTGTGTAAAAAAAGGTAGGGAAAAAATGCGTAATTTTTTAAGGCTGGTGTCTTTGGAGCAGCTCAGTGATAAAATATAGCACATCTTTCTTCACTATTAGGGTGACCATGCATCCACTTAAAGGGGGATATAAACTTTTGTTCTTGACGTAGGACTACGTCTTACGGCAAAGTTTGAGATAGAGTGTCATTCCACAAGATCTTTCTCGAAAAGTGGTCAGATTTTGAACGCAAATAGCTTAGCGGTTTCCTGATCGATTTTCAATATTCTTGCTTCAATCGATCGAAAAATCTTCTACGCATCAACCCAAATGAAGCAAAATATCGATTCTTGAGGTTGCACTATTGAAAATTTGAAAAGAATGAAACATTGTTCAACTGGAAATTCTCGCTTCGTGATTGGTTGGAAAAGAGGCCATCATAGTTTTAACGTGATTTTAGAAAAAAATGACAACATCCCCCCAGTTTGAAAATTCTTTGTGACGATAAAACCTAGACCAATTTGATATCTGTGCTTGGGAAGTAAACAGAACAAATGACAGTCTCTTCGTCTCAACAACATTTCTTAACACCCCGCTTAAACCTAGGCCATTTTGATATCTTTGCTAGGGAAGTGACAAAGTGACAGCAGAAAGAGTGACAAAGTCACCTCGTTCCAACAAATTTTTTCACGAACACGAATAAACCTAGTCCAGTTTGATGTCTGTGTTAGGGAAGCGTGCCAGAAAAATGACAAAGGTCCTTTGTTGCAACAGACCGCAAATTCTTCACGGCGAGACGAATAAATCACAATTCAGTCAAAGTGATCGAACCATCCCTGATTACATGCTATTTTCACTACAAAGAGACTTACGCAGTCCTACGTCACCTATGCGGTGGTGTCTTGTGCACAACCCCTCTGATTTGTTCATAAATCCCAAGTTGTAAATCCAATTTCAAAAGAGGGGGTGCGGTGCCAAAAACTTTAAAAATAAAAGGATGAAAGGAAAATGAAAGGATAGAAAAGCCGCAATGTAAAAATGGAAGACCAAAACAAATCCGAAAACTTGGCAAATCGTAAATTTTGAAAACCGAAGAATTGAAAGAACAAAGATCAAAAACTCAGAAACTCAGATTTAAAATTGCAGGAATTCAAAAAATCCAAAAAAGCAAAAAATTCGTTATGCAGAAAAGCGAGAGTTGAAAAACCAATTAAGAAATGAAAAATCCATAAAGCTGAAGGTGTAAAGTAGGAACTAAAAAAGCTGAAAATGGATACGAAAAATAAAATAGACAAGTCGGAATGTCGGAAAGTAGCACATTCAAAAAATTGAAAATTAGAAGTCGAAAAAAGTAATGACGAAAGCTGGAACTTTTAGGAAGCCGAGAAGTAGACAAACCGATGAGTCGAAAAATCGAAAATCAAAAAGTAGCAAAGGCCATTAGGGCAATGTTTCAAAAGTTGAAGAAATGTAACCCCCGAAGAATCGAATAGACGAATATCCGAAAAGTCTTAAAGTTTAAGTCTTAAAAAATAAACACAACCGACCAAGAGTCATAGAACAAAAATCCATACGAAGAAGAGTGACAGAATAAAAATCATATAAACTAGACTACTGTCCAGGTTCGTACATTGTTACGAAGCAAAGTAACAGAAATGCGTCTTCACAATTGATAGTTTTCCCAGTTATTCTCCGCGACCTACCTGAACCGAACGACGCAAGTCTGAATGAAGTAGATTACATTTCCATATTTCGGCAACAATTCATCCGAAGAAGCTCGCTACTCTTCATTGTTCGTGAAATGTTAATTTAGTACCCAGCATCCTCCCGTTCGTTCGTTCGTTCGTTCGTTCGTCCGTATGGTACGATCGGCAACCAAAGGAAAATCCACCAACTTCAATAGGCTTCCCTGCCGTGCTCCAGAATCATTACCATTTTTTGCTGCTTATGCTGACGGTTGTTCTCCTGGTTCTTGAATTTCAATTAACGATCTTCCTGCACCGATCTCGAGGACACAAGAAAAGTGTCCTCTCTCTCTCGTTGCTTTTCAAGTGTTCTACCGGATTGGATAAGCAATCACTTTCTGTTTTCTTGGGAATGCATGAGCGCTAGCGAAAGTTCGAAAACGAACGAACCAAAATCCCGATTTTCTCAGGTACCTACCCGGGAGGGATTCGATTCCTTCACGGAGTAGCTTTAATTTTCTTACCGGGTATAATAAATAATAACAAAAAAAAAAGGACGAGCGTCTTTCGGAAGGACAATACCTAAAGACTTCTTCGTTTGCGTCTCGGCCGAATCTTCTTCTGGAATCGAATCGATCAATAGCCGATCGGCCGGAGTGAAGCGTGCGACGATCATGAATCAAGTCCGAGCTCGGTTCCGAATCGCAGTCGCAGCATTCCGTTCCGATAGCGAGCAAAACAAAGAAGAATCAAGGATCAAAAGCCTTAGTTAGTGCTATCGGATCGGATCGGATCGGTGGAAGGTCGGTTGGGACGGACGGGGAAAGTTTTATTCAACGGTACACAATAATGACGCAGACGCAGCCAAATACCCGCTTGCTGCCGATCCGATATATTGTGCGAAATCCTGAAAAACGTGTTCTATTTCATTTTACATTTTCACTGTTGATTTAGGGAGCAGGATTTCGTTTGTATGCTCTATGGCTTTATGATGTTACGTCGAGCGGAATGGTTTAGGAATCAGCTATGAGCTGATCGTTCCGAATAGTTATGGAAAAGCTTCCTACTCCGAAGAAGAAGAAAACAGTTTTAATTCGAATTCCAAACGTGATGCCTGAACACGTGATAAATAATATTTACACTGGCTGCTGGAGGAACAAAGGACAGTGAATCATTCAGCTTCGGACCTTGTTCGGTTGGAATAAGAGATCACGCGAACTCACCACTTGCTTATTTTTGCATTCTTACAACTTCAATTATGGTGCGTAAAATTTTCAATTTCTTTTATTCAATCCTAAAGTTAATTCACCTGTTCTGCATTTAAATGCCGTGACCAAATGGGCACTCGCATCGGTCTTAACCTGGCAGAATCCCCCAGTTCTAACTGTATTTCTGTAATCAAAATCCCCCGTAACACCACACCATCACGCCAGGCCAGACCAGAACTTTCATTGCATTTCAAATGGGTCATAAATATGGTACACAACTGCGCGCCCTGTCTTAATATCTGCAATCTTCATTTAATTAGCTTCCCCCGGGATCGATGATGTCCGGCCAAGTGTCAGTCCACCAAACGATTTGAGCACCGTTAATCTTCCTTTCGGAACTTTCAGAACATTCGCGGTTCATCTCAACGGCAGCAGTGCCAGTACTCTACAATTAAATCATTTAAGGTGTAATAAATTCGGACCCGTTTACGATTCGGAGCACCTCCGGTGCCCACCATCGGTCGAGATTGCTGTAGGAGAAATTGCCCTCCAGAAGGTCGTTGGCGACGACGAAGAATGAGAAGCAAAAACCTTGTGCAATAACAATTAAACCGAGCAAAGCGTTTCGACAATTTCGTAAAGTGTTGGAGCTGATAGCATGGGATGCGAAGGATGCTCTTGCGTGGGGACACAGCTCGACACCAGCCAATTGCGAATTATTTATTGCGAATAACCACAGAGCGTGGCGAAATTTTGAATTACGGCGATTTTTCGCGCACAGAAAGGCGATTCAATATTGCGGTCAATTATCGAATAATAGGTCTGTCCGCACGATGACAAGTGGCGGTAGGTTTGAGAAGTGACAATTTTGCATCACACCGTAATGAGGATTCTTGAAAATTTGCATGTAAATATTAGAATATACAGTAATTTTAAATCAAAGTGAGACGGAATTCAAATGAAATTTATAAGCAATGTGATAATGTTAGCAAGTAAAATGAGGAGAGATTAAATTATTGATGGATGAAATACAACCAAAAATATATTCAGACAGAGGTCTAAGAAAAATAAAAATTTTCTTTTTTAACTTTAGATTCTGAACTAAAATTGGTTGTTGAGCACCTTAGTAGAATTATTTTTTTTTATTTTGACTTTTTATCTTTTGATTTCTGAACTTTTCTACTTGTTTATTCTACGAATTTTCCAGTTTATTCTTTTCAGTTTTCTGGAACTTTCTATTTTCGGACTTTTTAGGCTTTTTTGCTTGTAAGTTTGACAACTTTACGACTTTTCTGTTATCAAACTTTATTCTTCTATTTATTAATTTGCGTTTATTTGGTTTCTCAACTTTTCTAATACTCTTCGACAATTCGATTTATTTTTTATTTTTGTCTATTCGAGTCTTCGAACAGGACGCCTTCAAAAATTTGTCCTTCCTGCTATCATTGAATTTTCTGACTTTTCTTTACGATTATATAATTTTACGACTTTGTAAATTTGATTTCATAACATTTTGACTGTTCGGCTTTTTATTTTCTGGGTTTTTTTCTATATTTCTATTCTGACTTTCCACTTTTCGTTTAGCTCTTTTCTATGGATTTATGGACTTTTCAATTTATTTCAAACTTTATAATTTATCGCATCTACGAATTTATATGTCTCAATCGTCTGCAGTTGGTGAATATGTTAGGCAATTGTTTGTGGTTGTAAAATAGACTTCACACAAATGGCGACCGTGACAGGACAGTTCCTGTTTGAAAAGAGTTAGTCAGATTCGTTGGTCGGGTCTACGAAAAAGAATCGCCCAATAAAGCCGGAACAGCGAGTGAACAAATGTTACGTTGACAATAAGGTCGAGCTTAGAATATAAAATTGGTCACTGGCTTTCGTCAGTGCCGTTTGATCTCTCCCGCGGCAGTCAGACTGCCAGCAGCGTGAATGTGTGATTGCAAATGCAAGAAATAGTGCTTATCGTCGTTTTTCCTTTGTTTTGATCTTTAGCAAAGCAAAAACTGGATTCGGTCGAGAATCTTAAGTCGTTGCCAAAGGCAAGTTGATAAGTAAAATGGTTCAGTACGACCATTGTTCAATGAAATATATAGTTCGGTACGACCATAGATCGATGAAATTGTTCAGTACGACCATTGATAGATCAAATGATTCGGTACGATTATTGTTGACGTATATGGTTAGGTAGTTAAATGAAAAGGTATGGGTCGGAGGTAAGATCACAGATGAATGAAACGGCTTGATACGTATTGGTAAATAAAGCGTTCTTGTATTCTAACAGTCACCTCACTTCTCTCATGCGCCCTATTCTTACAGTCACCCTCACCTAAATCTAATCCCTAAACCCTCACCTTACAAGCTCCATTTGATTTGTACAGTCAGCCAGTTGACTCTCAGAATCGCAAATTGTTCTTTCACCTAAAAAATTTACGTGACGTGTCTGTGAGAATGGGGCCCAAAATTTTAAATTAAATTAAACTTAAACTTGGATGGAAACTTGGAACAGAATTGACATTTTTTGTCTTATTCTCTGATACGTCTTACCTATTTACTGTCCCTATTTTTATCTTTTTCGGTCCCGTCTTCCACTTTTTGTTCTGTTTCTTCTTTTTCATACCGTTTTCTTGGTTTTTGTTCCAATTTTTCTTTTTTTCTTCAATTTTTCCTCTTTTTCGGTCTTTTTTTGCTATTTTTCTATTCCGAGATTTCTGTTTCATAGTTCTTTTTATCTTAGTTTCTTGTCCTAGTTTTTCTAATTTTCAGTCCTGCTTTTTCTCTAGTTTTCACTAATTTTCTTGTAATTTTCTCTCCTCTTTTTTGTCTATTTTCTTTCCTTTTTACTTTGCTTTTTTTGTTTGCAGTTTACATTTCTTTCAATTTTTTTATCTCTTTTTCTCCTCAAAAAGAAATTAAACAGGCTAAGATGAGACCTGTTTGATTTATTTTTCTGGATAGCTCGTTTTTTCTTTTCTATCACGTTTTATTCTGTTTTTATTTCCTGTTTTTTCCTCTCCGGTTTTTTTGATCTTGCGTTTTTCGAATATTCCTCTTAGGTTCCACCTTCTACTTTAGTCCGTTTTTCTTACTTTTCTTCTACTTCTACTACTTCTTCTACTTTTTCTATCCTATTTCCCCATTCTGTTTTGTTCTATTTTCCTCCTTTCATGTCCTGTTTGACCTCGTTTTTTCGTTTCCTCTATATGTTTTCTTTTTTCTCTCGCTAGTTTTCTACTCCTTTTTGATTTCTCATGTGTTCTGTTCCTTGTTTCTGTTTTTCTATCTCATTTTGCCACCATTTCTGACAAGTTTTTTTTTCTTTTTTTGTCGCGTCTTCCTTCAATGTATCTATGTTGTTCCCCTCCTATGCTCGCTTGTTTTTCCTTTTTCATGCCCGCTGTTTCCAGTTTCTCTTCTTTCCCTATCCGGTTGCTCGCACCTTCCAATCCTGATTTTTATCTTTTCTGTTCCGTTTTTCGTCTTCCTCATCAGTTTTGCTTCTCATTTTCAAGCCCGTTTTTTCCTCTTGGTTTTTGCTTTCAGTCCCGTTAAATGGTTTTCTATTTTTTTCGTTTTCGTCTCTTCCCCTTATTATATCCTGCTTTTTCTCTTTTTCTTTGACGCTCGTTTTCTCCTCTCTATTTTCCACTGTTTTGTTCACCTTTCTTAATTTTCCAGCTCCCGTATTTTCTCGTTTTCTGTTCCTCCTTTTCTACCCCATTTTCTGATTTTAGTGCAATTTTTTCTCCGTTTTTGTCCAGTTTGTCATCATTTTCTTTTTTGCTTTCCTCATTTTCTAAATCTTTTTTCTTATTTATCTTCATTTCCCTTTCGTTTTTTCACTTTTTCTGTCCAATCTCGCCTTTTTTGCTCGTTGTCCCGTTTTTCCCCCATTTTCTACTTTTCCACTTTTTTCTCCCTTTCCTAGTGTTTCCTGCGTTATGCAACAGAAAAAATGTTATCAAAATCAAAGATTAGAAATTGACAAAAAAAAAAATAATTCAAAAAATGTCCATGTAACTAACAGAAACAGTTTGCTGGCTTTTCGTTGGAATTTACCATCATAACTTAAACTAAAATTGGAAATGAATTAAAATTGGACTTGATGTTGGACTTAAAATCAAAGTTGCAATTGGCCATGAAATTAGATTTAGTAATGGACATGAATTTATAGTTGAAATTGAACTCAAAGTAGGAACTGAAATTACACTTGAAATCAAATTTGGAATTGGACTTGAAAAAAACCTCAAAATTTAACTTGAAATCAGTGCGGAAATTGAACATGAAATTAGAATTGAAGTGTGACTTGAAATTTAGCTTAAATTAGGTTCAAAACTAAACTTTAAATTTAATGTATAACTGGACTTGAAATTGGACTGGAAACTGGAACAATTTTTGCGCATGATTCGCTATACCAATCTGCTAAGTCCATAATATCTGCAGAGCAACACGGCTTCATGAAAAATCGTTCGACCACTACAAACTTGCTAAGCTATGTATCGACTATTGTGGATAAAATCGAAAAACGACAACAAATCGATGCTGTGTATGTTGATTTTGCCAAGGCTTTTGACAAGGTTCCACACACTCTGGCAGTTGAGAAGTTTAGGAGAATGGGACTACCTGAGTGGCTGACAGAATGGATTCTGTCGTATCTGACGGGGCGTAGCTCAGTGGTGAGAGTTGGCGGGACGTGCTCTACTCCGTTCCAGATTCATTCTGGTGTTCCTCAAGGTAGTGTTTTGGGGCCTCTGCTGTTCGTTCTTTTCATCAACGACCTTTGTGGAAAATTGAAATCTCCGAAACTATTGTACGCTGACGACCTCAAATTTTACCGTGTAATCACAACACTAACAGACTGCTGTGCACTTCAAATGGATATTGATGCGCTTATTGAATGGTGCAGGTTGAATGGGATGAAGGCTAACGTCAACAAATGTTGCATAATCTCATTCACGCGGGTGCGTGCGCCGATTGTTTTTGGTTACACTATGGAGACAACAAGCTTAGAACGTAAGGGCGTAGTGAAAGACTTAGGGATTCTCATCGACAGCAAACTGAAATTTGTGGAACACATCTCTGCCGTTACGGCTAAAGCATATGCAATGCTAGGTTTTTTGAGAAGGAACACCAAATCTTTTGTAGATGTTTATAGCCTCAGAACACTTTACTGCTCGCTCGTACGCAGTGTTCTCGAATATGGGGTGCAAGTTTGGGCTCCATATCATGCTGTTCATGTCAACAGACTCGAACGTGTACAAAGGCAGTTCATCCGATACGCTTTGCGGAATCTTAATTGGAGAGACCGGATAAACCTGCCACCTTATGTAAACCGGTGCATGCTGATCAACCTACCGACACTGGAAAGTAGACGAGTACTCCTCCAACGTATGTTAATATTCGACGTGTTAGCAGATCGCATTGACTGTCCAGCTATTCTTGAGAAATTACGATTCAACGCACCGTCACGAGTGATGCGCCAAGCTGAGTTCTTTCGACGATCGACTCACCGCACGGCTTACGGAATAACAACCCACTGGAAGTTTGTTGTAGTCGTTTCAACGAAATTTATCATTTGTATGATTTTGGTATGTCAAAAAATGTGTTTAGATTTAGGATTAGCAGTAATTAGTACTAAGTAACATATCTGTGCGATGTTTTGTTATATCGAAGATTAAATTAAAATTAAAATTAAATTAAGTAATTTATTCTACCAATCGCAAAAACAGACTGATTAAATTGCTATTTTCCTAACGAATTTTTGTTGTCAGAGCTTCCGATTCTTCAACTTTCTGCATATTTAGTCATTAACATTTTTGGTTTGGATTTTCCAAATTTTCGACATGCAAACTAATTTAAAATTCCGACAGAAGAAAAATGATCTGGTTTGAACGATTATAACGATCCAATATTTTTCTACAAATTTATTGGCACAGGGAAAAAGGTTTTAACTTCCCAAACACAGAAAACACATGCATGCACGAACTGACTACTGTGTGGAAAAATTCATAATCTATCTATTTATATAAGAGGCTTATGTCTGTACCGAAAACCAAGTCTCTGAAAGGACTTCCTAAGAGGCTTATCGGTAAATAAAAACAGGTTCCTGACAGCACGTCATGCTTTCGTAGCAATGGGTTGTATTCTCAGTCACCTCACTGGTCGACTGCTGGACTGCTCGATTACTCAACTAGTTGACTAGACTGCTCGAGTGGACTGGTCGATTAGACTGCTCGATTTGACTGCTCGACTGGACTGCTTAACTGAACTGCTCGACTGAATTGTTCGATTTGTCTGCTCGACTCAACTGTTTGATTGGACAGATCGACTTGACTGCTTGACTGAACAGCTCAATTTAACTGCTCGAGTGGGCTACTCGACTTAACTAATCGATTCGACTGCTTGACACAATTGCTTGACTTACTACTCGACTCGACTGTTCGACTTAACTGCTCGACTGAACTGCTCGACTGGACTGTTCGATTCGAATGCTCGACTCAACTCTTCGATTCGAATGCTCGACTGGACAGCATGATTCATCTGCTCGACTCAACTGTTCGATTCCACGCTCGACTCAACTGCTCAATTCAACCGCTTGATTCCACTACTCGACTGGACTACTCGACTCAACTGTTCGACTCGACTGCTCGAATGAACTGCTTGACTCAACTGCTCGATTGGACTATTCGAATCGGCTGCTCGACTCAACTGCTCAACCAGATTGCTCGATTTAACTGCACGATTAGACTACTCGATTTAATTGCTCGACTCAACTGACAGCTTGATTCGACAGCTCGACTAGACCACTCGACTAAACTGCTCGATTAAACTGCTCGACTGGACTACTCGATTAAACTGCTTTACTCGACTGCTCGGTTCAACTGCTTAACTCGACTGGTCAACTCAACTGCTCGGCTGGAACGCTTGACTGAACAGCTTGATTTAGCTGCTCGACTGGACTGCTAGATTTGACTGCTCGGCTCAACTGCATGACTTCTGTTTGATTCGACAGCACGACTTAACTGCTCGATTCAACTGCTCAACTGGACTACTCGACTCAACTACTCGACTGGACTAATCAACTCGACTACTCGACTCGGCTGCTCAACTGGACTACTCGACTCAACACTCAACTGCTCGACTAAACTACTCGATTAACTTAACTGCTTAATTAAACTGCTCGAATGTACTGTTCGATTTAATTGCTCGACTTGACTGCTCGACTCGACCACTCGATTCGACTGCTCGACCAGACTGCTTGACTGAACAGCTTGATTTAACTGCTCAACTAGACTGCTCGACTTAACTGTTCGACTCGACTGCTCGGCCCAACTGCTTGACTCGATTGCTTGATTCAACTGCTTGACTCGCTTGCTCAACTCGATTGCTTGTCGCGATATCATATGGTTGGTGTTAAATCAGACCGGAACAAGTCACAAAATTCTTAAAAATGAGTTAATGATAGCAAACGATCAAGAATTTTCTAAGCAACATTTTACTCTAATCAGACTACATAAATGTTGCAAACAGCCAGAAGTTTTTATTCAGTTTAATAAAATCCAATAAGAGAATACGGCCATAAAAACTATTTGTTTCAGTTTCCGGCTGACTCTTTTATATACAACATCTTAAAGCTATATTATGCAATATAAGACCTCAAAGAACTAACACAAAGTTTAAACATCTTCGCAAACACTGGCCAATGGAATGTATCCGCAGTTTTTGGAATTCTGAATAGACATTTATATACCGGATCGTAAGATTCGGGCTCAACTAGTCTATACCTATAAAGAAGGATTTCTGTCTGTCTGTCTGTCTGTCTGTCTGTCTGTCTGTCTGTCTGTCTGTCTGTCTGTTTTGTGTTCCTTATAGAATCAAAAACTACTGAACCAATCGGCGTGAAAATTTGCATGTAGAGGTTTTTAGAGCCAGGAAAGGTTTTAGTGATGGTTAGAGACCCCTCCCCCCACTAAGAGGGGGGGCTCCCATACAAATGAAACACACATTTCTGCATAATTCGAGAACTAATTAAGCAAATAGAACCAAATTTGGCATGTGGGTGTTTTCGGTGACAAGAATTTATTCTAGGGTAATTTGAGACCCCTCCCCTCTTTATAAGGGGAATTATAACTCCTCTCTCCTTTAAGAGGGGGGGCTGCCATACAAATTTCCTCATAACTCGAGAACTAATCAAGCAAATGGAACCAAATTTGGCATGTGAAGGTTTTCGAGGGCAAGAAAATTTTCTATGTTGAATTAGGACCCCTCCTCACTTTAAGAGGGGGGGCTCCTGTACAAATGAAATACCAATTTCCTCATAACTCGAGAACTAATCAAGCAAATGGAACCAAATTTGGCATGTGTGTGTTTTTGAAGACAAAAGTTTTTTCTATGATGAATTGGGACCCCTCCCCACTTTAAGAGGGGGGGGGGCTCCTATACAAACGAAATACAAATTTCCTTATAACTCGAGAGCTAATCCAGCAAATGGAACCAAATTTGGCATGTAGGTGTTTTTGGAGGCAAGAATGTTTTCTATGATGAATAAGAACCTCTCCCCACTTTAAGAGGAGGGGCTCCTGTACAAATGAAATACCAATTTCCTCATAACTCGAGAACTAATCAAGCGAATTGAACCAAATTTGGCATGTGTGTGTTTTTGGAGACAATTTTTTTTTCAATGATGAATTGGGACCCCTCCCCACTTTAGGAGGGGGGGTCCTGTACAAACGAGATACAAATTTCCTCATAACTCGAGAACTAATCCAGCAAATGGAACCAAATTTGGCATGTAGGTGTTTTTGGAGGCAAGAATTTTTTCTGTGATGAATTAGGACCTCTTCCCACATTAGGAGGGGGGGCTCCAATACAAATGAAATACAAATTTCCCCATAACTCGAGAACTAATCAAGCAAATGGAACCAACTTTGGCATGTGAAGGTTTTCGAGGGCAAGAAAATTTTCTACGGTGAATTAGGACCCCTCCCCACTCTAAGAGGGAGGGCTCCTGTACAAATGAAATACAAATTTCCTCCTAACTCGAGAACTAATCAAGCAAATAGAACAACATTTGGCATGTGGGTGTTTTTGGAGGCAACCATTTTTCCCATGATGAATTAGGACTTCTTACCTTTTTAGGAGGGGGGGGGGGGCTCCCATTCAAACGAAATACAAATTTGCTCATAACTTTAGAACTAATCAAGTAAATGGAACCAAATTTGGCATGTGAGAGTTTTAGATGGCAGAATTTTTTTTCTGTGGTGTAGCACGACCCCTTTCCCTTTTAAGAGGGTGGGCTTCCATACAAATGAAATACAAATTTCCTTATAATTTGAGTACTAATCAAGCAAATGGAACCAAATTTAGCATGTAGGAGATTTTTGAGTCTTGAATTTATTTTATGATAGTTAGAGACCTCTCACCCCTGTGGTAGGGGGATACGGACTCTCATACAAATAAAACAGAAATTTTGGCGAAACTCAAAAACTAATCCAACTCGAGAAATTCGAGACTCTTCCATAAAACATTAATCAATAACAAGACCACAAAAACTATCTATAGTAACACTAGATCATTCAGGACGAGCCGGTCGCGAGTGTTGCCGGTGACCCGCCGTCGGAAGCGCCGCCCACTGGGGGACTTGCAAAACTCGAGAAGTGATAAAGATCATCCGAGATTCATGATTTATGTACAACACAGGTTAATTTGTGGCAATACGAAGTTTGTCGGGTCAGCTAGTTTTATATAAAACCATTTTCATACAAGTGGTTTTTACCTAGGTACAAAACAATATTTTATCGATCAATTTCGCATAATTTTCATTAAGCAATTCTTTATATATGGAAGCTCATTAGCGATTGCCTTGATAGCAGTCTATTAGAAATCAAATTACACACATTTTTCTTTGCTACAGAAAATCGAAGATCAAAGCGTAATCTTCCGTATTTCAACCTGAAAAATGTATAAATAATAACAAATACATTAATTTGTTCAATCGGCATTACCATCTGAACACAACCATTTAGTTTCATTATGAAACTAAATCTACTAAACATATTGTTCAATTCTAAATTAATGACAGTTAATTTTTTGTTATGTACCTAAAAAAACAAGAAACATTTCGTATCTCGTATCGTATCGACAAACATACCACAATTGGTAGCCATCGCCGAACCAATTATCTTTCACGAAATAACGATTCACCCAATTACACATTCCGGCGGGCAATAATTCACCCAAATAGCATTCAACAGCAGCACGGGGTTGTACCATCATCAGCTTCCTTCCTGTTCAGCGCAGGGTTTTGTTTTACTCGAACGGCTCATTCTATCAACATGACCCGATCTTTATTGGTCCGCACTGATGCTCTCCCGAAGGACAAGGAGCACGTTCCTGGAAGTGTTCCCAATTAAAATGTACACCTTCAATAACCGTTTTTATTATCACCCAGTTGCCAGGACCTTCAGTTCAGAGCAGAAAAGCAGAGGCGATCTCAATTACATGGATTGTCGAAACATTCTGAACAGAAACAGAACCTTGTCTGATGTCGGCAGTAGGCAGAGACTACGGAATTGAATTATGAAATCAAGTGCGGATGATCTCCGTTCCGTGGCCTACTGTGTTGTACAACGCACCCGGATCGTAATTCACCGCCATTTGTCGATGATTTTCATTCCGAACGTGACTTTGGTGGAAGCGACTTTGGTTTGATAGCGAGGAAACTGAAAAGCGTTCGACTGCGAAGGACCTAACAATATTGTTAGGCTGGTTTAATATCAAACCAGCACCAAGCGGGTATCGTTTCAACTGATATTACTCTAATGAATGTCCCAATTTTAATCGTACGAAATCGAATCTAAAATGCACAACCTTCAGTCGGTGCCAGTGCACATTCAAATCACTTCTGTCTAGTTCATTGAAGCTTGTTCATCACAAGAAAGACCTCAAACAAAAAGAAAAGTACACCAGCCCAGCCAGCAAACAACAAGTCTTCCGCATTTTGTAGGTACAGATGTTGGCTCGTGTCACGGTCCAATCAAATGTTTAGCTTTCCGAGTTACACCTGCATGAAATTAAACAACAAACCCCGTGGCTCCGTCGACTTCGGGAACGAAACGCTACGCGAGGGAGCGAGAGAAACAAAACAAGCAGCAAGAAGGATCGGTTGGAGGAGGGTGGAACAAAGCGGCTAGAACGGAAAAGGTAGAGGTTAAAAAGAAAATCCGAAAATTTTCTTGATACACATAATGCGGTTTGAAGTGAGGCAGTTCCTCCGGAGCGCGCACAGTGTAGGTAATTTATATGCGGGCACGCGGTCCTAGGAGCTAGGAGACGAACAGGAACGAGGGGCTGCCTGTCGACGGCGGAGCGTGGGTCTTCTTGTGATTGAAGGGTAGGAGGAAAGGGCCACTGACTGTCGCGAGCCGCGACTCAAGTGAGGAAGCGTGCCTTCACTCAACCTACGTGGGCTTTAGGTTTTCACCCGCGTGCTTCCTCTATTATTCAAATGATTAGAACCCCTTTTGTCCTGGTCTGAGCACACACGTCAATTGAACATCATTAAAGTAACGTCCTCGTTAATCACAACAAACGATGCAATAATACTTATTTTTGCGAAAATGGTTAAACGGTTTTATAAATACGACGACTTTCAGTGGATTACGCACCTGCCGTTTCGAATTGCCTCGTACAGCACCCGGACGGCTGGATGGAGGGGTCATTAATAATAAACTTCGTGCCCCGTGTGTGTGCGCGGGGAGATGGAGAAGGAGAGCACTTTTTGGCTGCTTCCAGCCAGCCAGCCAGAAAGCCAAGGCATTCGACTCGAGTCAGTCGACTTAACGCGATGCGCAAGCCGCGAGTGGTCTGTCTCGGGCCGACAGCTTTTGGCCACGCGAACGGAAAACGGTGTCGCGTGGCGGCGGATAGTAGTAATGGCTCGGATGATGATGAGGGCGATAATCATGTAATATAGCTACAACAGAGTGTGTCGCTAGTTGTGGTCTTTTGGGTGACAAATAGACGTACTTGTTTTGCACCCGGTGGGAGGTAATGTCCACGTTTTTTTTGCTAGTACGGTAATGTCCATTTCCCATCACTGTAGGGAGTTGAATGCTGCAGTAACATAATTCTGGGACATCTCAATACACCCTCATTAAAATTGGTCAGACCCGATCTACAATCGAAGAATATGTAGTGATTGCTCAAGAAGCTCAAGGCTGAATTTGAGTTAAAAATCTATAAGAAAAATCTGACAATAAATATTGCCCAATTATTTAGTTTCGGTTGCAACCGCAATCGCGCAGGTATTAAGATATCGAATGAAGAATGACGGAAAATGCTTCTTTGTTCTCTTCTATATCATTCAACATATGAAGATTAATAGAACGGCAGTTACTTCGTGCAGATAATGCACGAATACGGTTTTCCGGACAAACTGACGCGACTGATCAGAGCTACATTGGATCGAGTGATGTGTTTTGTACGCATCTCTGGGACACTCTCGAGTCCCTTCGAGACGCGACGAGGGTTGAGACAAGGTGACGGTCTATCCTGCATGCTGTTCAACATCGCTCTTGAGGGGGTGATCCGACGAGCGGGCATTGAAACGAGAGGCACGATTTTTACCAAGAGTAGCCAACTTCTAGGCTTTGCAGATGACTTCGATATCATTGCCAGGAACTTTGCGACGGCGGAGGCAATCTACGCCAGACTGAAAGCGGAGTCTAGGAGAATTGGGCTAAAAATAAATGCGTCGAAGACCAAATACATGAAAGGAAGAGGCTCAAAAGAAACAAATGCGCGCCTCCCACGGACGGTAACCGTTGACGGTGACGAACTAGAAGTGGTAGAAGAGTTCGTGTATTTGGGATCGCTGGTGACCGCGGACAACAACACTAGTAAGGAGATCCAGCGGCGCATCCAAGCGGGAAATCGGGCCTACTTTGCCCTTCGTAAAACGCTACGATCAGGAAGCATACGCCGCCGCACGAAGCTAACAATGTACAAAACCATTATTAGACCGGTAGTTCTTTATGGACTTGAAGCCGTGACGCTGCTCTTCAACAACCCCACCGGCACCAGGAACAGGGGAACCCAACGTGCACGATGGCTCGACCAGGTCGAGAGCGATTTGCGACTTCTGAGACGACTAGGAAATTGGCGACGAGTGGCCCAAGACCGAGTTGAATGGAGACGAGTGCTTGAAACAGCACGAGCCACCCCGGCTCTATGCTGCTGAAGAAGAAGAAGAAGAAGAAGAAGTTACTTCGTGCATGCATGTATCGTCTGTGTTTGAGAAGTGAAAAAATCGTAGAGGAAGAGATTTTTTTAACAGTTTTTACTTTTTGGGTATTGAATTTTTCTGATCGCTTGATATTACAGCCCAGTACGTGCCAATGGGCCGCAGTTATACCACAACACCACAATAGATTTTTTTTTATAAAATTTTATTCTCCGTTATAGGGTAATTGATCTTGAATGGACCTATTTAGCGCTTTTTAACACCACCACTCGCACTCCTGCTCAATTTACTCGTCATTTATAAATAATATGTGGTCATGTTACTATTTGTTGGAAAGTACTACCTTTTTTCTACATTATCAGTACTTTAAAAATGTATAATTGATGAAACTTTTATTAAATATATCGTTTTTTGCCAAAGCCTTTTTTTGATCTTGAATGGACCCAACATGATCTTGAATTGGACCTATTTTTGATTTTGGATTGGACCTAAATTTGGATTGTCATAGTTTCTTCCATGTAAATGAACAAAGTAATAACAAAGAATTTTTTTTAATAGTACAACTATACTACTGTTATTTATTAATAGGACACAAGGTTGAACAGCTTTTACCTTTCTTATACTCTGTTAGAAAGGTATGAAAGTCGGTTGAAAAATTTGAAATCAGTCACAGTCGCCGAGGGTCTTGTTTTTATGTCAGCCCAACAATTGAACAATGTTTCAGTGACTTGATATGCGTTATGTATGTATCTGTGTGTGACATTTGTATATTGGGAATTTATTATTACCTGTTGTTCAGATATGGTTGAAACGATTTCTACGTCATAAAAAATTATGTCGCCTATTAGTTTCAAAAATTTAAACCATTCATTAAAAATATGTAATATAACTTGTATTAAACGTAGTTTATCAAGTACAGTGGGGTTCGAGTTTTTATTTAGTGACTACATATTTCGAAAGGTCAGACTTTTACTGACGTAGGACTACGTCTTACTGCAAAGTATCTAAAGGTTTGCGACAGCCCCTGTCGAACATTTTGAATATAAAACCGTTGCAATCGTGAAAAATTCGTTAATTAGTGGTAATTATTCAATTTTTGACACATTTATATGCAATTTTTTCAGTTAAAAAATGGTCTAAATTTTGCCACGGTTTCGATTTTGGCAACATAGGCGACACGCATTTGTTGTCAAATACGAAATCATACTGTAAATGGTGCTTGAAAAAATTAGTCTTGGTAATTCTACTAGGTTTAAAGGTAAGGTTAGATACTAGTTTTAATTTTAAATGATAGTCGATGAAGAACTGTACCAGAAAATAGGTGAACCTTCCTCCTTATCTGGTACAGTTGAATATTTTAGATCTCAGGGTCACTCAATTTCGGTGGACAAGGAGGTATTAATTTTGTCACAAGTCAGAGGGGAGAGGTGCTTAAAGAAAACTTTACATCCCCCAAGAAAAAAATCAGAGGGGTTGTGTATAAGATGCGACCACGGATGACGTAGTACAATGTTAGTCGGGTTGCATGATTTTGAATATTTTACTAAACTGATTTTTAATCTATCTGTCAAACGATCAAAAGGTGATGTGAAGTTAACCTGCTTACTTATCGGCGGAATATAAGGTCTTTGCAAAATATTTTTTAAGTTTTTGTCACCCCACACCCCCCCCCCCCTTTGGAAATAAAGAAAAAGAAAAATCGGGGGGCTGAAAAAAATTTGTAGGCTATGAGTATAAAATCAATTGTCCGTGTGCTCTACAGCCTGAAAAACTCGAAAAATGAGTGTACTTAACACTTCTAGCACGAAACAGAAATGGAAATTCGAATTCGGAGTTTCCGAAAATCGTCCAAAAAAATTCTCTCGTTTTTGTCTTCTTTTCGTACATTTTTGCATGGAAAATAATAACGTATATATTACAAGCAAGAACAGATTTGGTTTTCACGCTTAAACTTTAAATAAAAATGCTTAAAACCCATGTTTTTTGCTCGATTAAAAAATTTACTTTGCCCCCCCCCCCTTCAGTGGCCCAACACCGGAAGGACAAAAACTTTATAAAATATTTTTAATGGCCTAATTTTATTTTATTCTGAGCCTCATAATTATTTTAGCTAAACTATTTAGAAAATTATCAAATACAATATTATTTTTTAGGCATATCCAGTTCGAAAATGGTCCAGATATTGATCCAAATTTTATATTTTTTGTACCATATCATTATCCAGGCCTTTACCTAATTTCTAAATCCTCCATTGACGCACAGATGATTTTATTGCCAAACCGGGTAGTTTTGTAGGACGGTTGGGCATCACAAAGTTTCACGAGGGTGAGGAAGTTGGCGTTCTTAACTATCAGAAGTGGCTGCTTCTTTTTACTCAGACGAGTCTGATTTTGTGACTACAGGATCCGGTTGAATTTTAGAGGCCTAATTTCAAATAATTTTTTCTCGATAACGCGAAAGGCAAATTGAATCGGGTTTTTTGCATTCGAAACATTGCATTTTATACTAATATTTGCAATTTTGTTTTCATAAGGGAACCTCTTCCCCTTGCCCCTACGGCTCCTTGAAGATAGTCGTTCAAAAAAACCATGAATTGCGGTACCATGGATGGCGCTGGGGGGCTTATCCGAAATGAAAAATTCCAAAACGACATGAAAGAACATTAAATTATCTCGTGTTTGATCCATCCTTTTTTAGAATTCGAACACATAACAAAATGGCGGACATTGAAACATAAAAGTATGGTTTTTAAGCGAAAAAATTGACTTTAAACATTTCTAAAAAATTCAAAAATTACAATATCAAGAAAAGGATGGGTCAAACACTAGATAATTTTGTTGGCTTTCAAACAAAAAAAGAATCATAAGAATTGCTTGAGCCGTTCCTGAGATATTTATGGTACCGACTTTCAAAACCTGGTTTCGAGAAAAACGGCGTTGAAGTTTTTACTCGTTGTTTAATCGCTCCAGACATGCACGGTACAAATAGCTGTAACTTTGTCAATATTTGGAATTCATGCAAACGACTTCAAACACATATGGTCAAAATGTTAATCTTTCGAAATAATCAATAAAAAAATTAGGTTTTAAAAAATTGAAAAGGTACTATGCCCCCTTAACAGAAGGCAGTTAGCATCCCTCTTATCTTTTGATCCATCTTATCTTTTAATCAATGATGGTTAAAATTTTTGTAGAATACTGAGAATAAATTAAGTTTATATTGTTTTAAGCATAAAATGACATATGTTAGCTAACTAATTAGGAAGACTTTTTAGTTTCAACACTAGAGGCTACAATGTACAAACACTATGAAGCAACTACGAAAAAGGATGAGTGATAGTTAGTTTTATCAATATAATTAAGTTTTTATTTAGGCTATAAATCAAACCTACTTTCAATATCCCGTGCTTATAGATTAATTATAAACGGAGATACTATAGTGACAACAAGCAACGACGAGTTCGTTAGTGGTAGGCAATGATAGCTACCGTCAGTGATGTCTCGGAGCGCAAAACTAGGTCCATTCTAAAATCAATACTAGGTCCATTCAAGATCAAAAAAGGGGGTTAACATTTTTAAGGAATTTGAAGATTTTACTGGTTTTACTGAACTTTTAAATACCTAAATTGAAATTATACATATTTTAGCATCATTTTAAGAGTATTGTTTTATTTCAAACCAGAAGGGTTCCGGGTAGTAACAGTTTGAAAATACGCTATGGTGACTGCCAAAACGCTGAAAAACAGCTACTTTTAAATACGCGGCAATAAAGTAGTTTTGGCTATAATTTTAATTTAATTTTAGTATATTTATGTTCAGAAATGATTAAAGATAAACATAAAAGCTAAATACAGTACAAAGACTTGATAATTATACCCTAAAATTCTTATTTAAAAATAGGTCCATTCAAGATCAGAATTCGACTAGGTCCATTTCAAAATCATTTACCCTAAACTAATATACAAACATATTTCAAGAAACTAAACTAGTCTTAAGTATTTATTTCTAAATGAAATTTAAAACTAGACAAAGAGATCATGTTTCGTTCTGTATTATTAATATACTGAATAAACTGAGCAAATTTTTTCAAAATCAATACTTTGCTCTCCTTATTAAATCTTTCTAATGTTGGTGTTATCAAATTTGAGAAAGATAGAAAACGCGCCAAACGACAGTCGAAACTATTTCGTAACCTTCTAATGAAAAAATTCCAAACTTGGTTTACTGCGAAACATTTACAAAATACATGTTTAACATTTTCTAAATAGCCACATGATAAACAATTAGGGCTGTCTGTAACACTAATTCGATACAAATGGGCTCTATGATTAATTTTTCTATTAATGAGTAAGTAAAGTATATATTTTTCATTGGAATCTAAATTTTTCATACGTTACGTGTCCAATTCTTTTGTACTTTGGCTTCAATAATTGGCCTGTGCAATAGTTTGATTTTATCATTATACATTTTTACCATAGAAAATTGTCCTAAGTCATATTCGTAAGCTAAGTTCATCAATGACGGATACACGTGAGGCAAATTTGTAGCAGGTTTCTTATTGGGTGGATTACTAATATTAGGCAAAATAAACTTAGTGAACAAAGTCGTATTCATAGAAGATTTCAAACAATTCTTAATAAGAAGCGCACAACATTTCTGTTCAGGTGAATGAAGGTTTATTCCACCTGATTTCTTTTCTAAGAAAAGCTGATTCAAAGGAACTTTGGTCTTTCTTCTCCTCCATATGAAACAGCCGATGCTAGTCTTTATCTTAGCAAGTTGATTATTCGGTAACGATATTATTGATCCTACATATCAAATTTTATACAAAGCAAATTGATTCACGTACTGTACTCGTTGATATAGGTTTAAAGAATGGTGTGAGTTCACATGTAAGCTCAAATTTAGATTTTTTGGTGCTCTGTCCCAGTTAGATTGAACCATTATTTTAAAATTTCTATTGAAATCTATACCTAATATTCTAATGGTATCCTTTTGTTCAATCTCATTAAAATGGAGTCCTAACGAAATATATTCAGTCTTTCGTAAGTTCAATTTTGCACCTGAAACTAATTCAAATCTTTTAAATTCTTCTAAGATGTTTTGAAATTTTCTGATTGTATCTATCAAGCATGTTATATCATCGCCGTAAACCGTTAAAACATAATTAATGATTATTCATTAATCATTAATCAATTAATGGTTCTAATTGTAAGACAAATATAATCATTGACAATGGATCGCCTTGTCGCACAGATCTAGTGATTTTTATTTCTCTGGTTAATCGCCCATTAATCAGTAGCCTGGAGTAACTGTTTTCAGTGATTGCTCTATATAGAGTAATAAAACTTAAGTTAATACCCATTTTGCTCAAAATATCTATTACGAATTTTAGTTCCACTTTATCAAACGCTTGACTTAGGTCGAACGATACTAATGCAGCAGGTTTTTCATCTATCACTACCTCAGTAAACTTGTCTCTTATTGCACATAAACCGTCATAAATTTATCTATCCTTATTTGCACACTTTTGATGATTCGTTAATAGATGTGGTGTTAACTTGTTAAGTCTATTTTTCATAACTTTTGTAAAGCATTTATAGTCAAAATTTAATAAAGAAATTGGTCTATAATCATCTAAGCTAAATGGCAGCTAATGTTTCTTCTTTATAAGTATGATAATATCGTTTAAGAATTTTTTTGGTACGTTTGCTCTTAGAGCTTCATTGAAAATCAAACAAAATTCATGTTTAATTATTTGCCAAGTTTTAATAATAAATTCTCGTGTTAGACCGTCTGAACCGGGTGATTTTTTAGATTGGCTTTGTTTGATTGCATCAAATATTTCTTTCACAGTTATAGCGTTCGTCAGTGATATATTTTCTGGTAAATTAACATCTACTGTTTTCTGTGGCAGTGTATACTTGTTCGTAATGATTAGTAATCAAGTTATTTATTTCATTGCCGTCATCAATTTCTACTCCTTCTATAATTAACTTTTCAATTTTAGTTTTCTTTTTGCTAGAGTGATTCATTCCTAGGTGAGCTGAACTAATCGGTTCAGATTCATAAAAAATTGGATTAGGCTTATAATAAAATTTTGAGAATTCTCTTGGTAGGTTTAGCATTTTTTCTTTTATCTGATTAATCGCGATTTTATCTTTAAAGGCTGGTTAACATAGATTCTATCTATGCGCGAGAAAGCACCGTTATGAATGAAACTGTATTCGTTAGCTCCTCTATTCGAAATAATCCAAGTGTCTTTAAGTTGTAATGAATCGGTCAATCTTTTCAAAGATGGACTGAAATTACTGCTTCCTGACGAATCTTCTGCACGCTCAACCGAGTTAAAGTGTTCTCCTAATATCACATTATCTACATCTATACCTATAAAAAAGGATTTCTGTCTGTCTGTCTGTCTGTCCGTATGTTCCTTATAGAATCGAAAACTACTGAACCAATCGGCGTGAAAATTTGCAGGTTTTTGGGGCCAGGAAAGGTTTTAGTGATGGTTAGAGACCCCTCCCCCCACTAAGAGGGGGTGCTCCCACACAAATGAAACACAAATTTCTGCATAACTCAAGAACTAATCAAGCAAATAGAACAAAATTTGGCATGTGGGTGTTTTCGGTGACAAGAATTTATTCTATGGTAAATTGAGACTCCTCCCCTCTTTATAAGGGGAATTATAACTCCTCTCTCCTTTAAGAGGGGGGGGGGGGCTTCCATACAAATGAAATACAAATTTCCTCATAACTCGAGAACTAATCAAGCAAATAGAACCAAATTTGGCATGTGGAGGTTTTTTGAGGCAAAAATATTTTCTATGGTGAATTAGGACCCCTCCCCTCTTTAAGAGGGGGGCTTCTACACAAATGAAATACAAATTTCCTCATAATTGGAGAAGTAATCAAGCAAATGAAACCATATTTGGCATGTGGGTTTTTTCGAGGCAACCATTTTTTCCTTGTTGAATTAGGACTTCTTACCTTTTCAGGAGGGGGGGGGGGGCTCCCATACAAACAAAATACAAATTTCTTCATAACTCTAGAACTAATCAAGCAAATAGAACCAAATTTGGCATGTGCTAGATTTTGGAAATTTATTTTATGATAGTTAGAGACCCCTCACCCCTGTGGTAGGGGGATATGGACTCTCATACATATAAAACAGAAATTTTTGCGAAACTCAAAAACTAATCGAACTCGAGAAATTCGACTCTTCCATAAAACATTAGTCAATAACAAGACCACAAAAACTATCTATAGTAACACTATAGATCATTCAGGAGAAGACGGCCGCGAGTGTTGCCGGTGACCCGCCGTCGGAAGCGCCGCCACTGTGGGGAGGCAATTGCCCGCAGAAAGCACTACTGTCTAGGTTTATTTATTTTCCTAGGTCTACGTGGGTTTTCTGGAACGAGCGGCAGCGAGTTAGGAGAGCATCGCGAAATGGTACATTCCGCTTAAGGTTTTTCGCAAAATGATATTCGGCGAAATGTTGTACAATCATGGCGAATATTACTATCCGCTTTCTGGCTATGCAATGAGGGGACAGGGGAGTTGTTTTCTACTTTACTGTGAGGAAAAATTGCAAATTTGTATATTAAACTACCTATTCCAGGTAACTAATAAGCCTTAACGTAAGCAGCAAATCAGCATATCTGGCATTTTATACTGCACGTTATTGTATATTAGCTTTTTGACTGCATAGGTGTTGTAAATTGGCATCCAAAATTGTATTCAAATTCTTCGTGTCGGCAATTAGCTGTAAATTAGCATTGTCAGCACTATAAGAAGGTTATCAGTAAAGTAGCTGTATATTTTGCCAAAATAGCATTTAAGTAGCATTTAAGGCGACTTAAATGCTTATTGGCCTACATTTGAATAGCATTGGTGATGCTTATTGGTTACCTGGGATGCTTTCATAGTTACGTAACTGCCAAAATGAATCATCTAAGGTTGAACTCCTCAGAAACTTGCAAAACTCGAGATTGTGACAAAGATCATTCGAGATTCATGATTTATGTACAACACAGGATAATTTGTAGCAATACGAAGTTTGTCGGGTCAGCTAGTCCTTGAATAAAGAAAGGCAACCGACTACTAAAAAAGGCTTCACGATCTGAGTAATTAGCAGTGCCTGACGGAGCATATATATTGCATAGCAGCGTGTTTTCTCCTAACCTAGCAGTTATAATACGACCATCTAAACTTCTTTCCATTTTAGTCAAACTATAATGGTTTTAGACTGCAATCGCCGTGCCACGACGCTTCTCGTCTACGTTGAATACAATTGAGTAACCAAACAAACTTAAGCTTTCCGATTCCACTTCTTGCATAAATATAACATCAAAATCCATTAAACGTACAAAACTATTTAAGGCTTGAACTTTATTCAGTGCTGATATACCATTGAGGTTTATTGAAACAATAGAGTAAGTTAAAGTATCATTTACGCTATCCATTTATTATAATTACTGAATTTTGGGATATCGAGCACAACGAATATTACATTTCGATATCAGTTGTAATCTCTTCCTGACGTGATAACTTTTCGGTGGGCTGATTCAAGTTTCTAACTACATCCAAAAGAGTACGCTGATCTTTTGAACAAACTGTTGCAATCTCTCGTGTGCCTTCTATCACAGAACAGAAGTGGAAGTTCGAACAATCGTTCGAGCAAAACCTGGCATCTACGCGCTGGTCTAAAACTCTACCAATAAGTAAGAACTTTGACGACTTTTTGTTTTGAGTGCACTTGTCATTCAAAATCTCGTCTAAACGTAATTCCTCAACTCGTCTAAATATTTGGATTAACATGTGAAAAAGCTACCATTTTAAAACCAAATATTTCAAGAACAACTATTCGCATCAAAAGGCTGGACTAATTTTTTTTTTAAATATTCAGTCAAAACGGCAAAGATCATTTCGCGAATTCGCATAGAACCCGTCTTCTTCTCCTAAGACAAGAACCCAAAATCGAACAAAATATTCAATTTCATTCACTTCCTCGACCGCTGACCGTATCGAATCGGCACTAATCCCTTCCTTCGGTTCAAGTTTGTTTTGACTGCCGGTGCTTTGTTCTACGCATGTAATTACTGCTCTTTTCACATGCAAAACTTCGAAATGGCCCACCCCCGGAGCTCGTGACCTGATTCTATTTTTGTTAAATGTCCTCTCGGAGAGAAAAAAAATCTACACCTTTGAGCGGCAGACAGACAGGGTGCAGGGTAAAAGAAAGGGGGAGGATTAACATCCTAATCCCTAATATATAGTTTTGTGTTCGGATTGCGCTTTTTTTTGGGCCCAACTCAGGTACAATATGGCAGAATGCTGAAACGATTCTCATTAAAAATGTAAACAAAAATTTTCCGCTTTTTAGCACAGACAATCGCTCCCGAACGGAATCGAGTTAATCCGGTTGAGTTTCGGTGCGTTGTTTCGGTTCTCCCGAGCGGAAACGGCAACAATTGATCCCATCCATTCCATACACACACGTATAGTCTACTAGGTTGATCGACGACGACGGACGACCTGGTGCGATCAGCAGGACGAAGAAAAGGAAATAAATTAGATGCAGTCTTTATCCGACAGTTTCTTGATCCTTTCCGAGCTGCTGCTGCTGAAGACGCAAAAACTGAAGAGCAAATTGCATGCGTGTATTCAAATGCATTCCTTACACTCACTGCGAGCTTCCTTCGATCTTTTGTTGCCTGCCGACCGCCACTTCCTTCTTCGGCTGCTGCTGCTGTCGGTCGGTGGGTCGGTAGGTTGTGCAAGGATCCGATGTTTCTTTCATGTTTTTGTGCAGAAAAAAATGCGAACAAATCTGAATATTCTCAAGGGTCCATTCAGCACCGAAGCTAGTTCCGGTGCGCGGCTCTTTGGCCATTTGCATCATCACCGTTGTCGTCGTCGTCTCGCATCACAGAGAGCAAGCGAAGGAACAATACCGAAATTATTCCCTGCGGAGATGTGCAGCACGAATAGGACAAAAAGATTAATATCCGAATTTCCGACACTCTTCTTCCTATTCTCGCTGTTGTTCCGTTCTCCGGTATTGAATGAAGAAAATCTCTGTTCCTCTCGATCATCGGAGTCTTGGTTTGGGCCCGGTCGTGTGCGCTGGCTGGGATATGCTCCTGGCGGAATCCGTCGCCGACGTGATAGGAGCTGATCCAGACGAGGCGAGAGAAGAATGCGAATAAATGCGAAAGCCTTTCGGCTACTGGACTGGCAAGTTTTGGAGGAATCAGCCGAAAATGTTTGTTCGAGAAGGCAGAAATTTATGGATTTTTACTCGCGCTGTGAGATATGGTGTTGATGATTACAAGCCCCAGCGTTTCGCCGGTTGAATCCCCAACAGCGGAGATCACAAATTTGTTTAGATTTATTGATTCCCGAGGGAAATGTGTCGATTTTGAATTATGGATACTAACAAGACGGAACGAGGAAAAATTCAAGTCGGTTTTAAGGTTCTCATAAAAACTACTGCTGAATTTTTATGTGTCAAAATCCCTTTATCCGTCGTCTGAATTGTTCTTCAATATTACAAATTACAATCGCTCTGGATTAAACTCCATCTCAGAATAACAAACTCCTCAAATAAGGTTTTTATTTCACTTTATTCAGGGTGCTTTTTTGCGTCGCTGTCCCAATGCACGACCATCTAATCTAAGCTGGTACTTTGTCTCACCCATCACGTATCCGCCATAACTTATTCGACGATCAAAATCTTTGTCCTAGAAACCTACATATCCGAGACAATAGAGCCGAACCCGCAGTTGAATGGACCACAAAGCTAAAACCGCAAAAAAATTCTACACCTTCTTCTACCGGGATCGAAGAAGAAAAAAAGCATAAACAACAACAGGAAAAAATGCGCATAATTATTTCCAATTCAAAGTAACCAGGCCAAAAGGGTGAAGCGTGGCTCCGAAAAGCCCAAACAAGCAACCAACCAACCAAGCGCCCACCAGTGACAGCGTACGCTGAATCCTGATGGAAGAAATCAAACGAGGAGATCAAACGATGACGATCCACGATATCATGCATGGCGAGAGCTAGAGAAAAATGTGTCTATTCATCATCTCGTAGGTCTCGCTTTGTTCGGGATCGCAAGGATCGTTCGATGCGGCCTGGAGAAAGGATTTTGGAGTTTTATTCAAATTCTAAGGTGCTGCTTTACGCTTTTTCGGAATGGAATGGAAATTTGTGGCGCAGAGCAGCACAAATCAAGTATAATGGCATCCCTCGGCAAAAGGGGTGTAGAATTGTTTGCATTTCAAATTGAATTTTGTGTTTTTTTTTTCGGTGTTTAATCGGTGAAGATCCGATCAGTTTCACCTGGGAGTTTCTAAAACTCTGTGGTTTGCTTGGTGACTGGGTTGGATTGGGAGGAGAAAGTTTAGTTGACTCTATTCTTCTTCTGCTGGTTGTAGAATGGGAACGAAAGGATTGATGCTGTGAACGGATCATGATCGAGTGCAGATTGAAACAAGTAACTGGCAAAAGAGCATATGGTCGAAAATATCAAATGTCCTTTCTGATTTTTGGCACTTTCACGCTTTGGACGAATAACAAAAAAAAACAAGACCATAAATCCTACATGTTGGTTGCACATTCGTTCGGGTTCCAGGAACAATGGGATTTGCAATCTGGTAGGATTCGAGCAGGATTTGAACCCTTCGGCAAAGGCTGGTGCCTTTAAAGGATTGGCGCACAGCAGATGACTAATGATCGTCCTGGATCTGTCATCGAGTGTTTTTGTTCTAGAGTGTTTATGCATCGTCAGCTTCGGTTTCGAAGTTTAGCGTGTCACGCGTGCTTCCTGGCAGATGTAAAGTGCTTGCTGAAAGTGCGAGTTTCTTCACATATGTTAACCTCTCAGCCAATTTGCTACTGAGGCTAGACTGGTTGGCTGAGATGATGAAGAGCTCTTAGAATCTTTGTTTTTGTTGGGAATTGCAATGCTTTTATCACAAACATGTTAGCAGGACGTTAATTCCAAAATAAGGAAACCAAAAAGTGTGTTTTTGAATGGTCTTAACAAGAAAATATTGGGGTGAGATGAGATACTATCTTCTCTGTTGCAAATTTTGAGCAAAGACAGGCTCGCTGGTTTTGTTTTATCGAAAATCGATACTGGTTTTGAAAGTGCGGTCAAAAGTTTTGAAAATTAATTCCTGCATTCGCCATTATGCTGTCGTGTAGTGAATATTGTAGTTGTAGACATCAGAACAATTCCATGACAGTCAAAGAATGACAGTCTAAGTTTTTATAGAACAGTTGTACGTACAGGTATGCTCTCCATGTTGACAATATTCCACAAAAAAGTAACCTCATCTTTTCTGTAAAGTATTAATTTTGTTTGTATAGATGGCGCTCGTTTACAAGCGTACGTCACTGAGCCTACAAACCAGTCCATCAGCATGTTCAAACCCAGCTAGCATTTTTATACGTATAAAAAAGCTAAAAATCAGCTTTACGTACAGATATACATGCTTGTAAATCGTATCTGATGTGCAAAATTGGCATATCCGTACTATTTTGGAGGCGATATACGTGATTAGGAGTAATTATACGTATTTCATCTGTCGATATACGTAGTTATATACGATAGTATCCGATTAAGCCCGACTCCCTTCGTACTGCTATACAATGTTGTGCTGAAAATCGTATGTGTCAATTAATATCATTATATACGATTGAAAATGAACTTGGTCGGATTTTATTAAGCAGTTTGTTAGTTATTCCGAATTTGTTAAGAGATATTTACGATGAATCTCGTACATTGATGTACGACTTGGTGCTAGCTGGGAATCTCGACCGAAAATAACAATTACTTGCGGTAGGTGAAAGTTTTCTTGGCGAAAGCTAATATTTGGCATTTTTTGCTGATTTTCGAAAATGATGTAAATAATGGTTTAAAAATTGTACGCATCAATTTTAAACAGTTATGTTCCAGTGTATGAAATTTAAAACATGATTGCAATGTAGCGCGGTTCATAGTAAGCTAATCGTAGTCACTAACGTGCCCAGACTTGAACAAAAGGTAGAGCACCCGACCTTTTAGATAAATGTTTTAGTCTGAAAAAAATGAACGGAGAAATCGTAGAATGGCGAATTCACTACTGCTTATCACGAAAATACCGCCTGATTAGGTTGAAAACTTCGAACTTTTGGGTGCAATTGAATTTAAAATTAAAAGTTGAAATTAAATTTGGACTTCATATAGGACATTAAATTAGACATTCAAAACTGGAACTCAAATTGAAGTTTGATTTAGGATAATTTGGACTGGAGGTTTCACTTGGAATCAGCCTTGAAATCGGACAAAAAACGCAATTTTGTGCTGAAAATTTAATTTGAAATCAAATTGGAATTGGAATTAGATTCAGACATGGAATTGGAATTTGAAATTAAAGTTGAAATTTGACTAGAAATTGGATTTGAAATTAAGCTAAAAATTGAGCTTAAAATTGAATTTCAAATTGTATTTGAAGTTAGAATTGAACTCAGAGATAAAATTTGACTTAAAATTAAACCTAAAAATTTAATTAAATTAGATTTGAATTCTGAATCAAATTGACCATGGAGTTTTGCCGGACGTGACATGAAATTAAGCACGAAGTGACACTTAAAATTAGAATTGACATTTTTCGTCACGTTTAACCTCTTTGCTGTTCCGTTTGTTTTCTCTTTTATAATCCCAGTTCTCCATTTTATGTGTTATATTTCTCCTTTTCTGTACCTTTTCCTCTTTTTTCTCGGTTTTCGTCTTCATTTGTTTTGTTTTTCGCATATCTGATGCCCCGTGTTTTTGTCTTTTTCGTCAATTCATTCTGTTTTTGGCCCATTTTCCCGTTTTCCTGTTTTCGTGTTTTTCCCTTTCGTTTGCCGTTTTCCAGTTTTTCTTTTCTTCTTTTTTCTGTCACATTCTTCTCCTTTTATATTCCGTTTGACCTTTCTCTCTCTCTCTCTCTCTCTCTCTCTCTCTCTCTCTCTCTCTTTCTCGATATTATCCTTTTCGATTACTTTCACTTTTGTTCCGTATTCTTTTTCTTGGCCAGTTTTTACTCTTTTTATCTCTCGTTTTTTTCCTTTTTCTGTTCGCGAGAGGAAACATTTTCTTTGTTTCTTTTCTTGTTCCGTTATTCGTCTTTTTTCCGTTTTCCCCAATTCTAGGCCCGTTTCTTACCCCGTTTCGTCTTTTATCATTTAATCTTGGTTCTTGTCTTTTTGTCTTGGTTTTTGTCTTTTTTCGTTTTTCGATTCCCTTTCTATCCCGTTTTTCATTTTCGTCTGTGCCATTCTTCCGCCTATTATGTCACGTGTCACGTTCTATTTTTCTTTTCCGTTTCATTACACTCTCTTTTTACTCAGAATCTCTTTTTACGTCCTTTCGTTTTACGTGATTTCGTTTTACGTCCACTTTTTTACGTCCGTAATTTGAATTAACGGTCTCCTCTCGATTTACGTCCAAATTTTAAATTAACGTCCCCCCAGTAGTGCACATAAAACGAGATTCAAGTGTACTTTTGTCTTCCATTTTTCTTTTTTTCTTTTTCTGTTCCATTTTTCTCTTTTCCTGCTCCCGTATTTTCTCCTTTTCATTTCCTTTTTTTCTATCGCCTTTTTTCTTCTTTACTGTCTCGGTTTATCCTCATTTACTTTTTCGTTTACTTCATTTTCGTTAAAGTGAAAAACCTTCTTCTTTTTGGTCATTTTACCTCTTTTCTCTTCCGTTCATCTTTTTTTTCTGTTTAGTCTCCTCGTTTTCCTTTTTTCTACCCCGTTTTCTTCTTCTCTGCTTCTCTGCCTCTCATTCTGTCACGTTTATTCTTTCGTTTGTCGTTCATCTGTTTCATGCCAGTTTTTTATATTTTTTTCTCGCTTGCGTTTTTCATCTTTTCCATCTCGTTTGTCCAGTCTTTGTCACTTTTTTCTTTATGCTCTTTTCCGTTTTTTCCTTTCCCGTGATAATTGTGGCGATGCAGTGGCACCCGCGGTCTCTTGCAACAACAAGTACAGGGATACCTCGATATAAGACAATTTATAATTTCAAAAAGTTGTCTTATATCGAAATTGTCTTATATTGAAACACGATTTAAAAAAAATGCATCTGCGGTCGCCAATTTGGCTCTGTGTTGTGTGTTTACATTTTTTGAACTATTCATTATTGTTTGAACTATTCGTTTTTTACAATTTTTTGGGTTATTTTGAAATAATGAACATCTTTATGGCGTCGATTTTGGAATGGAAAATTATCTCTGATTGTCTTATATCGACTTGTCTTATATCGAGGTTGTTTTAAAACGAGGCTGTCTTATATCGAGGTATCCTGTAGCAGACTAATATTCCTTCCTTTTCCCATGTAGTACAGTCTTTTGGTCGTGGCCGGCGTCGTTATTGGTCAATTTTCGAAGTATTTAACTAGTAGAAGTTGCACAATGAGAATGTCATGCTACTGCCAAGCACCATTCAATTGATTCTTTGTGCAATCTTACTGGTTCGGCCAATCACGGAGTGCAACTATGGGCAGTCTACCTAAGCTAAGCTAAGCCAAGCTATGCTCTTTTCCGTTTTTTCTCTTTCTGTCTCATTTTTCCTTTTCTCTTTCTTTTTCTGGAGAGAAGCAGGGAACGAAGTACCTCTAGAGTCATCGGTAATCCATCTGTGAATTTGCTAAGAAAATTTCCTTCAATTTTTTAAGAAACTGGTTCATGAGATATTTTGAATTAGGCAAATCTGTCTGGAATGTCTGCAAGCAGGTTGACTTGCATCAGGAGACAGGGTACGCGCATTTGGTCACTCCTTTGGAACTTGACGTCATACCCAAATCAGCGTGGCACTTTAATCCACCAGCGGTACCGAACATGGGTGGCCTATGGGAGCGGATGGTGAGGCCCGTGAAGGCGAGGGGTATCGGTGAGCCGTATCCAATATGAAAATAATCAAGAAGCAAAATGCCAAAAAATCTTATTCTAGGCTAGAGAGAACATTAATTAATTAATGAACTTGCAACTAGCAAAAAAAACTAACTGGTATTCCATCCGTTATGGCTAGGGTTAGGGTTAGGACTGGTACTATAGAGCTTAAGCTTCACGTCTCTATCTTCTATACAAAATATATAAAAGTGAGCGTGAGCATGTTTATATGTTTGTATGTTCCACCATAACGCCAGAACGCTTTGGCCGATCTCCACCAAACTAGGCACACACATTCCTTGATATAAGAGAATCAGCATTGCGAGGTTGACAAGCGGGGTGAGTCGTAACAGAAGGGGTGGAGATCCATAACTTCGAAATGCCTGGACGGCTCTTCATCAAACTTGGCACACATGTTCCTTGGCATAAGGGAATCAGAACTCAGGGGGTTGACAAAAGATGGGAGCTCATAACAGGGGGCAGAAGTTCATAACAGGAGAAAGTCCATAACTCCGGAATGCCTGAACAATCCTTCATCAAACATGGCACAAATGTTTCTTGACATTAGGGAATCAGCACTGGGAAGTTGACAAAAGGTGGGAATGCGTGTTAGGCATTAGGGGGGGAGATCTAAATAAGTAAAAAAAGTTGCGTTTTGTGCCGATTTATAAAGATTACCGAAAAGAAGACAGATTTACAAGTGGTTCGAGGACAACGTGAGAGGAACTGATAAAGGGAGTAGACATATTCAAATGAAAAAACCCGATTTAATCCACCTAGTGGTGAAAGGAACCTTTGTTATACGGTCTTACTTGCTATTTGAGATAGAAATCGACACGCCTTCGGAACATAATTCATCTATTGTTATCGTTGCGTAGTGCGTTGGTTTACATAAAATTTTTGAAAATTGAATAAGTTTACAAAATTTGAACAAAATAGGAACACTTTTAAATTTTGATAGATAGGGCTAGGGCTAGGGCTTATCAAATATTCGTCAGAAATTATGCCCAGGAGCCAACATTCTTCTATCGTTCTGTTCGTTTTTTTTTGTAGTCATATTTCGTGCATTGACAATCTTATCGGTCTCGAATCTTTATCCACTTCCAATCATGTCATTCTGGAAAATAATTTTAAGACTTTTTATGTCTAAATGCTACATTTGTTCGTTCAATAGAATATTTGAGTTCAATTTTAACATAGTTCTTATTTATCAAAGCAACAGTTACTATGGTAATAAAACACAAAAGAATAGAAACTTTTTTGTACTTCTCTGCTGTCAAAAAATCAAATTTATTATTAACCCGGCGCTCAGGGTCCTACAAACAACTACACAGTAAGACCAATTAGTTTTACCCCAATGATATGCTAAAAATACCGGTTAAAAATTCCACCACGCTTTGGCGACAAACAGCTAGCTAAAGTTCGTCTAGACACGCTATCGGTGCATCAATTTTGGAAATATTGAATAAAAACTTTTAAAAACCGTTTCCAAACCAGTAATCCTAACGGGACCACCTACGCAAGGAAACGCATTCTCGATTACAGTTTTAATTGGTCAATTAAGAGCCGGTGCTCATGCTTGCCGTAGCCCAAATTTGCCACCCTGAAACCTAACCTCAATTACGTGAGGCTGTTGTGTAGCAGTTTAGTGAGCACAACCTGTGGATTAATCTGCGTGCGAGGCGCCTGCCTCTGGCTTGCACTCAAGCAAGCAATTTCCACTTGACATCACTCGGTTGGCTCCGATTCCGGCCGGACCGGAATGGTGAGCAAACTGGGCGGATCCCTAATTAGTGCCCATACCCACATGCAACGCGCCAACCTAAGGTGCTAAACGATTTCGCTTATAGACGAAAGACATCAATCTTCACCGAGTCAGCAGCCCGATCGCTTAACTTAAGTCCACAGTCCAGAACTGCGCTTTTAGAGCAAAAAGGAGGCAATTTTGTTTTCTGGAATGCCATGCCAGCTATATTTATAATAATTGCGATAAATTGATTTTCGAAAAAAAACGGGCGGTTTTTTTCTTCACTCCAAAAAAACCGGAGCGTGAAGGATTGCAATTTGGCTTCTTCTTCAGTCTGTCTTTTTAGGCTAAACAATTAAATTCTACCAAGAATTGATCCATTTGCACTGTGAACGTCTTAGAGTTAATTCCAACACGACACGGATGGTAGCAGCAGCAGCAGCAGAAAGGGGATGTTAAAATTTAATTGCTTTCCAATTGAGGTTCGGTTAGAGTTTCGCAATCCTTTCCTCCTCTCTGGGACTCTTCCCCCGAAGGAAGGGTGGAACGAGTTGCGAGTCCTTTTCGGTTTCAGGTAGAGGAGTCCTTTAGCTTACCTTTGTTTCGTTTCACACATAAATAAAGCCGGATCAAGCCAGAGCAGTGCAGTCGAATGAAATGTCGAGGAATGGATGGGATGGATTTTCGAAGAGGTTTTATCGATCGGTTTGAAAAGAGGTTTTGTGCGGAATAAATTTTCCAGATCAAAATGCGTGAGAACTGGTCGAGCTGATCCCAGAGTTTTTTTATTGCATCTCTTTGTTGGTCTAGTTTTTTTTTCGCTGACTCTTCTTCGTCGGTGGAATCCTTCATTGAAACCGGGAATTAAACATTCAGATAAATGCAGCACCAGTTAAAGACAATCCTTAAATTATAGCATTCCACTCGCGTAAAGCCTCGAGCATCCGAAGTCGGAATCCTTTAATTTAGCAATTAAAATTAGAGAACATGATTCAAATATTTTTATTGCTTCATTTTCCCCTTTAGGTTTTGTTTTGTGCCCCCGGCGATGATCTATTTCGCGCCGCGTTTTCCTCTTAATTTCTTTCCTATTACATCGGCGATCGGATCTCCGCCCTCCCAGGCAGCAGCCAGCGAGAACGCACCGCGCGGACGTTTACGCCTTTCGAAATCGAAGTTTTCCGTTCAGCTGGAAAATTTTAATTAGTCCGACCGATAACGAGTTGATCGAATTCTCGTACCTTCGGAAGGATTGACCAGCACCGCTGCGCCACGCTTTCGGCGGTCAGGAACGAACGATCTAAATGTTTCTAATCGCGTGCAAAGCGGGTGGCTCCCGGACCCGGAGCCGGCTGATTGATGATCCGATCATGAAATTCAAGAAGTCACCCTCCGGGCTTCGGAATGACACGATGGAAGGGGTTTCGGTGCTCGAAGGATTCGAACTCATTGCGGCTTCGGGATCGTGTGGTGGATCCTTGATGACGGCATGCGGGTGGCGCCGTCCTCGATTGGGTTGAATGACGAGATGTTGGTTTTGAACTACGGTGTGTATCTTTTGAAGGTGCGGAGTTACGCTTTAACAGATTAGAAAATAAATGGAATGCTGTGGTTCGTCGGGTAATCCGAGACAGTTGATAGGGAATTTTACGGATTAGATAAGTCATTATCGGATATCATTTGTTTCATTTTGTCAGTCGCTGACGCTATTGATTTCATTTTTAATCATTTTTTTAGTGATGCATTCTTTGCAAAATTGGCAATGTCTAAATTATTGAAATGTTCACACATGCTCTGCGAGAAAATTATGAAAAGAAATTACTCCGGGTTACGAACATTTATCAGGCGAAACCACCGAAATCACGGCTTGTTCCCAGCTCCGGACAGATTGCGTGAGCTTTTCGCATTTCGCTCGAATGAAAACCAATAACCCTAATTGCCTTACCAACCAATTATCAATTTTGAGAAGCTGTTTAAAGGACAGAAGTAAAAAATGATTATGAGCGGCACCGCCGCCGCCGCCACGGTTAGAAAAGCGAACCGACAAAAAAAACAACTGAGAGCAAAACAAATTTCCCACCCGTTCGTGTGGAATTTTTATTCGCTGCCATTAGATTTCACGAGTCCTGCCATACGACGACGGCATCGTCGTCGTCGTCGGCGGCGTTTATTTTTCTTTATGTTCATTGCAAATTTTGGCACATTTGTGAACACGCGAAACCACGCGACCCCGGTCCTGCAGGACGACATGCCCAGCCCCATCTCGCGTGTCGTGGAGCCTTTGTCCGTTGACGGATGAAGCTGTTCCCTGGAAGCTGGCATGGATGCTGGCTGGCTGGCTTGCTGTGAAGATGGCATTTCGTGTTAGCGCGGTCGCAAATGTTATCTAATTTTTCACTCCCTGTTTTTTTTTGGCACGGAGCTCGCAGCATATGCAAAGTAGCTAACGCAAGAAGCGAGAATAAGACGGAATCATTTCACAGTCCGCAGTCCACAGGCCATGAGCCGAGCTGGCCGGCATTTTAATGATTATTGGAAGTAACGCTTCGGAAGAATGATCAACTTCCATTAGCGCGATTCGGGCTTTGACTTGATTTGTGTAGCGTTTTGTGGTTTTGCACACCGAAAAGTGTAGCCTAATTGGCCAAATCGTTACTGTGTGTGTTGATGCTTCTGCAGAAACTAAACAATCCTGCTTGCAAAGGAGACCAAACCAAGGGAAAAGTTAGTAATCAAAAATGTTTTTATTAATCGATAATCATTTCCTGAGCAAAATTTATTGTTTATATAATTATATTAAGATTAAATATGTGTTCTTGTGCTATTAAGATACAAAATTTTCTAACGTTGCAAACCGTCGCATGTTAACGTCTATCAGACAAAGACAGTTTAGTCAACTCTAGTGACGTTTACCTTGTAGCAGAATCGAGGAATTTTAAAAGAGTTTTTGGGCTGGATTCATTCTCCAGAAAATCATCTTCGAATCTTGAGGAAAATATCTGCGTCACTACCTCTAGCTCGAGCCCTAGCCCAGTAGTCATAAACCGAAAGTCAAATGGCAAAACTGTTAGTCAAAAGTTGAACGTCCAAATTCAAAAGCCTAATCCAAACTTTTAAACAAAAATCACTAGGAAATCAAAAGCATTGGAACGTGAAATTGGACGTCAAACCGGATTTGAAATTGAAATTTAGACCTAAAATCTGACTTATTTAAACTTTTACTTGATACTAGACCATTGGACAACTAAAATTTTAGATTTTTTTTCTAAAGCTGTTCAAAAAAGACAAAGATAAATTAAAACGATCTGATTAACCGAAATTAAAGATACATTGTTCATTGATGAAAAAATCAGTGAACATTTGAAAACGATCCGTAATCGGCTGTCCGGCGAAGCTTTCGTTTCACGTCGAAACATGAGCGTTGTACGGCCGTCATGTCAACTTTGCGAATGCATCTCTTGATTCTACCAATCAACTGTTTGCAATTCGTGGCTCTCCAGATATTTTTGTACACCAAGGAACTCAAAATCCCGAAGAAATGTTCGATTGGGCGCACTGAGACAGATTTGTCGGGTCGTGGTTTTTGGGTACAAATAGGATCGAATGAGTATTCAGGAACGATTGTGTTTGTTTTTAGCGTAATGCGATGATGCCCAAGTAGCACACGTTGTCACAATTGAGTCGCAGCGGCTGATATGCGACAAATTTAAATGTAAAACTTCGGTTACAGTAACCTAAAATATAACAGTTGTGTAACCGAAATAGCGCAAGTTATGTAACTAAATATGGTTACATTAACAGTTACTCAATAACCAATATGTAACGTGTATAGTTACAAAATGGTTACTATTGAAGTTACACATAAACTGTAAATTAACTTTCAATTGGTGGCAAATTAGTTATCTTGAAACTTTTATTGCATAGCGAAAACAATGCAGCAGGTTTTTTATTCCAATCTATGGCTGTCAACGTCAAGCAGTAAATTTAACTGTTGAATATAGAAGACTGTATAAATTTCGCTTGTTATTTTAACACAAATTTTAATGCAGTTTCAAATTTATGGTGAAATGCATTATTCTAGCTTTGAAAAATTCACGCGCTCTTATTTAATCTAGCTTTTCGTTACTTACCTTTTTGAAAAATTGATTTTTTGTAAAACAAATATGTACAAATATAAAAATTTTAATTTAAATTTTCTGATTTTTTAAATTTATTCTTAGCAATAAGGAATTAGTGGAGCATTCACCTAGAAATCATTAAAAAACAAATTGTTTTCGCTATCACTTAGTAAAATTCATAGCCATTTTGCCTTTGGTTTTAACTACTACACCATCTTCCTTGAAGTTTTGTATCGTTTTCGGCATATTGCATGAAATGATTTTAAGCAGACATTGTTCATAGATATCGGGAAAAGGTGTTTTTAGTGATTGTTGTGAAAAGAAAGTGTTAATTTAATATCAAAGAATAGTTTCAGTTTGAATAAAACAGTTTACCAGCAGTGTTAATCATAGAAGGTTACATTTCAGTTACATTCTAGTTGCACGTAACCTTAGCCTTCGACCTGGATACGCTATCGGTTACGGTAACCAATATTAAATCTATTGTGGTCACTTATTTCTTATGTCGTCATTTCTAAGTTACACTGTAACCTATTTTCATTGCCGGTTTCGTTTCGATGTAACTTGATCGTTTTGACGTTTGAGAATAATCAAAATTTGTTTACTTAATACCAATGTCTGTGCGGAGAAGATTCCAAGTACCATCAATTTAGTAAGTAAAGGCATTTACAAGAGCATTTTACAACCTGTGTACTAATTGTTTATCTTTATCATTAGTAAAATTCTTGAGATCTAGTTTTTGCTTAATCCGTTCCGTTGTGTTTACAAGGAACCGTGAACAAGTTGTGGCGAAAATGTTACTAGCCGACTTTTTTTGTTTTCGTAACTGCTCGTAACGGAAAATTAACTGTTTTGCGACCAGTAAGTTGATGACAGTTTGGAAAAAGGTTTCATTTGTGTCACTTGATAACTATTTGGTAACTCGTAACTGAGAGGTGACTGTTTTGCGACGACCAAGTTGTTGACAGTTCGAAAAAAAAGGTTTCAATTTGGTCATTTGGTAACTACCTGGTAACTTTTTGAGATTTTTGTCACTAGAAAACTAAAAAGTAACTATTTTTAATTTTATGTAACCTAACTCGTTACAAGTATCCTAAATGTAACTGCTGTGCAACCTTTTTGTATTTTTTTATTTTTATGATTAGTTACAAGTGCTACTTGGGTGCTTCATCCGGCCAAAACACGTATTGTCCATCTGCATGTTGTTTTTGTAAAAATAAGATCAGAATTTCCTTCAAACATTCGTCTGGTGCACATCTTAATTGATAACCAAACCAGAGGGCTTGTTGTTGAAGGCACGAGAAAGAGAACGATGTCCTTCTGCGTCTATAATTTTGGCTGGTCTTCCACTACCTTGCTAGCGAATAGTTGTTGGCATCTTAGGATATGGTAAACAGTCGAAGCCGCAACATATTCGCCTTTTAAATGTTGTACCGAATACTTTTTGCCGAGATTTCTGTGGCAGTTCATAGAAGTGTACAACGCGCTCCCGAAAGGCTTCTTGTTTCGACGTCATTTTAAGCAAAACTGGGCAAGCATAAACAAAACAAAAAATATTAACAAAAAGAGGAGAGAGAGAGTTAACACATACATACTCTCATTTCTCTCTGAGCTCGTTTGTTGTTGAGTATAGAGGCCTCGAAAAGAATCTAAAATTTTAGTTGTCACCCGTTAGACTCGAAAGTGAACATGAAAATGGACGTGAAACTGACTTGATGTTGAACTGTAATTTAGATTAATTTGTGCTTGAAGTTTTTATAGCAATTTAAACTGGAAATTGGCCCTGAACCCGGATTTGAGTTAGGACTCGAAATTGGACTCAGATTAGACTTGAAATTGCAGCTAAATTTGACCTGAAGATGGGTTTGAAATCTTACTGGCAACTGTATTTAAATTGGATCTAAAATTAGGCTAGAAATTAGGCTAGAAATTAGGCTTGAAAGCGGAGTTGAAATGAACTTAAAATTTTGCTAGAAACTGAAATTAAATTAAACCTGCAAACAGACTTCAAATCGGGTAGCAATTGCATGTAGGGGTTTTTGTGGCCAGGGAACGTTCTCATGATGGTTAGAGACCCCTCCTCCCACTAAGAGGGAGGGGGCTTCCATACAAATAAAACACAAATTTCTGCATAACTCGAAAATTAATCAAGCAAATGGAACCAAATTTTACATGTGGGTGTTTTTGGAGACAAGAATTTTTTTTATGGTGAATTGAGACTCCTCCCCACTTTAGGAGGGGGGGCTCCTATACAAATGTAACACAAATTTCCTCATAACTCGAGAACTAATTAATCAAATGGAACCATATTTGGCATGTGGGTGTTTTTGGAGGCATGATTTTTTTTCTATGATGAACTAGGACCCCTTACCTCTTTAGGAGGGGGGGGCTCCCATACAAATGAAATACAAATTTCCTCGTAACTCCAGAACTAATCAAGCAAATGGAACCAAATTTAGCAAATTTACCACATGTTTTTGCAGGAAATTTTTTTCTATGGTGAATTGAGACCCCTCCCCTCTTTAAGAGGGGAATAATGACCCCTCTCCCTTTTAAGAGGGAGGCTTCCATACAAATGAAATACAAATTTCCTCATAACTCGAGAACTGATTAGTTCCAAATTTAACATGTGGGTGTTTTTGGAGACAAGAATTTTTCTATGGTGAATTGAAACTTTTCCCTACTTTAGGAGGGGGGCTCTCATACAAATGAAATACAAATTTCCTCATAACTCTAGAACTAATCAAGCAATTGGAACCATATTTGGCATGTGGGTGTTTTTGGAGACATGACTTTTTTCTATGATGAATTAGAACCCCTCTCCCTTTTTAGGAGACAAATGAAATACAAATTTCCTTATAACTCGAAAGTAGAGTAGAGATCCCCGAAGAGATCACCTCATCAAGGTTTATTTATTTTCCTAGATTTACTGACCTCTATTACTTTCCTTCAGTTGAGTCACCCCTGCGAAATGGTACTTTCTACGAAAAAATTTTCCGATGTACTATTATCCCGCGTAAGGTATTTCGTGAAATGGTATTCTGCGAAATTCTATATTCCGCGTTATGGTCAACCGAGAATTGGTGTTCCGCAAATGGTATTCGGCGAAATGGTTTGTAATGATGGCGAATATTTAAATGCTATCCGCTTTATTTTATCAGGCTAAGCAATGGGGGAGTTGTTTTCTACTTTACTGTGAGGAAAATTTGTATATTAAAACACCCATGAACTCCCCAGAAACTTGCAAAACTCAAGATTGTGGCAAAGGTCTTCCGAGATTCACGATTTATGTACAACACAGTTTAATTTGTGGCAATACGAAGTTTGTCGGGTCGGCTAGTTAAATATAAATGATATCGGACAGCGCACCTAAAATAAAATTGTTAATTTTACATGAAACTGGACTTTGAATTGGATTTAAATGAGGCCTGAAATTTGGCTTGGAATCCGACATGAAAGTGGACTTAAAATCTTAGTTTAAAATGGGCTTAAATTGGGCATAGAAATTGACTTGAAACTGAAAAATGATTTTAGAATTATTCCTCATTAGCTAATAGAGACAAAATTAATGAACTACAAACTTGTCGAATGTTGAAATTATTTTAAGAACTAAAGTATGTGCTCTATTTACCTTCTTCAGACTTAGGTCATACATTCACAGAAATATCACAAAAATTATGTGGGAACGTGCACAATACGAAAAGAATTCATTTCTGTGAAGGCAAGTATCACCTTATAAGATATGAATAAAACATTCTAATAAATGAGACATAATTTTCCCAGAGTTTTCCTCTACTGAAGTTTACTGAACTAACGAAACCATAGTTAGTGGAATCATACTTTGCTTGTGTAGTGACCACCATTAATCAACACTTGGCTCGGTGACACAAACGGATTGCGTTGACATGCGTCACGCGCTAACCTCCTGCCTCGCCGAACGGAGTGAACCATTACCAAACAGCAATCGGAGACGCCATGTGTGTCACACTTTAAGAAGCTGATCGCCACCACTAGGATGGACTGTAATGACCGCAAACGACGCAACAGCAGCTGCCCATAGTGTTTCTCGAATTGTGAAAAAATTGTTGCAAATTTCTAGGAATCAATGAAAATCATCTCAGTAGGCCACTCTCAGAACTTTGATTAAAAGTAAATTTTCGGCCCTGCTTTTGTGAAGCCAAAACAGAATGCAAATTTAGGTACATCATCTGATTCAGTTAGGTATTGGCTCGTAGCTGAAGCGTAGCGAGAACAAATGGAAAGTAAACAGCCGATCAACGGAGAATAGATAGAGAAGGCTGGTTTGCAGGGCCTTTCTGGCTTCTGAAGATGTGAGTTCGGTTCTAAAACAAACATCGAATTTCGGTAATTCTATACTGAAGCGAGCCATTCTGCACAAAAAATCAGTAGGCAGAATGTTTGTGGAAAGCCAGAACATTAAATAATCGACAGCAGCAGACTGGTGGACTTGCCTCGCCGTCTTTCGACGGCGATGAAGATTCCCGGAGTGCAGATCGGGCAGCTCCATTCCCATCACCTCAGATTCATTCCAACATCCATTAGACACGGCAGAACAGTGCTGCCAATGTTCGCATATGCACAAGGTGATTCGATTCAGCACTGAACTCTGAAGGTTAAGCCGACGACGCGGCAGCACGACAACCAGATGTTTTTCTGAGCACCCTCTCTTGCTATGCTTCGCACCGAAATGTGATCCTTGTAATGCTGGTAGGCAACCTGCACAGCGCAGCGCACCACAGAGCGGCCGGCTGCCAACCAGAAAGAATCTGTGTTGGCAAATTGTTTGCACAATATGTGACTCGGCTGAGCCGGTCACATGCTCTTTACTGGCTGCCGCCACGCCGCAGGATCAAATGTGAGCGCTGAGCGCCAGCAGCCAGCAGGCTGGCCCTTATCGTCGGCAGCAGCTCATCCCGGCCACTTGACTTCGGTTTAATTCTAACTTTACGGACCAGCGGCCTTGCCGCTTCAAAGTGGCTTCCCTCTTATGGCGGCGCTCGACGGGCAGGTTGTCGAGCGGTCCGGAGAAAGGCTTTCACTGGAGGAGAGTCATAAAAGATATGATTTATAGAGATGCAAATTGATTTGCCACTTCAGAAGGATTATTGTTGGTTTTCGAGACGGATTTTAAATGATTCATAAACTGGCTCAAATTTTCTTCTCAAGGGTATTTTTTGACGCAGAGCAATTAAGTTGTCTTAAGATTATTACCGACTGGCAACTTGCCAGTTGCAAGAACTTAAGATTTTATTGCGCTGTTACAGATATAATGTTATTGAGGAAATGTTGAAATGTTGTCTGATAATACTTATTAAAATATACCTATACTCGAAAAAATGTACACTTGTTTGAGATCCTGGCAGCTGACGTGTTTACATTAGATAAGACAAATTATAGGTTAATCTTCGAAACGAACATTTTATGAATTTATGCATTGCAACAGCGTAAGTGGTTAAGTTTGGTGGGATCAGAGCAGAATGGTTCGATCTACTAACTATGAGCTTCTCAAGCCTGGCGGAACTAACTGTTACTACTGAACACTACTGACAATAAATGATTGATTTAAATCAAGCGTTGCATTGGGAGAAAAACGACCAAAATACCAAGAAAAAAGGCAATAAAAAGTGATTTTATTGCATGATAGTGCTCCACCACACAGCAAAACCGAGTTTCTTGTTTGCAAAATTCTTTCACATGCCGTCAAACTAGGCTCCACTTGCTGAGCAGCGCTTCAATTCTTGTAAACATATTGAAAATTATTTGATGAAACGTTTGCTTCTAAAGAGCCACATGTCTTTTGTTGTGGCATCCATAGATTGCCAGAGGTATAAATGCCAGATATATGGTAAAAGTGTATAGCTATCATTGGAATTGATGGAATATAATAGAATTCTTCATTTTAATCCTCTAACAGACAACATTCTAAAAACGATGCGATCAAGCCAATGTTTATTTTGTCATAAAAGTACACTCAAAATATGTTCAAGCGTTTAGTTCCATGTAAAAACAAATCTCGGGACGAGCATCAAGCAAGGTTTTATAATTAATTTTTCGTTTTTCATGTCCAACGACGCCCTATTCACATATTTTTTCAAATGCATTGTACTACAAATTATTTTAATTCTAATGTTAAGCGAAACATTGCTGAATTTTTTGAAATCAGTTTTGAACAAATTGCTTTACTTCAGCCTATCACAAGTTACGATAGTGTCTGAGGTTTTATATGTAACTAGCTAACCCGACAAACTTCGTATTGCCACAAATAAACCTGTGTTGTACATAAATCATGAATCTCGGATGATCTTTGTCACTTCTCGAGTTTTGCAAGCCCCCCAGTGGGCAGCGCTTCCGACGGCGGGTCACCGGCAACACTCGCGACCGTCTCGTCCTGAATGATCTAGTGTTACTATAGATAGTTTTTGTGGTCTTGTTATTGATTAATGTTTTATGGAAGAGTCTCGAATTTCTCGAGTTGGATTAGTTTTTGAGTTTCGCAAAAATTTCTGTTTTATTTGTATGAGAGTCCATATCCCCCTACCACAGGGGTGAGAGGTCTCTAACTATCATAAAATAAATTCAAGACTCAAAAATCTCCTACATGCTAAATTTGGTTCCATTTGCTTGTTTAGTACTCAAATTATAAGGAAATTTGTATTTCATTTGTATGGGGCCCACCCTCTTAAAAGGGAAAGGGGTCGTAATACACCACAGAAAAAAAATTCTGCCATCTAAAACTCTCACATGCCAAATTTGGTTCCATTTGCTTGATTAGTTCTAAAGTTATGAGCAAATTTGTATTTCGTTTGAATGGGAGCCCCCCCCCCCTCCTACAAAGGTAAGAAGTCCTAATTCATTATGGGAAAAATGGTTGCCTCCAAAAACACCCACATGCCAAATATGGTTCCATTTGCTTGATTAGTTCTCGAATTATGAGGAAATTTGTATTTCATTTGTGTAGAAGCCCCCCCTCTTGAAGTGTGGAAGGATCCTAATTCACCGTAGAAAATATTTTTGCCTCCAAAAACCTCCACATGCCGAATTTGGTTCTATTTGCTTGATTAGTTCTCGAGTTATGGGGAAATTTGTATTTCATTTGTATTGGAGCCCCCCCTCCTAATGTGGGAAGAGGTCCTAATTCATCACAGAAAAAATTCTTGCCTCCAAAAACACCTACACGCCAAATTTGGTTCCATTTGCTGGATTAGTTCTCGAGTTATGAGGAAATTTGTATTTCGTTTGTATAGGACCCCCCCTCCTAAAGTGGGGAGGGGTCCCAATTCATCATTGAAAAAAAAATTGTCTCCAAAAACACCCACATGCCAAATTTGGTTCTATTTGCTTGATTAGTTCTCGAGTTATGAGGAAATTTGTATTTCATTTGTATAGGAGCCCCCCCTCCTAAAGTGGGGAGAGGTTCTTATTCATCATAGAAAACATTCTTGCCTCCAAAAACACCTACATGCCAAATTTGGTTCCATTTGCTGGATTAGCTCTCGAGTTATAAGGAAATTTGTATTTCGTTTGTATAGGAGCCCCCCCCCCCTCTTAAAGTGGGGAGGGGTCCCAATTCATCATAGAAAAAAATTTTGTCTTCAAAAACACACACATGCCAAATTTGGTTCCATTTGCTTGATTAGCTCTCGAGTTATGAGGAAATTGGTATTTCATTTGTACAGGAGCCCCCCCTCTTAAAGTGAGGAGGGGTCCTAATTCAACATAGAAAATTTTCTTGCCCTCGAAAACCTTCACATGCCAAATTTGGTTCCATTTGCTTGATTAGTTCTCGAGTTATGAGGAAATTTGTATGGAAACCCCCCCCTCTTAAAAGGGAAAGGAGTTATAATTCCCCTTATAAAGAAGGGAGGGGTCTCAAATTACCCTAGAATAAATTCTTGTCACCGAAAACACCCACATGCCAAATTTGGTTCTATTTGCTTGATTAGTTCTCGAGTTATGCAGAAATTTGTGTTTCATTTGTATGGGAGCCCCCCCTCTTAGTGGGGGGAGGGGTCTCTAACCATCACTAAAACCTTTCCTGGCCCCAAAAACCTCTACATGCAAATTTTCACGCCGATTGGTTCAGTAGTTTTTGATTCTATAAGGAACACAAGACAGACAGACAGACAGACAGACAGACAGACAGACAGACAGACAGACAGACAGACAGACAGACAGACAGACAGACAGACAGACAGACAGACAGACAGACAGACAGACAGACAGACAGACAGACAGACAGACAGACAGACAGACAGACAGACAGACAGACAGACAGACAGACAGACAGACAGACAGACAGACAGACAGACAGACAGACAGACAGACAGACAGACAGACAGACAGACAGACAGACAGACAGACAGACAGACAGACAGACAGACAGACAGACAGACAGACAGACAGACAGACAGACAGACAGACAGACAGACAGACAGACAGACAGACAGACAGACAGACAGACAGACAGACAGACAGACAGACAGACAGACAGACAGACAGACAGACAGACAGACAGACAGACAGACAGACAGACAGACAGACAGACAGACAGACAGACAGACAGACAGACAGACAGACAGACAGACAGACAGACAGACAGACAGACAGACAGACAGACAGACAGACAGACAGACAGACAGACAGACAGACAGACAGACAGACAGACAGACAGACAGACAGACAGACAGACAGACAGACAGACAGACAGACAGACAGACAGACAGACAGACAGACAGACAGACAGACAGACAGACAGACAGACAGACAGACAGACAGACAGACAGACAGACAGACAGACAGACAGACAGACAGACAGACAGACAGACAGACAGACAGACAGACAGACAGACAGACAGACAGACAGACAGACAGACAGACAGACAGACAGACAGACAGACAGACAGACAGACAGACAGACAGACAGACAGACAGACAGACAGACAGACAGACAGACAGACAGACAGACAGACAGACAGACAGACAGACAGACAGACAGACAGACAGACAGACAGACAGACAGACAGACAGACAGACAGACAGACAGACAGACAGACAGACAGACAGACAGACAGACAGACAGACAGACAGACAGACAGACAGACAGACAGACAGACAGACAGACAGACAGACAGACAGACAGACAGACAGACAGACAGACAGACAGACAGACAGACAGACAGACAGACAGACAGACAGACAGACAGACAGACAGACAGACAGACAGACAGACAGACAGACAGACAGACAGACAGACAGACAGACAGACAGACAGACAGACAGACAGACAGACAGACAGACAGACAGACAGACAGACAGACAGACAGACAGACAGACAGACAGACAGACAGACAGACAGACAGACAGACAGACAGACAGACAGACAGACAGACAGACAGACAGACAGACAGACAGACAGACAGACAGACAGACAGACAGACAGACAGACAGACAGACAGACAGACAGACAGACAGACAGACAGACAGACAGACAGACAGACAGACAGACAGACAGACAGACAGACAGACAGACAGACAGACAGACAGACAGACAGACAGACAGACAGACAGACAGACAGACAGACAGACAGACAGACAGAAATCCTTCTTTATAGGTATAGACTAGCTGACCCGACAAACTTCGTATTGCCACAAATTAACCTGTGTTGTACATAAATCGTGAATCTCGGATGACCTTTGTCACAATCTTGAGTATTGCAAGTTTCTGGGGAGTCCATGGGTGTTTTATTATACAAATTTTCTTCACAGTAAAGTAGAAAACAACTCCACCCATTGCTTAGCCTGATAAAATAAAGCGGATAGCATTTAAATATTCGCCATCATTACAAACCATTTCGCCGAGTACCATTTTGCGGAACATCAATTCTCGGTTGACCATAACGCGGAATATAGAGTTTCGCAGAATACCATTTCGCGAAAAACCTTACGCGGGATGTACCATTTCACGGAAAATCTTTTTGTAGAAAGTACCATTTCACAGGGGTGACCCAACTGAAGGAAAGTAATAGAGGTCATGTTTTATGAAAGAGCAAAATTTCGCGAGTTCGATTAGTTTTTGAGTTACGCAAAAATTTCTGTTATATTTTTATAAGAGTCCTTATCCCATACCGAAGGGGCAGAGGGGTCCCAAACCATCATTAAAAAAAATCCTGCCTCCAAAACCCCCCACATGCCCCAATTTGGTTCAATTTGCTTGATTAGTTCTCGAGTTATGAGGAAATTTGTATTTCATTTGTATGGGAACCCCCCTCCTAAAAAGGTAAGGGGTCCTAATTCATCATAAAAAAAATTCATGCCTTCAAAAACACTCACATGCCAAATATGGTTCCATTTGATTAATTCATTCTCGAGTTATGAAGAAGTTTGTATTTCATTTGTACAGGAGCCCCCCCTCCTAAAGTGGGGAGAGGTTTCAACTCACCATAGAAAAAATTCTTGTCTCCAAAACACTCACATGTCAAATTTGGTTCCATTTGCTTGATTAGTTCTAGAGTTAGGAGGAAATTAGTATTTCGTTTGTATGGAAGCCCCCCCTCTTAAAAGGGAGAGGAGTCATTATTCCCCCCCTAAAGAGGGGAGGGGTCTCAATTCACCATAGAAAAAATAATTGCCTACAAAAACACCCACATGCAAAATTTGGTTCCATTTGCTTGAATAATTCTCGAGTTATGCAGAAATTTGTTTTTCATTTGTATGGGAGCTCCCCCCTCTTAGTGAGAGTAGGGGTCTCTAACCATCATAAGAACCTTCCCTGGCCCCAAAAACCCCTATATGCAAATTTTCACGCCGATCGGTTCAGTAGTTTTCGATTCTATAAGGAACATTCGGGTAGATAGACAGAAATCCTTTTCATAGGTATAGATAAATCTCCTAATGACGCATGTAAAAATGTCATTTTTCACTCCAGTAAATTTTAGAGTTGAGAATTTTCTCAGCACGCCCGGGTGTAGTCGTTAGGACGTTAGTCGTGTAGACCTTAGGAGTTAATTTTAATAACTTTGGAAGTGCTTTGAGTGAATAGATCCCAGGTGTGTGCACTACAGCAGTAGAGTAAGGAAGGGTAAAGGTGTGATTCAGTGTTTTATCGGTGCAGATTCCGAGTAAATTTTCTACATTGGCATGGATGGGTGACTACTTTGACAGCTTGAATCTAACATAAACTTTGGTTGCTTACGAAGCATAGTTGCTGAGTTATGTGCAAATGTTATTTTAGGGCGGTTTTGATGTAATTTTTTGTTATATGGCAAATACGATATCAACAGGAAGATATTACTTGTTGAAAATTTGTAGCAGCGTTTTACATCACTCACATATCTGTTTTGAAAATACGGTGAAAATAATTTACAAAATGTATTTCGCTTTTCCGTAATTTAATATAAACCCGTCAAGCGCCTAGCGGGGTAAAAGTTCGATTCACGGACACGGACGGGGCAAAAGTACGATTCATGAATGAGGCAAAAATGTATAGCTAATTATATACAGCTTTAGGCACTATATTACAGATACTAGAAATGAACGAGCTGCAGAAAACTGTGTGCTCTAAGATGTTGACCGAAGGAAAACAATGCTTTTCCGCTGATGAAACAAAAAACCACTTTTGGAAGAGTTTCGATCTGACGGAGGCTGCAATACACCAGCGCAAAATAGGAAAGGTGCAAATTGAGAATATTCTTTACCGAAACATAACGCAAATTGAAGATAACATGGTTTTGTTAACTACTGGTGGGCTTATTTCATGGATTTTAGCTTCGAACTTTTGCCCCGCAGTATTTGCACTTTTGCCCCACTAGTGGGGTAAAAGTGCGAATCAGCACTTGATCAGAAGAAAGAAGAATTTATTTTGCAAAACACTATTACCGCAGATGATTTATAGTTGAATGTGAAGACATTGAGTTACTGCATCACTATAAAATATATTATGTTGTTGTCCTTCTTCTTTATCTCACGAAAATTGATGACAACTTCAAACATCGCACTTATGCCCCGCCCTACTCTACTATTATTATACATGCTTGCGTTATTGTAAATGGTCTCGGGACACCTTCATCATAAGCCTTGAGGCTTTTTTCTTTCCGCCCGAATTCGGGATTTCTTTACGTGACCAGAATTTCCACTTGATTTGTGCCAAAATATTGAAAATCAGTCAGGAAATCGTTGAGTTATTAACGCTCAAAACTTAACCATTTCCCGTGACGCTCGCTCGCATTTATTAGATTTTTTGGAATGACATCCTGGTGTGTCTTCCCGTAACCGTCGAAAAAGTCATGCTACAAGCCAAAGGTGGAAAATCTCCATGAAAAATATATAAAATGTAATACTTAGAAACAGCAGAGGCAGTGCGTAATCAAAAACAGGTATTTAACGCCATTACTTCTAGGGGGGATGAGAACTTTTGTTGCCTTTCCTAGCTTCACCAATGAAATTTTTGGTCACTTGCCGGTCATGGAAATGTACTGTACTTGCAACTGTTTTTTAACATATTTTATTTGTAAAAATAGTTATTGAAATAGCTGTTATAGTTAATCTCCTAAAATTAGGTAATTGATCGAAGAAATAAGCGAAATAAAATTTTCTGACAGAATGATTGCTTCTCAAACACAAAATATTTTTGGTATAAATTTTGCTCTTAAATTGTCCATAAATTGAAATATATTAATCGGAGAAGGAAAAACTTCGAATAATTACAGGATGTTCTTAAACCGCAGCTCGGTAGGTATTGAAACGGCAAGTACGATAGTCTTAATACCGATAATAAATACTCCCAGTAGGGTTTACAGGTATACCTCCATAGTACGTACCCTCGTTAGCACGTACCCTCGATAATACGTACCCTCCATAATACGTACATTTTGCCTCGATAGTACGTACATTTTCCAACAATGATTTTTTTTTTGTTTTCTATATAAAGCAGAAACTTTTTTATGAATATTTATGAGTCAACACAAGCAAATACGTCTTCAATAATTATAAATTTTTGAATATAATATCAGTTATTTCTATTATGTAAAAAACCATTATTTTAAAAACAGTTCTTAAATAGTAAATTAATCAAATATACGTTCTAAATTACAGTTATTTTAGCATTTTGGGCAAAGTCATTGCACATATCGGCACTAGATATTGCAAATTTTTGCTCAGAGAATTCACCTTTTCTGCGATTCGCAATCTTCCCAACTGCGACGGGGGGATCAGCAGGCAATGTCTATCCGTTCGTTTGCAGATACTGGTGTTCGTCAAATACGTGTAATACGATTACTACCCATAAAAACATATCTGTCCCATATGGAAAAAAGTGAAGTGTGGAAAAATAAGACTGCAAGCAATTGATTAATTTATAAATATATATATTGTGCGTCATTATACTCGAATTATTTTACTTTCTTCGGAGGAAAAATAACGTTACACTAGTAATTAAACTATCCACATTAATTTTGCTGTAAAGTTAACCACAAACGCATTTTTTTTTCAAAATTTCGAAGATTGGACAGTTATGCTTTTATTTCCAAGCGCAAGTTACTAAGTAAAAGCATGTCCCATATATTCTTTTTAAATTTTTAACAGTACTTAGCGGAAGATAGTTCCTATGCCAATGTATGCACAACCGGGCGCTCCCATAATATTTCAGGACTTTAAAATCGTGATAAAAGAAGCCAAGAAAGACATCGCGGGCCTGGACATAAAGTCATCAGTCTGGATTCGAAATACATAATTTATAAATTACAATATCTTATATTCAAAATACAGCAGAAAACTTGATGAAGTATGAATTTTGAGCTTCAAGTATGCTCTACTGTTGAAAAAACCACACGAGTTATTTTTTTTTGAAAACTTCTCAAATGAAATAAAAATCACCATAAAGGAAATTGTGGAATCGAATCGTAGAGAAAAGCTGCTCTATCAAATACTCTTCTTCCTGTCATCGCCGAAAGAAAATTATGCATGAGTGAAATCTTTGCCGTTTAAAATGTTTATAATGGACAATATTACTATGAGATAGTTAGGCTTTTATTTTACATATGGAACTGTTCATTCTTGATACTTTTTGGAAAAATTTTCGCAGTCCGTCTAAATTACAGTTTGTTTAGGTTCCTAATTTACCCTAATATAAATAAGTTACTTCCGTGTTTTTCTCAAAATCGATAAAAAAATCTTATGGGACAGTTATGCCTTTATGGGCAGATAAGCAGTCTGGAACTCCAATTTACGCAGCCTACAGCTGAAGTTCCGATTATTGTAGTTGACTATTTTCTGTTCATAGCACTTAGGCGTGGTTCACAAATTACATAACGCAAAAATTGTAGTTTTTTGACCCCCTCCCTCCCCTATGTAACAATAAGTAACGCTTGGCATAACCCCCCCTTAAAATTACGTAACGTTAACTATACCTCCCCCCCCCTTCCCCTACCATTGAAAAAAAAAAAACGCACAATTCGTTTAATTTATTTTATTTTTATAAACTCAAGAAACGCATCAATTCTGTATTCCTAACAAAACCACTCTGATCGGAATGTCAATTCTGAATTCTGATCAAACTGTATTATATAACCACCCCATCGGCAGACAACCATGTTTTCGCCGCCAACATCTCGTGTGTGAGATAGCATGTCAGCACTGCGTTTCACTCATCTGCGAGCAGCCTGATTTGGGCCCGCTGTCAAATTTTGAGCCCCGGACATGCTGTCGCTGACGTTTACTGCAGCTCGATATAGAGATGTCGATGGGGTGGATATAACACAAGTTCTGAGTTTAGAACAAAATTTGGATCGAGAGTAGAATTGAGGCCAAAATTTTAAAGAGTTTGTTGGGCTCAATGGTCTTTACCTGCTCAGATTTGTTCAGCAATTTTTTTTAATTTCATAAATTTGTTACGTAACTCTCCTCATGACTCCCACTCCCTCCTGCGTATCAAAAAGTAACGCAAGCTCAACCTCCCCCCCTCCCCTCTGTGCGTTACGTAATTTGTGCACGAAGCCTTACTCAGCTTACCGGAAGCTCACTCGATCGATATTAGCGGAATTGGAATGAAATATCCCGTATGACTATTGAGCTTTTTTCATGCTTCCTCATTTCAGCTTATATTGACAACTATGTACCTATCAAACCTTTACCAAGATTTATTCGATTAAAAAATGTAAATTTTCAATTTGAGGGAGAATTTTGAAAAAAAACTAAGTGTTTTTGGATTCCTTTTGCTTTAATTTTCAACTATTTTTTAACATTTGTAGTTTTTTTTCTAAATTAATTTTGCTAAGATAATTTTTTATTTTATTATATATCAAAATTTGGAAGTTTTTGACAATATTTAGCATAATAAAAATAATACTTTACATTAAAAATTGTGATTCGATAGTACGTACGTTTCGATAGTACGTACGCTAAACGATGCGCGGCTGTACGTACTATCGAGGTATACCTGTATTACTAATTCCCGTCGTAGTAAGTAAAGCCAGTCTAATTTTCATCATTTGTTTGATGAATTTAATGAACTTTGAAATCACTGAAAAGCGATTATTGAAGCATATTGTTGAAATTACGCAACTGACTTTATTTCTTAAATTCGTCGTACCGTTTTAAAATCCGTCCATCAAAATTTATCATCGTCCGACCCAAAAATCACAACAATGTTTACGAAGCTAACGCACATGTATTTGCGTAGGACGGCATGACAAATGTTATTCTATAAAATTTCTGCAGGTCCGGCAAGTTTTCTTGGCTGTAGAATAACGACAATGCCTTGCGTGAGTTATTTTCATTTATGCATGACGGAAATTGAATCGATTAGATGACATTTTCTTCTTCGTCGCAAGAAAAAAATGTAGGAAATTTGGCTGGTAGGACTTCTTTAATGTTAAAAAGCATTTAAATAAATGCTAAAATTCCCTAAGATATTAGGTAATAACTAGTTTTGCATTGTGTGTCATAAAAATGCTGATATTTTTAATAATTCGTGTTGGATATGACGGGAATAGGCAATAACGACAAAGCAGCAACATACCCTACGTTTGTGTGAGTGTTGCGCATCAAGTCAGGTGCAAAAGTTTTTTTTTATCTCTCCTAGAACATAACCTGAAATAAAGCCCTCTCCTAACCTTCACGTTCAAGGATCATAAAAGCAATTGAATTTTATGACATTTTTGACTTCAGTTTATGGGGGTCGCTACGGTAGCTAGCAGTAAAACATTAAAAATAATCGTTTAATTATGATAATCTATCTCTGCATTTGGCCTCTGCATATTTTCAAGGTTTCCTCGCAGGTCATTTTAATTTTCGGAAAAAAAGCAAAAAACTTTAACTTTAACTCGATTCCTATCAACGCACTTTGGTAATCGGTGACATTCGGCAGTGGAATGACAAATGGACCATTACCGATCGGGACTATTGTCCAGAAGGCTCCTGCGCGGACCAACCGATGAGACTGCGGGATATCGGCCGGGACCAGGACTAACTTTCGAAAAATCACTTTTGTAAACACACACCCAAGCGGTGCGGTGTGGTGCGGTGACTGACGGTTAACAAACGCTAGACTATCGGTCGTCTCAGGTGACAAGGCAAAATGCCTTTAGGCAATTTATTACAGAGCAAGAACAAAATTACCGTGAATCCCATTGTGACCTTTGGCACTTTTTCGAAGTTTGAAAAATAATAAAACGAAGTCAATGAAACAAAACAAAGCACAATGGACAATCGGAGGCACATGCTAAAACTTTTTTTTGTTCCATTACAATAGAGTGAATCGAATGGAGGCAGTACTATTTAGCCGAAAAAGGACTAGAAACGCAATTCTTTTCTTGTTTCGTCCGACCAGCAGCCCAGTCAGTTGGTCACAATTCTGCGGAAAAAAGCCGACTTCGGAAGGCTGAACTTGCCTTCTTTAATGAGCAACCGATTATGAACGAATAACCATAGAGAATTGCGACTCCCCGAGGAGTGCCGAACCGGTGTGCGGTGTGCCCCGGTGGGACTCCGAATGCAAAATTTATGGTAGTCAGCCGAAATTATTCGAATGTCACTGCGCGCCTGTGGAGAGCCTATGGAATTTCTGGAAGGCATCCCTGCAGCCCGAACGGCAAAAAAGGTGAACGGTGTCTAATGAGCTATTGTCCGGCTCGCAGTGAGACAAACTGACACAAAAAGCTAGGCGCGAAGTCACTAATTTGGTTTATCCTGCTGACGCAAGGTTAGAACAAATCGGATCGTCCGTCCTTTCGTGTGTCGGTGTCGGGCTTTAAACTTTCGAAACACACCGACACAGCACTTGGGTGCTTTGAGTGACTCCGGTTCGTCTGAGCCAAGCCGCAAGTCCTACCTGCCTGCCTGCGCAGGAACGGGAACGAACCTGCTGGGCGGACACCCCCCACCGGATCCTGGAGGTTTCCTGTTCTCGACTTTAATCAAGCGAGGCCAGTGTTTGCTGAAAATATCCGTTTCGCTTGGATTCGAACTTTTGTTCTACATAGGCAAATGGTTTCACGGTTTTTAAATTTTAAAGTTGTATCGCAAATAACAGCATGTCCTAGCAATACTTTCGGAATTGTCCAAGCTTTTAACATCAAAAGAAGGACTTCTACTGAAGGAGGTTCTAACAAACAACTTTAGCCGATAAATTTGACTGAACCACTTCTTGGAAAATCATCCCAACCGAGCCGTCAGCAGTTATCTCACCCGAACCGACACGTTTGGTGATACTTTTGTTACATTTTGGCAAAACAAACATATAATTTGCTTAAACCGCAAACCTGTCATTGGAAGCTTTCGGCAGCGATGGGCCAGATCATCGCAACATTCAAATTATATGCTGGCTGTTGGTCTCGGTCTGGCCTACCGATCGCTCGTCGACACTGCCTGAGCCTGAACTGCAGCCTGCCTGAACCAGTGCCCTGGAGGCATTTAGATGCAATCAAAACGCGCAGTTGGATCGACTGGTGCCGACGGCCACCGTCACCGCCACCGCCACGGAAAAGCTGGCTGGCTGTCGGTACGGTATACGATAAACAGATCCTTCCGAATCGCTTTGATCCTGTTGGTGGGAGAGTGTCGGACCGACCGACCGGCGCGCGGCATGAGCCGCAATATTAATATCTGTTTGCACTGGGTTTTGCCTTTTGTTCGCCGCGGCGAAAATCTAATATTTGCTCTCATTTGGCGGCTTAGCAATTTGGCCGCCGCCGCCGCCACCACCACCGCCACCAATGGGTTTTCCTTTCTTCTTGATCCGCTCGTTGGTTTTTATTAATGGCGGTTGGTTCTCTCAGATCCTCTTCCCATTGTGGGTTGTTAATCAAACACCTTATCGAGGCGGCAGCAACCGCGTCTTGACTTCTTTCTTGGTCAGCAGCGGCAGCAGCAGCAGTCGGGGCCGCCGGGGTTAAACGATCGGTCGGTTGTTGGAAATTAGATTTCACGATCCGATTACGGAGCGTCAGGGATTTGTTGTTATCATCGTCGTCGTCGTCGTCGTCGTTGTTCCTGCTGATGCGATATTGAAGGAACTCCGATCGGAAATGGGATTTCGGTTGGCTGCGAGGCACACGGCGGCTGATCTTTATCGGTGCCTTTATGCACGTTCGAAATTTGCATGTGAATTGGGGGTCTTTTCGACAGGTTGTTTGCATAAAATTTAATGTTCGGCCCGCCTCGCCGATGGCCCCACCAAACAAGCATCGACCGTAGAGGCAGAGTTTTTCGTTCGTTCATCTGTGGTGAAGAAATGGGCAGTTATCGGAACGTTTTTCCACTCTTTAGACACGGAATGGTTTTTCGGGATGGGAAGGTAGATCCTAAACATACGGCTTAGGCATGATAGACTGGTACCGATTATACTTTTTATGCATATTATTCAGTATAGACACTGTGCGACCAACCGTTGAGAAGTTGTTACTATTCCAAAATATTGCTTAAAACAACTACGAAATTGCATTACGAAAATAGCAATTTTTTCATCATGTGGTTTACATTTTGCATCATACATTATCACAATTTATTGAAACGTTTGAAACCGTAAATATGAGTAGTCTTCTTGAATATAGCAAAAGGCTTGAACACTATACTTTGTTCAGAATATCGACTAAGTTTTCGAACCAAATTTTCGAAATTGGCTGTATCTATTCTAGAATTTCACTGACGAACTGACATGACACTTCTTTTAAAAAAGATTGTCATGCACATTTGGCATTTCCTTTATGATACGCTAACAGAGGGTCTTCATAAACGTATCATAAAGGAAATTACATTCGTAGGGATTCATGCTGCAAAGTTTCTACATTTGTAGGGTTTTAAACTGAACACTCTAAGCAATACTCGACCACTACCGTGTAACCTTGTTGCGAAACGAATATCCTTAGTAAAGATCGGATAACCAACTCTGGTGCGAATGCTGACTATCAGCATGAGAAGCAGCCTTGCTGGCCAGTCATGAGCCTCTGTCCCCATGTCAGGAACGGCTCTTGACGGCTCTACATTAGAGTGTCCCAAAATAGCACTATGTCAGAAAACCCGGGGGCTCACCCCTCAAATGATAGCTTAGGGTGTCACAACAAAACTTTTATATGACGTCATCATTGGTTGCCGCGATTTAGGGGTCGCACATTTGAGTTTTATGAAAAAATGACATTTTTAAGGAGTAGATTCAAAAAAATAGTTTTAGAAATGTTAAAGTAGGTGAAACAAGGTACTTAACTATTTTTTTCACAATCATTGGGATCTAATACATTCATAAAAAGTCATGGAGGCATGTCTGGAGTCATATTTGGTTACAAAAAATTTTTGAATTCGGGAAAAATTTAAAATTTTCGAAATTTCATTTAAATAAACGTCAAAACAGGGTATCGAACAGTATCTCAGAGTAACGTACGTATACTGAATAGATGGGAAATTTTATGACGAACAACTTTGCCGAGGAAAGTACGGACGTATGTTCAAATCTCGCTGAGGTATTCACGTTTTTCTAATGGCGGAACCAAACATATTTTCACAATTTTCAAATTTTAGTAGTTCCACGTGAAAAAGGTAAATGATAAAACTTGAAGTATTTATTCTAAACGTTACCTACGTGTTTGATAGGAAGAAATGTGCACTTTCCAGAGAATTTAGCACCATTTAGGCTCAAGAATCACTTTCAAAAAAGGCGTATTTATTTTAATATGTACTATGTTTGAAAAATCGTATCTCCCGAAACTAGGGTTGCTCCAAAACGATGCCTAAGCGTGAGTTGTAGAAATTTGATTTTCAAACCTGAAAAAATAAACGCTGAAATTTTTTTGACCCTTTTTGTACTATCAGTAGATGGTAGAATCAGCAAGGTGTATTCAGACAAATTGAAAGGTTATATTTATTCTAGTTGCTAACTTGGTGATATAACACGGATAACATATGAAAAGGGCACGTTTAAAATAAAAAAATAAAATATATTAAACTTTTTTTTTTTCAAATATCTTAAATACGGCTGTATTTAAAAGATAATTATTATTTTGAACACGTGTTGTTAAGCACATACGAAGTTGTTCTTCAAATTCAAATTACATATATGTATAACGAGAAATATAAGAATAATAATAAGAAATATAATAATAATCTTAGGTTACACAATATTCATAAAAGTCGTTGTTCTGCAAAATCCTTTGACAAATGTACCATTTCAGAAAAAGCGTCAAAATGCATCAAATCACCACTATTTTTCCAAAAAAAATTCGAAGTTACCATTTCCTGTATATTTTAATTTTACATTTTTTCCTTACTTTAGAACATAGTGAATTTTTTTTCAGTGTTTATTTTTTCATGTTTAAAACTAAATTTTCAAAAACTCACACTTAGGCATCATTATGGAGCAAACCTAGTTTCAGGAGATACAAATTCTCAAACATACCGTCAAACGGGGTAACTTGCAACAAGCAATATTTTTTGGATATTGAACGAATTTAATGATTTGTATGAGTTTCTTTGGACTTGAATATGCAAATTATAATCCGACTTGCGATTTTTAATGCTTTTACTATGAATATACGCATAAATGTCCTATGTCACGTTGGTGAAAATAATTTATGAGAAATATCCAGAGAAAAACTGGCATATTTCTGACTTACCGAAAGTAGCTTACACTCTTCAGGTGTGCTTTAGTATTGTTTGATGCAAAATTAAATGATAACTTGCTTCGTGAAGTTAACGGAACACAGCTGTTTATATCTACCAGCTGTTGCAAGTTACCCCGTTTAAGTACTTGTTTTACGAATAATGTGATAACAAGCAGGATGAACAGAACTAGTCATCATAAATCAATTATTTTGTTTCCTTATTATTCATTTTACTATAACAAATGTATGTTAGGCTTCTTTTATTTGAAGTGCTTGTGGGCGACACAAACGTTTTACAGACGAAAAATTGGCGATAAATTTGACACCATCTTGTATGATTTTTTAAAAATCATCAGAACAGCAGAAAATCAACTAAACAGTATCTAAGGCTTCTTTGAACTGTTAGCAACAAGATTCAGTGACTGATATAGATTAAAAGTTGAAGTAACAGATCAAAAAGTACAATAAATTGGATCGATATAGCGTTGTTGCATGTTACCCCGCTGTTACAAGTTACCCCGTTTGACGGTAGTACTTATTAAAATAAATACGCCTTTTTTAAAAGTGATTCTTGAGCCTAATTGGTGCCAAATTCTTTGGAAGGTGCATGTTTCTTCTCATTAAAAACGTTTAGAATAAATACTTCAAGTTTTATCATTTACCTTTTTCACGTGGAACTACTAAAATTTGAAAATTGTGAAAATATGTTTGGTTCCGCCATTAGAAAATCGTGAATACCTCAGCGAGATTTGAACATACGTCCGTACTTTCCTCGGCAAAGTTGTTCGTCATAAAATTTCCCATCTATACAGTATACGTACGTTACTCTGAGATACTGTTCGATACCCTGTTTTGACGTTTATTTAAATGAAATTTCGAAAATTTTAAATTTTTCCCGAATTCAATAATTTTTTGTAACCAAATATGACTCCAGACATGCCTCCATGACTTTTTTATGAATATATCAGATCCCAATGATTGTGAAAAATATAGTTAAGTACCTTGTTTCGCCTACTTTAACATTTCTAAAAATATTTTTTTGAACTTACTCCTGAATAATGCCATTTTTTCATAAAACTCAATTGTGCGACCCCTAAATCGCGGCAACCAATGATGACGTCATATAAAAGTTTTGTTGTGACACCCTAAGCTATCATTTGAGAGGTGAGCCCCCGGGTTTTCTGACATAGTGCTATTTTGGGACACTCTAATGACCAATCGTTGAATCTGTTCCACTCTTTTTGACATGATAGGCTCATTGCTATGAACGGATGTTCCGCTAAGGCAGGTGGTAGCACCATATATTCATATTCATCACAGCAAGGTCGGTAGCAAAGCGATGTACACTGAAGTCGCTTTTTACGCGATTTTCGGATTCACGCTTTTTTTTAACGCAAATTTCGGAATTTACAGGGATGTGTTCTATGATTCTATTTTTATTTATTTATAGTGGTTTACCGATTTTATCTACCCATCCGAAAATTTTTGGTAGATATATTTGGAAAGTAGACAAATTTGGGGAAAAATAAATTGCTCCAAAATAATTTAAATGAACAAAAAATATTGTTAATATTGATCATTTTCTTCAATTATGTATTATTTTAACGTAATTTTACGCATAAGGCTCATTTTATTCATATCAACCATTAGCCATAATGCATGTCGACACAGCAATATTACTAAAAAGACATATCGAAATTCAAAATTGCTCCGATTTTATTCAAATTTTGTGTACTTATTCCTTTGCAGTAAATTTGAGATCCGTATTTTTATTTGGTACTTAGGGTTCTCTTTTCTGAGTCAATGTGGTCCCAAAAGTTACCATTTTTCCACCTTTTTTTTCTTTGAAAATTCATAACTTTTGATCCATTGAACCGATTTCAGTGATGTTAATACCAAATGGAAGGAATTATAATGAGCTCTTCAGACAAAAATATTGGACTAAAGCCCAAACTTTTTTTATTAGCGCAAATACATTGAAAACATTCACTTTTTATGTTTGCATGGTGTGTAGACTTAGATTTTACTTAGATTTGTTTTTACTTGTAATAAAAGGGGGTTTTTGTCAAAGAAATACGTCTCTAAAATAAAACGTCATGCGAGTCCATTGCATTTTCGCATCTTTATATTTTAAAAAAGAGTATCTCAAAAACTAAAAATGTCAGATATTTGTTTTTTTTATATCGTTGTGTAAACAACTAGCTTGCCATTGAAAGTATAATGAAAAAATAAAACCTTTCCATTTCCGGGTTTTCGAGTGATTGCTATATCTTTATAATATATATTTATATAGTAGAAAGGCAAAAACGAATATTTTACATGTTTCAAGTGATTTTAAGAGTTTCAAGGCTCCTAAAAATGTTTTTGCAATTATTAAAAACTTTGAACGTCAGTTTATGGTTTTTTTTTTCTGAAAAGCTCATTAAAATTCCTTTTATTTGGTAATAAAATTATTAAAATCGGCACAATGGTTCAAAGCTTAGAATTTTTAAGGAATAAAAGGTGATAACCTAGCGGAGACGGGGTGTGGCCGTTAGCGTTACGGTATAGAAAAATATCACAAAGGATCGTTATGAAATGTTAAAAATATGCGTTACAAAATAAATGAAAGTTACTTTGCGTATTTGACTTCAGCATTATTATACTCATTCTGTGTATAATTACATATCATAGATGCCATATAGTAAACTATAAAATGCAGAGAAATACTCCCTATTATGCATAAATTCATGAAATCTTCCAAATTTTCATGCCGAAATGACAATTTAAAAAAAGGTAGATAAAACCGGGTCTAAATGGTAGACAAAATCGGGGGTACCTAAATTCGGGTGTAGATTAAACCAGGTGTAGATATAATCGGAATACCACTGTATTTATTTATTCATTTTATTTGATACATTCATCTGACAATGTCTTAATGAAGGTCACACAAACTCTTACAAGGCATCAATTCTTGACAATTTTTGAACAAAAATTCGAGTAGACTCTCCAAATTCGTGCAGTTCTTCAACCCGAGTGAACATCCGGATGCATTACGTCACTGGTTCGTGGTACCCAAATGTGGTTCGGTGGAATTCCGTGTGCAATAAAGCCGTAGTTCGCAGAGATCTTTGAGATGCTAGGAAATTCACTTTTGAAAGCGACGACACTCCATCAGCCATATATACGTTTGCCATACGGACGGTTGCCATACGTACGATTGCCATACAGACGAATGTCATATTGTATGTTTGCCATAATGGACGGGAGCCATAATGTACGTTGATGCAGTTTAAAAACACGGCTTTGCCGCTTTTCATTTTATAAAGGGTATCTCGATGCGTGGACTAGGGAAAACTAACTAGAGGACAGTAAACCTAGGAACACGAATAGACCTAGACAGATGTGATTTCTGCAAGAGGGCCCCCCGCAGTGGCTGGCGCTTCCGACGGCGGGCCACCGGCGAACACTCGCCGTTGTCTTCGGCCGGCTCGCCCTGAATCATCTAGGAAACGTTGAATATATGGATTATGGCATACGTACATTATGGCTTCCGTCCATTATGGCAAACATACATTATGGCACCCGCCTGTATGGCTTCCGTCCATTATGGCAAACATACATTATGGCATTCGTACGTATGGCTATCGTATTTATGGCTCTCGTCCGGTCACCTTTGAAAGCAGCGTCGGCGAATCAATGTCGTTGTTCAAAATTTTTGCTACAAACGTTGCCTGCTGAACTTTTCTGCGCCGATCTAGTGTGTCCAAACCGAGCAGAAGGCAACGCTCACGATAAGGAGAAAGATTCTCTGGGTCTCTCCAAGGCAACTCTCACAGCGGATAAATCGTGTCTGGATGCGTTCGATTCTTAGAATCCAGGTGAGCTGGTGTGGTTGCCAACTCACGCAGACGTTTTCAAGCAAAGGACGGACTAGTGCACAGTATAAAGATTTCAAGTAGTGAGGGTCCTTAAAATCTCCTTCGATTTTGGAGATAAATCCTAGCTATCGGGATGCTTTGGAAATAATAGCAGAACGGTGAGCGTTAAACATAAGTTTGGAGTCGAGTAAGATGCCGAGGTCGCTAACTTGCTCTGCCCTCCGGAGAGTATTTCCGTTTATATTGTAGTCAAAGATGATAGGGTTTTGAGTGCGATAGAACGTTATTACCTCACATTTTGCTGTGCTCACTATCAAGTAGTTGATCTTACACCAATTCACGAAGCCATCTAACAATTTTTGGAGCCGACGACAGTCGTCGATGGAGCGCACGGTAAGAAACAATTTAAGATTGTCAGCGTAGATAAGTGCGCATCCGGTTTCTAGTAGCATAACTACATCGTTAAAAAACAATATGAACAGCAAGGGCCTCATATTGCTTCCTTGCGGAACACGAGACTTATTTGTAAACACAGATGAAACAGTAGATTCTAACTTGACTTGCAAGACTCTATCGCGTAAATATGATTCAAGCCAAGCCGATAGCTGCTCGGAGGCTCCCAAACGATGCAATTTTCGCAGAAGGATACAATGATCGATCCGGTCGAATGCAGCTTTTATGTCAGTGTGAACTGTGTCGACTTGTGTTTTTTCTTGAAGTTGCGAGATGCCGAAGGAGGTAAAGTCGAGTAGGTTAGTGGAAACCGATCGGCCAGGCATGAACCCGTGCTAGTGGGCTGATATATAATTTTTGGTAAGGTTAAGCATGGCAGTGCCCACAATTATTTCAAAAAGTTGGGAAGCTGCAGACTAGCTGGTAATTCCTCTGTAGTTCCTAACATTCCGACGATCGCCACTCTTATGAACGGGAAACATAAAGGATTGTTTCCAAATACTAGGAAATTTTCCTTGTGCACAAGACTTGTTGAAAATACAACAAGGTGGTACGGATAACTCAAAATAGCGGCTGGGATTCCATCAGGTCCGGGAGAAAATAATCGCTTCAATCTACGAGCTGCTTCAACAATCATCATTGGAGTAATTTCGAAAGTGTCGAGGTCGACGAGTCCTTCGGGAACATTCACTGCAGCCAAACCAGCTTCTCCGTCGGAGGCGAACTCACTGACGATACTCATCACTGGCACGTTTATATTCACGTTTTAATTCTGCGGACTTACGGCGTTGGTATTTACGTGAACAAGTATTGCGCGAACGTTTTATGGTTCGTAAACGATTAGTACTCCAGGGCGGTGTGGAACGTTGTTTAACAAAAGGCCAATTTGATTGAAGCCACCGGTTAATAGCGTTACAGAATAAATTGGCCATGTCATCCACTTCGCTCATTTCAAGAAGATTGTCCCAGTCATAGTTAAGTTCAGAGAGCAGACCAAAATCTATTTTGCGGTAGTTTAATTTTCGTCGTTCATTTTCTGAAGGTGTATGATTCTCGGGGCGGTCATTTAAAGCGGGTAACGAAATCAACAATGGGGGGTGAGAGTCAACAGGAAGTAATGGTGCAACGCACTCGTCAACGGATGCAACGTGGTCAGCAGAATAAAAAACTAAATCAAGCACCCTTCCGAGATGATTACGTTTCAAGTTGGCTTGTTAGAGGTTGAGGAAATTCATTCCGTCAACTAAAACCGCACTCGCAGTGGGAAGCTGCGATGTATTAGTGTAATTTATCATGTCGTCATTGTATTCCCAAACAATGCGTGGTTGATTATAATCACCGCAAATGAGTATAGCATCAATTGAGGGTTTTTTCTCGCACAATTCACGAATAGAAGAAACGTGCGATTCAATAACAGCAGGATCCTGGCTTTTGTCGGGAGGAATGTACACAGCACCAAATAAAATTTTCAACCCATGAATATTCGCGGTAATACAGACTTGCTCTAACCTACTTGCTTGTGCTGACGTGAGGGCAACGCAAGGATACTGCCGGGCGACAGCGATCAATACACCTCCAAAGCTCCGCTTATGACTATTACGGGACGAACGGTCGCAGCGAAGAACGTTGAACCTTTCGCCGAACAGCTGCACAGAATTAATGGAGTCGTTGTGTCCGGTTGCCGTCAATATGATGACATCAAAACAGCAATCACGAGAAACCAAGAAGATATCGTCCACTTTCGTCCTCAATCCCCTGACGTTCTGATAATAGACGACGATATCGTTGGAATACGTGTCACAGTACTGTAACTTAGAATTACTGTACACAGCGCATTTGTGTTGGAATTTATGCGATTTTTTACGCGAATTTATTTTTACGCGGTTTTGATTTACGCGGAATGTATCCTTCGCGTGAAAACCAACTTGAGAGTTGTCTATGGTGATCGGGCCCATAACCTGTACACCGACACGAACGATAACGGCCAGCGAAGTATAAACTTCATAGCCTCCCGAAGTCTGGTGTCCCGAAGCATCTTCATGCCTCGCAAAGATATCCACAAAACCACCTGGAAATCACCACCGATTGACCGAGTTCTTATAGATGCTCGGTTCGTCTCTAACATCACCAACATACGAATTCAGTACTACAGAACAGAACAACGAATTCAGTACTACATGGTTTATAAAGCCAATAACCGTTTTGGGATTTAGGCTCCATACCTGATATGAAGTAAGAAGGAAACTTCCGAAGAAGTTGTGCCTTCCTTGATAATCAAAGGGCCCGCAATTGCAGTGCAGATGCGCTAAACTTTCAGGTTCAGAGTTACGGATGATACCTTACCGATATTCTTTAAATGATATACAGCGGGGCTGTGTCCTGTTAGGATTCCCGTGATTGAGCGTAGGTCTCTACGAGTTAAATGGAGTAGTTCTTTAGCAACTGCAGGGTTTGGGTAGATAAACTGTTCAGCTTGTCTACAACCCTGTGTTTGATTCCAACGGGATACTATTTCTAGCTTTTCCCCTGTCATCAATTCGCCTTTTACGGCAGATCTGGAGGTGCCCAGAAACGGTTCAGGACCAACAAATTGCTGAGCTGATCCTTGTCTTGCTAGATTGTCAGCAAATTCATTGTCCTCGATTCCGCAGTGACCGGGCACCTAAAGTAGGCAGCTAGGATACCCTCTACCTGCTGAGAACTCCGTATACTGGATGAGGCACTGCTTTCTTCCGAAGAGTCCAGTGCTTCAACTCTCGAAGACGGTTGGCGTGGAATACGCTCGGCTACCGCGGCACTAGGTGAAGACTCCAGAATGGTTTGATGAAGAAAACCAACAAACCAAATTGCCACTAATGAGAATTTGGTCACATATAGACCAGTTGACCACTATTCTGAGGAGTAAAAAGCGCCAGAAGGAAGGTAGAGATCGTGAAGAATTGGAACAACCCGGGCTAATCACACGCACAAGTTCTGCGAGAAGGTGAACGGTAAACTGGTAAACGATGAGCACCAAGACCTGACATATGTAGGGACGAGGAAGGAACACTGATCACAAACGAGCGCGAGGTGCTTTCGAAAGGAAGGTGGAAGTAGTTCTTCGATGAACACCTCAATGGCGAAGTTGCAGAAGGAGAAGGCGGAACGGAGCTTAACCTAGGAGTGCCCATGGAAGACAGAAATGTCCCAGCACATGATCTCCAAGAAGTCAAACGAGAAATTGGCTTGCTGGGGACCAATGAAACCGCCGGGAAAGATCGCCTAGCAACAGAGCATGGCGAGAAACGCTGGCAACGACTACACTGAGTTATTTGTAAAATTTGGGAGAAGGAGCAGCTACCAAAGAATGCATTGAAGGAGTTGTTTATTCCATCTACATAGGGTGATCGGCTCGATTGCTGCAACTTTCGCGGCATAACACATGTAAACGTCGCCTACAAAATACTCTCAAAAAGATCTTGATCCGCTGGCTGACACTGCCATCGATTTCGTAGGTAATTATCATTCAGGTTTCATGGGACAGATCTTGAAGAAATGTCGAAATATCGAAATTTTACTTCAAAGCAGCATACGGTACAGTTGATAGAGACCAGCTATTTATTTATTTATTTATTTATATATATATATAATTCATCTGACCTTAAAATTGTCTACATGAATAAAATCTTATTCTAAATAAGCTCTACGCAATCTCTGTGCAAACAAGTGTGACGGTAAACCAAAGTCAAAAAGTTCCTCTACATTAGAAAAGGTCCTGATACATTCAGTTATCGGTTCGCTATATCCGAACGCCGTCCGATGAAACTGCGTTTGAACTAGTCCAGTTGATCGCAACGGTCGTTGTGATGCGCGAAAATTAATCATGGAAAGCAAGTTTGGAGAGTCGATTTCGCCATTGATAGTTTTTGCTACGAATATTGCTTGTTGCATCTTGCGTCGGTGTTCAAGGGTGTCCAAGTCGAGTAAACGGCACCTATCTACGTAAGCAGGTAAGATATCCGGATGTTCCCAGGGCAAGTGTCGCAATGCTAGTCGGATAAATCTCCGTTGCACACGTTCAATCCGAAGATTCCATGTTAGCTGTTTAGGAAACCAAACAAGACTACAATTCTCCAGTAGTGGACGTACTAGGGCGCAGTACAATGATTTAAGACAGTGTGGATCCTTAAAGTTCCGACCAATTTTAAAGATGAAACCAAGCTGTCGAGATGCTTTGGAGATAATCAACTCACGATGTAGATTAAACGTCAGTTTGGTGTCCAGTAAGACGCCGAGGTCACTAACTCGGTCCACTCTGCGTAACTCAACACCATCGATAGTGTAACCAAAGGTGATCGGGTTTTTGATGCGGTAAAAACTCATCACTTCACATTTAGCTATGCTTACAATGAGCCAGTTCCGTTTACACCAGTCAGTGAATAAATCAAGCAAATCTTGCAAGCGGCGGCAGTCGTCTATATTTCCTATCGATGCAAACAATTTCAGGTCATCGGCGTACACTAACTTGCAGCCAACTCCCAGCAGCAACGCAATATCGTTGAAGAATAGCAAGAAGAGTAGAGGTCCCATGTTACTTCCTTGAGGGACTCCAGACTTATTGGTAAACACCGATGAAACACTACTACCCAGTTTCACACGAAGTACCCTACCACTGAGGTATGAGTTCAGCCATTCAACCATCTGTTGGGAGGCACCAAGTCGAGACAGTTTTCGTAATAGTATTGCATGGTCAATTCGATCGAAAGCTGCTTTCAAGTCAGTGTAGATAACATCAACTTGCTTCTTGTCCTCCATATGCGAGATACACATCGATGTAAACTCCAGCAAATTAGTGCAAACAGATCTACCAGGCATGAAACCGTGCTGCACCGTTGAAATATAGTTCTTAGTGCGGGACAGTATTACACCACTCACAATTATCTCAAACAGTTTAGAAGCTGCAGAAAGGCTAGTGATTCCTCGATAATTCCTTACGTTGAGACGGTCGCCGGTTTTAAATACTGGAAACATAAACGATTCCTTCCAAACTTCGGGAAATCTTCCTTGTGCGAATGACTTATTGAATATGAAGCATAAAGGATTGGCCAACACCGCTATGCAACGGCTCAAAACTACAGCTGGAATCCCATCAGGTCCCGCAGAGAACGAACGCTTTAATTTTTTAGTGGCGGTTATAACCATGTCGGTTGTAATGCTGAACAAACCCAAATCCACCAAATCGGCTGGAACGTGCGCAGCCGCAATTTCAGCATCACTATTAGTAGCTTTTTCATCAGCAAAGACGGAAGCGAAGAATTTCGCAAACAGCTCACAAGAGTCAGAAGTTGAATTGGACTCAACACCATCGTAGCAAACGTTCAAAGGAATCGAAGAGGATTTTCGTTTGGAGTGCTATGGCACATTCAAGCGGGAAATCGAGCCTACTTTGCCCGTCGCAAAACGCTACTATCAAAAAACATATGCCGCCGTACGTAGCTGATAATATAGAAAACCGTCATTAGACCGGTAGTTCTTTACACAGTTCTTTACGCGTCCTTGCCGTATACGCGCAGAACGTGCTGTGGACAAATTTGGAAAAGTTCAAACTGAAAGCGGCGAGTGGTAGAAGCGAATGAGTCCCAAGCTACAGGCACTACTTGGAGAGATCGTACATCTGGCGCCGTACACCTTACGGTGGGTCGGCCACATTGCAAGGAGCCTGGATGACAGTGCGACGAAAACAGTTTTCTTTAACAACCCCACCGGCACCAGGAACAAAGGGTCTCAACGTGCAAGTTGGCTCGACCAGGTCGAAAGTGATTTGCGATTTCTGAGACGACTGGGGAATTGGCGACGAATGGTGCAAGATCGAATTGAATGGAATGGCCATCTGTGCTCTATGCTGACGATGACCCAGCAGGACCAGATACAAATCGGTGGTAGTCGTCTTCAAAAACATTTTCGTATGTATTTAATGCCTTCTTCATAAGTACGCGTGGAAGTCACCAAATCAAACTGAAACACAGATTAACCACGCCTTGATTGACTACCGGTACTTCTGAGATGTCATTGACGTCAGTTCCTATCAAAGCACTAAAGCACTAAGTGACTCAAACCACTACCAATCGGTGGCTCAGATGCATCCTAAACTCTCCGTTGTGAACAACATTCGGTAACGATAAAGAATCTGACTAAATAAAAGACATTGGAGCTCAGTCACTCGCGGCTTCCTGTCATCAATAAACCTGGTTTGCTCAACGATGATTGTTGTGCGTGACTCTGTTCAAAGTTGTTAGGAAAAGTTCGAACAATATTTTTTCGAGTTCAACATTTAGGCGATTTTATGAACTATACGATACAAATTTGATTGCCTGGTGTTTTCGTTAGTTAGGGATCGATTTCGTGATGATACGATGATATTTGTTGCCGTTTGCTTGCAGTCATTATTTTCAGTCGCGTTCATCGACTGATACTCCGCAAGTTTTCGAGCAAAAGATTCAGAAGGTTTCATCGAGATTCATGCGCACTTGGTTTCGACGAACCGAAAATGAGTTACCTGTCACTTCTTTAGTCAGATTCTTTAGACAAATCTGTCTCAGTGCACCCAATCGAAGATTTCTTCGGGATTTTGAGTTCCTTGGTGTACAAAAATATCTAGAGAATCACAAATTGCAAACAGTTGGCTGCTAGAATCAAGAGATGCATTCGCAAAGTTGTCATAACGGCCGTACAACGCTCCTGTTCCGAATTCAAACGGAATCTTCGCAGACAGCCGATTATGGATCGTTTTCAAATGTACACTAATTTTTTTTTCAACAATTTCTTTAATTTCGGTAAATCAGAGATTGGAGTTCATACATTGTTTTGAGCCGCTCCTAACATGTAGAACAGACGCTCAGAGACCCGAAAGAGCCCGCTTCCCTTCTAGTATACAACCAAGTTCCCACCGCTGGATAGTCTTTCAGGTACCAATGTGGAGTTTATTTTATGTCCACAGGTACACGAGACACCGATGATACGCAATCATCAATTACTTGCACCCAACTCTAAAACGATATTTCGAATTCACCCTTCAATTTGGTTTTTATTTCAGCACAGAATAATGTATTGCTACAAAGGAAAATTAAATTTTTAGGATCGAAAGACACATTACCCTAAAATTAGAATCGAAGTGCAAAATCAAAAATCGAACAAGAAGAAGTTATAATGAATGCAAGGTACGTGCCGAATTTACATATCCAGGTGACATTCTCGGTGATTTTCATTTTCGACCGCATACTCCGTTAACAGTTTAATTTAAGTAAATTAATTCAAACGTGCTTCACATAATTGCTAGTTCCACACAAAGTCAGGACATTTTATAAACTATGTAGGACGACTGAGTGGCAGCTGATGGTTGCGAAATGAAAACAAAATATGCCGAAAAGGCACGAAGTGCTTCTCTATAAATAACCTATAATTTGCAGCAATCTTTTAAAGATTTTCAACACGCGTCAAAAGTTTACAGAACTTCGGTTGGAACTTCTCGTGATACTTAGGCAAAGTATTGCCTTCCACAGTAGCTCAGCCCTTTCCCGGTCCGGCGAAATATGCTAACGATGGTTCCGGCAGCTTGCCTAATCACTACCTGGCTGGTCCCGGACGGACCTTCGGGTTTGCCATTGCTGACCCGCTCTGCTAATATACGATAATTTGACGTTGCGCTTCAATGCGTCCGTCGTCGCCGTAGACTCGGCCATGATTGCATGCATGCATATTTGTTCTGTGCAGGCAGGACCGTCTAAGTCCAACCAAAGATTGCAACCCGCAACAGTGTTTAGTTAGTGGCCACTGCGTATGATCGGATGCGTGCGTGCTGCTCGCCAACCTAATTGAACGGTTCCCGTCATCCGTTCTGGTTAGATCATTGAAAGCACCAAATTATGGAAACATCGATTATTTTCGAATTACGCGCGCGGTGACTGCCGCCGCTTTGAACCACGCCGGGGCATGGCCGAATGTGGTACAATAAATCCTTCGTACAATGTATGTGGTGTGGAGTAACGCAGGTCAGGCGGTCCCCGTAAATTCGCATTTGCGTATTTGCTCATTTTGACCAAACGTGTAATTCCACGTTATCAGTAGGACATTTTAGAGCGTTTGTAAAATTACAGTTTGAGAAAATCTGATCTTTCAAAAACACTAGGTTTGAAGGCATGAAATAATTATTCGGGTTCATGAACCTGGATTTTGGATCTTACTACTTACTTACTTTTTAAAAAATAATTTGGAAGATTCGTTTGCTAAATTAAAAGACTACAGTATGCGCTTTTTAACAAAATAACAGAACTGTAATTCGCATTTCAGATGGAGATAAACTTTCGTTTATTCAACGTAACAAAATCCCAAACAAGAATTTCTATAAAAATTACCTGTTCATGAAAAAATAACCTCACAAGCACAACCAATGGGAGATCAATTGTTCCGTAGCCATTGTTGAAAGCCTTTTTATCAGCTCAAACCCACCGAAAAATTGTCAAATCATTCAAACAGTTCGATCCGACCCGTTCCGTTCCGTTCCCGACTCTCCCTTGTCCAGCATCGCGTCGTTGCTTTTGTCCTGCGAAGAAAATTCCCAAGCTAAAAAATCAATATTTGCCAAAAACGATTCACTTTTTTGCACCAGCCAACCAAGCCAAAAGAGACCCTAAACCAACAGTCATAATTCATTGGAACATTTCGGTTCCGTCTCATCCCATCTCAGCTCGTCCCTCGCTCAACCTACTCATAAGATTTAATATAAAATTTGTTTTCGCTTTGTCCCCGATGACACACGTTGCTTCTCGGGTTCCCTGCGATACCTGCGTGAATGTACTACTCGATCAATTGAAAGTCTTTAAGAAATTGTCATTCGATCTTCGGGTGTCCACTTCTGGCCGACACGAATGCGTTCGGAGAACGGACGAAGAATGAGCCAAACTTCCAGTCCTGAATGGCCATAGTTAGGATTATTTATTACTGGCCAAAACATTCCCTGTGCTGCAGCGAAACAGAAGCAATTGTACTTTTTTTTCGGGTTTTCAAATTCACTTCGTTCCTCCCCCCGAGGGAAAACTACGCAAAACGACTGGCAACGACGATCGTTTCGATCATCGGACGAACCAAATGCACTGGATTATTAATGACAACTTGCTCAATAAAATAAATTATCCTTCGAAGCGGGATCCTGAAGCGCCTAGAACCCTTCGCCTTCGCCTTCCCGCACGCATCAGCCGATGTCCTTTCAAAGCACGGCAACGGCCGTTCTATTTTCCCCGATGTGCGTCTTTCAAATGGTCGATTCTGTCACTGCTGTCTGGTGCTGTCCGTGGTGTTTTGATTTGCCGCGGACAATAGCCGCGGGAACCCTGTGTGTGCGAGAATGCGACAGCAGAAATGAGTTATGACCTGTGCGGAGGCCGTCTATTCAAAAAGGAACCGTCGTCGGCGCGTTTAGCTGTCAACACACGTGGTTGAGGCGACTTCCATTGGTGAAACGTTGCACTGCCGCCCGCCGCCGTCGGTCGGTCGGTACGGCGGATATGTCACTGTCAGTGATGACACCCATTATGTTGCATCATGCTGATGCCCGTTTGGAGCGTTAGACTTTTCGGCAAATGTTTGTCTGCGCGAACCAGTTCGCTTCTTTTCCCAAAAGCTGCTTCTATAGTTGTTTTCAAGAAAAATCTTCAAATGAATTCTAACTCTAAAGTGAAGATATTTTTCGCTTTTCTGCCTTGTTTCACTAATGATTCACACCAGTGAAGAATGATTTGAAACTAAAGTTAAAATTCGGCCTAAAATTATATTTGAAATTGTAATGGAAATCGAACTTGACATTGGACATTAAATTAGACTTGAATTTTGACCAATTTGATTTTGAAATTATACTACATACCGGGCATGGACACGAAATTAGACACGAAGTTTTGCTAAAAATTAAAATTGACATTTTCCAGCTTTTACAATCTTTTTTATCTTTTCGCATTTTCTCTTTTCAAGTACTATTTTATCATACTAAGTTCCGTTTTCCTTTTTTTTATATACCGTTTTTTGGTTTTTGGTTTTTTTTCCTATTCCATTTTTCTTATTTGCAATCCTCTTTTTCCTCATGGGTCATTCCACGCGAAGTGTTCGAACCTCGTGTAATCGACCTTCACGAATTTGAACCAAATTCCGCCAGATTGTTCGTTTTGGGTCAGAAAGCAAAAATCGAAAATTTGGTGCCGATCGGACATTCTCTCGATTAATGGGAGCACATCCATTTTTAAGGAAAATACCCTTTTTTGTCATAACCTCTTAGGCTTATACAAATTTGAAAAAAAGTTTATGTCACCCCCCCCCTTCAAAAATTTTCGAAATTTGAAGGGGCAAAAAAATAAAGTGCAATAATGTTGCATTCTTTAATGGTAAGCAGATTTTTACAATTCAACGAGTTTACATCTCTAAATTACTCAATTCGTGCAAAGTTGAAGTAATTATCCCGTTAGTCTCGATCAACTATCCTACACCATCTTAGCTTTCTGATTCCTGCTACAGGTCACAGGCGACTATTGTGCTTAACCTTTAAGTTCCGACGTCGGGGTGCTTGGAATTAGACTTTTGGCTCCATTTACTTTAAATTTTGTTCCATTTTAATTCAACTTGCTTCAAAAGAACCGAATTAGATTGAGGCATCAATCAACTAAACAATGTGTTAGTGAAATTTGCTACCACTTTTGACGGAGATATTCCGAATTGCTGTCGGATTATATTTTGCTGTCATAGGTAGTAGATAAGATTAAAATAAAAATACAACAAATTACACACTCTGGAACATCAGCTTTCGGTGCTTTCGGGGTTCCAAATTGATCGTTTTATTCCGTATTGTCCAAGTACCTGCCCTAATTTTGGATGTAAGGGACGAAAAACTTATAGATCCAATTTTTTACCATGCATTGGACGCATGCAGAAAGGATGTCACTGAACTGTTCTAAACTTTTCTGACTATTGTGATTGACTATTGTCTGATGTTGTGATTATCATTGGGATCAACGGTGGCCCCGACCATTACATCAAATGAAGTCATGTTCAGTTATATTGCTTTTTTATTGAGCTTTATCTGCTTTTGCTTTAAAAATGGAGTTTTAGTATGGAAATGTATGCAAGTGGAATTAAATTGGAATAACACTTTCATTGCTAGACAGTCGAAACAGTCTAATCTTATAACAGGACATTGTCCAAGCCGCTATCATCTGAAGCTTATGGGTGCACTGCAAGGTGATATATGTCAATTCTGCGGCACAGAAAAAATAGACTCGGAACATCTGTTATGCCGATGTCCGGCATTTTTCAATTAAAGATCAAGGTTCTTCGACGGAGGGCTGTTAGAAGCCCTGATATTTGGAAAACAACTCCCAGCGCAGTACTGCACCTCATCCTAGTGCAGCACCGGACTGGACAAATGCTATTAGTCAAACAATGACAATCGCTTCTGATAGTGGTGCGTTTACATCCTTAATATATCAAAGATAAACACGTTATTGTTGAGAACCAGCATCAACTGAGGAATGGGCTGATATTCGTATGATTAAAAGGTTGACCAAGAAACAAAAGTGAATGGTGTGAGAGATTTTTTTCTTAAAAAATGTCGGTAGCATAGCACATGCGTTCCAAGTAAAAAAGTTGTAGCGACCTAATTGCCATTTTTACGAGAAGATTAGATTCCGATACTATTTCGTGGCTACCGAGTTCTGAACTAGTAAGTGACACAGGTTTGGACTATTATCCAAATCCGAGTGACATACAAGTAAAAAGCAAAATTCAAATGAAGGTTTACGGGAAATTAGCAGTCATCAACTTTTCGTCAAAAAGCCCAATTTTGGAAGCAGTTTTTGAGCCCAAAAGCGGAGTTTTGTTCGTAAAATTGTAAATACTGCATTCTTCTTGCGAATCTGAACATTTCAAACATATTTTCATGAACGGAATTTTTGTTTCAAACAAAAAACTGCTTTTGAAATTGGCAGAATCGATGACGACTAATTTCACCTGAAGTTACACGTTTATGGCTCACTAAGGTGATCCTGTAGCATTCCACTATTTTCAAGTTGGTTCATCTCTGCCAGAATAATTACTTTATGTGCTTGGATCAAACAATTTCGAAAGTTGTTTTGGTTTGAACTAAAATTTAAGTACTGTACAGCTTGCTTGTTTTAAACTTTTATTAATCTGGAAAAATAAACACTGGTTTCTTCTCCTTTGTTTAGTTATTGAAGGTTTGATGTTATTATTTTTTTCTTGCCCCCTCCCCCCCCCCCCTTGAATAATATTTCGAGACCAGGACATAAACTTTTTTCCAAATTTGTATAAGCCTTATTTTCTTTTGTTTATATCTCCGGAAATATTGGGTTCAGAAAGACACTATTTTCACATTTTTAATGGAAATTACCCAAGAAATTCTAAACAAAAACTATTATTTTTAAGCACCAGTGCTGCCAAATATTATTAAACTCAATTTGAAAAATAAATTTTCATTTTTCTCTCAATGAAGACAATTTGATCTCAAGAATTTCAACTTTATCGTGTTTCGCAGATTTTTTTACATAAGAATCACTTATCGCTCCGAGGTATTCTTTGCCGATCCCGAGGTACAGCGTTTTAAATCAAGCAATACCCCATTTTTTATGTAAAATTTTTAGCAAAATAACTTGTTTTTAAGCAGTGATTCTCTACGCAATGTAAAATTACTTTGCCATATCGGGAAATCATTTATACAATATATAGCAAAGTTTTTCTTAACAGTGTTGTTAGCTTTTCAGTTTTTCGTTTGGTGATGATGAGGAAATGTTACATCAAGATGGCGTAAAATATACGTTTTAGTTGTTTGATCATAGCCTTGACTGTTTTTCATCCCGCTAATAGACATGAGCTCTTACCTTCCTTGTTTATTGCGTTTATTGTTGCTAGGAGATTAATATTCCCTTATTAATGTAACTAATAATGCAGGAAACTGAACAGTTGGCAACACTGTTAATAAAAACCCTTTTATTTACTGTATAAATGCTTTTCCGATGTGCCAAAGTATTTTTACATTGCGTAGAGAATTACTGCTTCAAAAGAAGTTATTTTGCTCTTAGTTTTACATTGAAAATGGAGTTTTACTTGCTTTAAAACGCTGTATCTCGGGATCGGCAAAGAATACCTCGGGGCGATGAGTGATTCTTATGTAAAAAGATCTGCGGAACACGATGAAGTTGAAATTTTTGAGATAAAATTGTCTTCATTGAGAGAAAAACGTAAATTTAGTTTTCAAATTGAGTTTAAAAATGTTTGGCAGCACTGGTGCTCAAAAATAATATCTTGTTCGAATTCCTTGGATGATTTCCTTCAAAAATGTTAAAATAATGTATTTTTTCATTCAGTTTGAAGATAATGTCTTTCTAAACTTAATATTTCCAGAGACATAAGCAAAAGAAAAAAAAGAGGTTTAGACAAATTCGGGTATTTTCCTTAAAAATGGAGGCGCTCCTATTAATCGAGGGAATGTCCGATCCGTGCCAAATTTTGGATTTTCCCTTTCTGACCGAAAACGAACAATCTGGCAAAATTTTCCTCTTTTTCCCTTTTTTTCGTTTCCAGTTTTCGTATTTCTATAACTCTTTTTATCTCCTTTCCTTCTCGTTTGTCGTCTTCGTCTGTGCAGTTTCCCTCTTTCTGATGCCCCATTTGTCCGGCTTTTCTTTCCTTTTATTCCGTTCTGACTCCCTTTTTTCTCTTTCCGCTCTAGTTTCCTTTTTTTATTTTTTCCTTTTTCTCGTTTTCGTTTTCTGAACTCTCGTTTTCATCTTTTTCTCCCCTTTTTTACCTTTTTTGATCCATTTTTTCTGTTTTTCTTTTTCTGGTATCCCATTTCCTGCATAATGTCCCATCTTTCTCCTTTCATATCTCGTTTGACCCCTTTTCCCGTTTTCCTCATTTCCTGTGTTCGTTTTTCTAGCCCCTCGCTATTGTTTTTTCCCCTTTCGGGGTTTTCTTGCCGTCTGTTCTGTCTTCCTTTTCAAGTCTCGTTTGCTCCCTTGTTCTCTCTTCCCTTTTCTGTCACGTTTCTCATTTTTCTGTCCCGTCTTCCCTCTATTTGTCTATTTTTCCCTCACTTTCTCTCTCGTTTTTATTATTTTTTGCACGCTTTTTCCCCTTTCTCTGTTCCGTTCTTCTCGCCTTGTTTTTTCGTCCTTTTGAGTCATAGCCTCTGGTTTTCCTCTTATGCTTCTCTTTTCTATACCGTTTTACGTATTCTTTCTACCGTTTTTCTTTTATTCTCTCTTTTTCTGTTTCATTTTTGGTCATTTTCTCTCCGTCCTGTCTCAATATGTCTATTTTTTCGGTTTTTTCCTGTTTCAACTCTTGTCTATCTTTTTTTCGTTTTGGTCTGTTCCCTTCTTTCTCTTTTATATCCTGCCTTTCTTCCTCTTCTGTCACATTTTATTGTCCGTTCTTTTTTGTGTTTTAAGGCCATTACAAATATTTAAAAAAGTTTTTGTCCCTCCGGTTTTGGGCCACTGAGGGGGGGGGGGCGAAAAAAAAACAAAGAGAATTATTTAATCGTGCAAAAAAAATAGATTTTAGGCATTTTCATTTTAAGTTTTAACATGAAAACCAAATTTATTCTTGCTTTTAATATATACGTTGTTAATTTCCACGCAAAAATCTACGAAAAAAGACAAAAACGAAAGAAATTTGTTTTGGCCGATTTTCGGAAATTCTGCTGTTTGAATTTCCATTTCTATTTCATGCTAGAAGCATGACTCAACTCGTACACTCATTTTTCAAATTTCTCAGGCTGTAGAGCCCACAGACAATTGATTTTATAAAAAAAATTAACTGCAAATTATTTTTTTGCCCCCCGATTTTTCAAGCCAAATTCCAAGGTGACAAAAACTTTTAAAACAATTTGCAATGGCTTAATTTTTTCTCTCCATTTTTTTCTTCTATTATATTCCATTTATGTTCCGCGGGCACAGAGCTGGAAACGGGTACTAATCGGAGTCGGAAGAACTGGTATCAGAGTTATCACATTAACCTAATCTGCAATTTTAGGCAATAAATTGCCCTAGAGATAAATGTTACTGTATAGATGTAAATGCAATGAAGTTTGCTCAGGTAAATGTAGTTACATCTTCTCTTTGTATCTTCATAGAGTAATGCTTTACTGTATAGGGAAAGTGTAATTTTTAATAATTTCTGATATAGTCAAAACTGGTACAGTTTTATGCCTAATAAAAGCACAGTAGGATTTCGAATTTGGCAACAAATGTTGTCAAAATCGAAACCGTGCCAAAATCGAGACCCTTTTTGATATGAAAAAATTGAATGTACATACGATTGCAATTACTTTATGTTTAAAAAATCCGCCAAGAGCTATCCGTCCGGTGCAAATAACTTTTTGGCAACCTCCGGTAAGACGTAGTCCTACGGCAATAAAATTATTATTGTTAGAAACAGCAAACTTTTTTTTCACGAACACACTGAGGGCATCATTTCTTCGTCATTTAAAGCAAAAACCTAAAACGGATATTTTTGTTGCCAAAATCGAGGCATACCAAATTCGAAATCCCACTGTACCTACAGCCGTAATTAGCACATTAAAATGAAGTTTTCGTATCAAATTTGAACAATAAATGACGTCCAAATAATGACTAAAAATGTTAAACCTTTGCTAAAACACTAAGAAATACCAGAATTTTTCTTTTTTTTAATGTTATTGAAGATGAATTTACCATGCAAACAATTGTCATAACTGATACATTCACACTATAGCAATTTGTCGTCAACAATCGTTTAGTTAATTAAATTGATACTTTCCGTGCTTTCTTTACATGAACCACATTGTCGGCCCGAAAACGATGAACAACGGATGAACTATTAGCTATCGTGTGCGCCTATTTATCCGAGATGACGTTCATTTAGAAAATAAAAATCTATTCAAAAATAACTGCCGGTCGTTGCCAACGATCGGTTGACCATTTTCGCGTCCAGTTCACCACGTCTGCCATAAGCGAATGCGCCGAATAACGGTAGTTTTTGCTACCCCTTTAGGTCGTCCACGAAGGCGAAGCTGCTCAACGCAGGATAGAAAGATTGTCATGGTTACTGATGTATTCGCAAATTAAATTGTAAATTAAAGGGTTTAATAAATTATCTATATGAGTTGTAACGCAAAATTGTAACATGGCGTAATTTTTTTTAATCTAGTTTGGAGAAATTTGAACATAAACATTAAATGTTGCTTTTTACTGAGATTCAATGATTCGCTGGACTTATATCAACTGCGACGCTTTTCATAAGCATTAAAATCGAAACGAAGTCATATACCAACACTTGAAAATAAAATAAAACATACCCAATTCTCCCGGTCCAGCACGATCCCTTCGCGATTTAGCGCTGCGCTCATCGCAAAGTTACCGAGAAAAATGCAAATTCCCTTGGTCGGGAAGAGAAACGTTGTCGGCAACCATTTTCTTTTTTGCTCCCACCACTATATTAGCCGCCAGACAGCAATCGCCGCAGAAAAACACAAGCCTCACTTGCGGCCGAAAAAAACACTTTTACACTTATTTTCACCATTCGAACATTTTTTTTTTCACTATAGTAGGATCCCCCCCAAACAGATTAGAGCGATAATTTTCATTTTCTTTTGATTAAAAGATGGCTCACTAAGCCGCCATAGAAACCACGCACGACCGGCACGAGTAGCGAAAAAACACAAGACACTAAACCGCGCGCCATCCCGCAGAATTTAATCCGATCCGAACTCGACGCCAATCAATGGCAACTGAACTAACTGATAGAAGAGCAGAGCGTTGGTTGCGAAAAAATGCGTGTGCAAAAATCATCGGATTGTTTTGTTAGCCTAGTAGGCGCCGAATAACGGTACTTTTCGCTTTCGGCACTTTCATCGATGTGTGTGGGTGTCACCTCACTGCCACTGGGAAAATGCAGCGTGGAGTGGAGCTGTTATTGAATGAACAGCACAATCACGATCGAGAATGAACTCCTGTTTTCGGACGGTCGATGCTATTGAATTTGGTATTAGGGGGATGCACGCAATGCAATGGAAGTGATAAGTGATAACTGTGCATTTTTCAAAATTGTTGTACAAAATGGGACGAGAGATCTCAGAATTTCGGACTTTTGTACACGGGTACACTCTAGGGTTGCCAAGTGGCCGGTTTTGACCGGCCCGACCGGTTTTTCACTTGCAAAGCCGATGGCCGGTCAATCCGACAAAAAGGCCGGTTTTCCGACGTATGAAGCCGGATTTGTACTTTTTGCCTGGTCTGTTAAATTTACTGATAAATTTTTTAGCAATCCTGAACAGTGGATCATTGAGGTTAGCTAGTTTTGCAGTGATAATACCTTGCTACTGGCGATAATATACATTAAGGGGGCATAGTACTTTTTACACCATATTTTTTGCCTTATTTCAAATATTTTTTTCTCGATAACGCGAAAAGCGAATCGATTCGGGTTTATTGCTTGCTAAACATTGCACTTTATACTAATATTTGCAGTTTTGTTTGCATATGTGAACCTCTTCCCCTCTCCCCTACGGCTCCTTGAACATGATCATTCGAAAAAAACATGATTTGCGGTACCATGGATTGGCGCTGGGGGGCTTATCCGAATTGAGAAATTCCAAAACGACATGAAAGAATATTAAATTATCTCGTGTTTGACCCATCCTTTTTTTAAAATTCGAGCGCATAACAAAATGGCGGACATTCAAACATAAAAGTAAGGTTTTTAGCCGAAAAAATTGACTTTAAACATTTCTTAAAAATACAAAAATTGTAATATCGAAAAAAGGATGGGTCAAACACTAGATAATTTTGTTAGCTTTGAAACAAAAAAAGAATCATGAGAATTGCTTCAGCCGTTCTTGAGATATTTATGGTACCGACTTTCAAAACCTGGTTTCGAGAAAAACAACGTTGAAGTTTTTATTCGCTGTGTAATCGCTCCAGACATGTGCGGTACAAATAGCTGTAACTTTGTCAATTTTTGGAATTCATCGAAATGACTTGAAACACATATGGTCAAAATGTTAATCTTTCGAAATAATCAATAAAAAAAAATTCGATTTTTTTCAATTGAAAAAGTACTATGCCCCCTTAAATTGTCCACTAAGTAGCACCAGAAGCAAGTAGTTGTCACTCAAAAACTAGCTAAATCTTCAATAATTCCCACGGGAAAATGTCAATCGGTTCCCACTTTCTCTCTATGCCGATTACATGCTACCGGCGACTGTCTAACGAACATTACACATACTTTACAGACAAATCCTCTAATATGCTGCCCCCCCTATTACACTCAAATCTCGTTTTAAGTCCACTATTGGGGGGACGTAAATCAAATCGGTCGTAAAAAAGTGAACGTTAATTCAAATTTTGGACGTAAAACAAGAGGACGTTAATTCAGGTTTTGGACGTAAAAAAGTGGACGAATTGACATAATTGGGTCCAATACGGAATAACTCGTGATCCTGACCGTATAGAACGTTGGTGTCTTCGATAAACTTGTTTAGCAGATCAAGGGATTTTCATCGGATTGTATAGATTATGGAATTGACTCACTACGTGGCGCTAGCGTATATGTAACATTCTTATACAAGCTGTATCTTGCGCTGCTGATTATCTAAAACGTTGCGGTCTTCGGGAAGGTTACTTAAATGACTGCCGCCTTCAAGTTGGTTCAAATTTGAATGTAGGTCCCACTTGCCCCAGTTAATGAGGCAAATGGGACCTACCGCCATGGTTCGGAAAATTCTGCTTCTACGGAGTTATACAGCTGAAAAGTTTCTGTGCTACAAGAATTTTAAAATAGTCATAGGTGTGTATTACACAGTCGAATAAATCCTAACTAAACAAATTTTCGTTCCCACTTGCCCCGGGTTGCGGGTTGCGGGTACCTTGTATGTTTCAATTACATATAATAAACATAATAGGAAATGATCGTTCTACAATTGATGGAGCGATGGTAGGGGAAGGCAATGAAAATTATTTGGGAACGTTTCAAAAAACATATCAATATTAATGCCTGACCGCATTTCAAAGTCAAAGACTAAAACACGAGTTTGGTCAAACATAATAGGGTCTACACGGAAAGAAATCTGTTTCTGTTTTCATGAATAAAAAATCATGAAAAGAAAAATCTTGAAATATTTAGAGATGTTTAGTTTAGCTCTGTCGTGTTTTTGTCTGTCGTGTAATAGTCTTTTTGCTGTTCCCCCCCCCCCCCATATTTTCCACGTGCCTTCGTCGTTTTTTGGCGTCTTTTGTTGGCCTCTTGCTGTATTTTCGTCAGCCTCTTGCCGTTTTTGTCGTCTTTTTATTGCTAATATGGTTTGTAGTAAATTTAAAGCCAAAGTCGCTTTTGTCGTCTTTTCTTCATTTTTTGTCATCTTTTGTCGTTGACAATCGTTTATTTTTTCTGTTATATTTTCGTCACTGTTTTGCCATTTGTTCTGTCATCCTATCTCAAATCTCTTATTCACTTTTTACTGTTTTTTTTTCGATTTTAGAATTAACGCGGTTTTAATTTTTTTTTCGAATTTTCTGCGATTTTCAAATTCGAGCAGTTTTTTGATGACTTTTAGATTTTTCGGTTATTTTAAAATTAACACGTTTTTTGTTACGATAATTTTTGAATTACCGCAGTTATTTTTAAACGGTTTTTTACGCGTTATGTATCCCCGTGGAAAAAAGAGACTTGAATGTGCAGACAACAAAAATGTTATCTTTTTTTACTTTTCGTTGTTCTTTCTTAATTTTTCTGCTGTATATTAGTCGTCTTTTATGCATGTTTTGTCGCTTTTACCTTGGTTATACTATAACAAAGGTTCAGGAATTGGTCGAAAAACACGAAATTGATCCGAGGCCCTGAGGGCCGAGCCACATATACCAATCGACAGGGTTTGACGAACTGAGCAATGTCTGTGTGTGTGTGTGTGTGTGTGTGTGTGTGTGTGTGTGTGTGTGTGTGTGTGTGTGTGTGTGTGTGTGTGTGTGTGTGTGTGTGTGTGTGTGTGTATGTGTGTGTGTATGTGCGGGGCGCAACTTTTCTATCGCCTGTTTCTCGGAGATGGCTGAACCGATTTGTTCGCTGTTACTTTTGTTGGAAAGATATTATTGCGTAGTATATCACTATTAAATTGTTTCGAGGTCCGACATTTTGTTTAAAAGTTATAGGTAAAAATGTGAAAATAACGTGACACGATTTTCTCCGGAACCACATGACCGATTTCAACAATCTTAGTATCGAATGAAAGCTCTTGTTAACGTCAAATTTTTCAGGAAGTTTCATTGCAAACAAATAAGTAGTTTAAAAGTTATGCTTAAAAAACCTGTTTTGATAAGGTAATAATTATCGCCTGTTTCTTAGAGATGGCCAAACCGATTTAGGCGCTATTAGTCTCATTTGAAAGGTAACATAGCCTAATAGATCACTATTGATTTGTTGTTTGATTGGACGTTTAATTTGAAAGTTATGAGCAATTGAATACACCACATTAAAATTTACAATAATTTGTAACGATATCATCTAAGATAATTTATCTAGTTTGAATTATTTTGGCATAAAATTAGAGGTTTTAATGCCGCAAATATATCTGCAAAATTTCGTAAGAATTAGTTTTGCCGGTCAAAAGATATTACCCCCGAACACTCGCACCAACTTTCATAACACGCGCACAATGACTCGGTACCAAAAAGGCATGCGCACTAGAGTTTTGACTGGGAAAATTTGGTTTTAGGTTTATGGAACCTTCGGAAGAGTTTCTTGAAATTGAAAGCTCTATCTTCTGGGGGAATTTAAATTTTGCTTAATCCCCCTAAAAGCGAAATAAAAAAATGATTTTTCTTCAGTTTCAATATAACATATTGATGTGTTCTGCAAAGTTTTAGAGGATATTATTATAATAAATTTTGCTAAGGACAGTAACCTTTTATCTCTTCAGCAAAGATAGAAAAATCTTATTTATTGTATATGAATTTGTAAAATCAGTTTTTCTATTTTAGCTCTTTTTGTAATTGTTGTATGACTTTTTCATGTATTACAAAGATGTACAAATAGTAAAAATACACAACTTTCCTCAATATAGTATACTTCTATATTTGTTTGTTTAGGAAATGTAGAACTTTGATTATAAAAAATACCCTAATTTTGACCCCGAATTTCTCGACTACCAACAAACGGATACATTCTAAATATTTTACATTTGCTGATAGTTTTGCTGCATACAGACACCATTTTTCCTTATGAAGAAACGAGAGAAAATTCCAGTTGGGGCCAATTGTGGTACACCTCACAGGCTGATTGCTTCGTTTCTGTGATGTCAGTACATGCTGATTTATTTTTCCAACAATTTAAAGTATTACCCAAGTAACCAGTAAGCACTAAACACTAGTCATTTAACATCATTTTATAAGCATACAGAACTATGATTAAAAGCTTATTTTTCTTTATATACTTCTGTAGAACTCACATAATGCTAAAAAGGCGAAATATTAAAATTAAAATGCTACGACACAAGCATTCAATAAACATTATTAATGTTTGTTTGAGGCTTAATCGAAACGTAATTTTGTCTACATTATCGACATATCGAAAAAGTATCGATGGCATATCGTTTGCTTGTTATGGAAAATAAAAATAGATTCGCTCCGGATTTAAAAAGCTAAAAAAGCAAGCGATTTTTTTTTGCTGTGTCTCAAGGGGAGCAGAATAAACAGAACCATGTTTTGAAATGCTGAATAATATTACCACTTAGACAGGGCTCGAACCGGGCGTTTGTCATGCAACCTCATTCGTTTCCTTGCACCTTTGCTATCTAAACCATAGCGGACGTGATGGAGTGAGTTGAAATTAGTCGTATTTAAATCTTAAGTGATATTCCCTCTCATATCATAGCTACTTGTCCTGCATTACTAATAGGGTAGAAAAAGGCGGCATCCGTTAGGTGGAAGAGGGCACGAATAGTGGCCGTAGAATAGCAAAATAAGAAGTCAAGTACAAGCCGTTTATCAACACTAACGGCTTGTTTTAATGCAATTGACTAAATGCATTACATTGTTACGTTATATGCGCATATATTTTAAAAGCATTAAGATTGCTAATATACAAAGGTTTGGTATTTGGGATGCGGAATTATTTCCAATATACGGTTTTAGATTAATGCTTATGGTTACTTGGGGTTATCGCTTATTTAAGCTTTATTTTTCTTTAACGTCACGAGCCAAAAGCGATAACTTTGTAAGGAAAGGTCCTAGAGATTTGCGTATTTCAAAAACGCGTATTTGAGTCTTTTAATAATCGCCTAGAACCATATATTCTTGTAAAATGCAACCAGCATGAGCTAAGTATGAAAAACTAATTTTTAAAGAAATTTCAAAGAATCTGCCCTATACTCCAGCACTCGATTAAGATAGAAATTTTGTTGCTTCAGCAAAGTTGCTTGTTTTTACATTATTTACAACTTTGCCGAAAAAGCTATGTCTATATTTCGTAACACAAAACAGTATTTTTTTATTTTCATAATAGTAAGCAATAACTCACTATTGACAGTTTTACATTAAGGCGGATTTTCATACGAACAAACGTGCTGAAGACCGTAAATGATAAAATTAAAGCAAAAGACGCTAGGAAAAAAGTTCCACTTTTCTCCCTTTTGGACCACTGTGCAATGTAAGCATTGGATATTGGTTATGTTTGGTTTCATAAAGACGGCGCTACATACCGTACAGCACGCTAAATAATGGACCAATTCAAGATGAAGTTGAGAAGGCGAGAAGTTGTCGAGTACTCTCTAGACGAATCGTTTGATGCTATCGTGTTTATTGAGACTTGGCTATATGAGCGTACTTTGTGTTACGAAATATTCGGAACTCGGTTAAATATCTCTGAAATGAAGCCCTCTGGCTCGATTGAACAGGATCGAATATCTGCTCATCTTCTCAAGAAATGTACTGCATGATTGCTTGCATCTCTTCGACATCTCTTCAATTTATCCTTGTCTACCGGAATTTTCCTGGTTTTATGGAAGAAGCCGTTTAAGTTTCTAGTACATAAGAAAGGGTACATAAGTACATAAGAAATAGTCTTGGGACTATTTTTCCAACATTGAAAACAATTCTCAACGTGGGTTTATGCCACGTAGACCAACTTCGACAAATCTACTTTCATTCACTACCTATGCTACGGATACCATGTCATGTTTCGTTTACAATGCTCAAAAGTTATAAAAGTCTTTGCCAAGCTCCTATCGATAAAACAAAAAAAAAGTTTGCTCCAATACGTTGTTTAGTTTCTGAGAAAAAGGTATATAAAATTAGAAAATTTTTCAGGAGCGGCGTTTTATTCCGTCGAGGTTGTTCCACGCCGCACTGGAACGCTTAAGTGTATGATCGTTTTTCGGCCACTTTCCGTGGTCGGATCATTACAAAATTAGTATCAAAATAAGTGGAATAGACTGCAGAATCAAAATCTGAAATAAAAAAATAATGAATTTTTCAAAAATTTTAGTCGTTTATGTCTCCTTAAGGAAATCGCACGATGGACAAAACCGAAAACTTTTGTTTTTAATGATTTCACATTAACGAAAATCGACCAAATCATAAACCAAATCCTGCTACACACGGTGCTTTACCCGATAGACGTGCATGCAGCGCCAGCGCCGCCGGTGAACATTCAAAGCATCATCGAACTCTATGACGTTACTTCCACTAGCTGCCGCCAGGTGTGGAAAGATTCAAGCAGCTAGTTAGCTAATACACGAACCGCGCTCGAAAGTCGAAGTCGACTTACGATTCGAGCAATTCTGTGGCGGATAAAAGTGAAACGCGGTTCAACTCGGAGCAAAGCTCAACGATGGAAACACGTGGTGTGGTACAGAGTAATCATAATTTTGGATTTTCTTCCAAAATGATGCTACAGACAGGCAGTAATAGATTGTTATGAATTCAAAGTAAGTAAGTATGATTCTAAGTATGATTCAAAGTATGATTCTAAAGCTAAAATAGACACTTTTGTATTATGAATTGAAACTATATTTTAAAACATTTAAAATAAGTTTGGCGTCTTGGAATTAAGTAAAACATAAGAATTGAGTGAAACATAAAAAATAATTGAATAACAGCATAAAAATTGTTCATTGAAATTTATAAAACTTTTAAATAATTTCTTACAGAACATGATAGCTAAAGTTTCTAGCAATCTTGTAACTTTAAATACATGATAATTGATCAAAAACATGGTTCGATGCAAATTGAAGCTTTCAACTTGGAAGCAGCAAATCATAAATAAAACCGACTCAGACAGTTGATTTAAAAATTCAATTAGTTATGCTGGAAATGCAATTAATTGCTGACTAGAACGGATTTTTTTGTGTTTTTTTTTTTGCGGCATGCGATAATGAACATATTGACCAGTCCACCTGTTCCAATTAATCGATACAGATACTCATAGCCGTTGGCGCAGCATGGAAACTGTCTGACTGCACTCTGTCTGTCCGACTGTCTGTTGTGCTGTCTGCCTGCTCAACCATGACCATCGATCGGTTCGATTTAGAGGTGTAACAGAAAGTAAAAGTTTTGTCGGATTTCTGTTATTCTATCGACTTACATGTGGGCTATGGCCACACACGTCTAACCGGGCTGTTGATTCTACCAACGTTGCTGCTGATGTTATTATATCCATGCCTGCCGGTGCGGTTGTATCCATTTGTTATCGTTAGTTTTTGCAAAGCGAGGTTTTGCTTGCTATTTCAACCTTGCCCAAAAAAAGAAGGTTACCCATTTGTTGTAATTTTTCGCCACTTTTCATGCACTCCTTCATCGGCGGTTCCGATTGATTTATTAGTCTGAATAAACATTGCCTCGCAGACAGCGCGGGCAGCCATCAACTCAAGAATTTGCCAGCACTCAAGCTGTCGGATCGCCTGCTGGCATTAACTGGTCAAACCTCCTCCAAAGGCGAGGACTGTGAGGAGGAGGCGATCTAGAAAATGCATTGCAAGCAACACGGGGTAGGCTAATTGAGTTGGCGAAAACTTAATTGATCGCCCAGAGCCACCACCGCGTTACGAACGTTCGTCAGTCCGCGGCTTGGCCAATCCAGAGCTAAATAGACACTAGATGGGTTGATTCCGTTCGTTGACAGGTTGGTTTGGTTTGCCAGTGCTTTTGGCTTCATGGAAATCTCTGTTTCCTTTCTGGCAGTCGACCTACAAGTTGGCAGAAAAACTGCTTTGCTAATATAACACACGCATAAACTTGTTTTATTTTTATTTAGTTTTAAAGAAAATAACAAGTGTATATGCGTGTCGTGTTTGCAAAACTATCTGCTGAAGGATTTGTTTAGCGGAAAACAAATAAATATATGTTATGCGTGATGTTCAAGTTATATCATCAAATAACGTCTTTTCCGCAAATGACTAAATTACTAAATTTATGGATGCAACCTGGTACTGAAGCATAACCAGTCGTGGTTGCAACATGTTGCATTTCACAGCCATCCCACACACAACATTTTATACATTACGGCCTGGCACGGCCAGGCAAACAAAGTCTAGAAAATACGGATGCCACTAGTACCAGAAAATTTCATTGCACGGCCCCGTCTTGAAATACAAAACGTTCGTCTAAATAGCTAAGTATTTTATTATGAAAATGTACGTTAACTTTTCTTTTAATCGATCCAATTTTTGATTCGCAAGTTTCAAGACAACGAGACAGCGCAAAAACTGCAGGTATTTATTAACCGGTGCCTGCGATATATCATTCGTGCCTGGTGGTCTGACAACTGGATATCCAATGAGGAACTCCACCGTCGATGTCATTAACGGCCGATAGCAACAGAAATTCGTGAACGTAGATGGAAGTGGATCGGTCATACCTTGAGGAAAGCAGCGAACGAGGTCTGGAGAGAAGCACTCGACTGGAATGCACAAGGACAGCGTAGAAGAGATAGACCCAGAGGTCCATGGCGACGTAGCTTAGCAAACGACATCCAGGCTGTAGACGACAGGTAAAAGCTATGGTGGGTAACCTTCAACAGTGGAGATCTCTAATTTCATCAATTTGTTCTGCCGGACCGGCGAACACGCACATATAGAGTGGGGCGGGGCATAAGTGCGATGTTTGAAGTTGTCATCAATTTTCGTGAGATATAAAGAAGGACAACAACAAAATATATTTTAAGGCTTGTTCGCGACAAAAATTGGACAAAAAGCACACACAGCTTCGGAAATACATTTTTTTTTATTTGTAGGAAAATGAACCACTGCGACCAATAATAGAGATCTATTGTGGTATACTCCACCTTAATCTAAGTGCGTACTCTTGGCCCATCACTATTGGCGAGTTGACGGCCGTGTCAGATTGCACATGTATCCCAGTTCGGTACTGCACTTCGTAAGAAGTTAAGTACTTCAATGGGATTTTCATTCCAGATATCGGAAGGATCTAGGATTCCCTTCCCGAGGATATGCAGTCTGCGTTGTATCAATACTTGGCATTCGCAGAGTAGGTGTTTCGAGGTCTCACTCTTAAGATTGCAGAAGCGGCAAGTCTCCTCATTAAGCTTGCCTATCCTCATGAGATGATGTTTGCTCGGGCAGTGACCGCTGATTAGTCCTGTCATTGTACTTAGGTCTTTTTGGTTGAGCCTAAGCAATGTTTGGCTTTTCCTGATATTAGGATCTATAAATCTTTTTGATTGTCGTAGTCCGTTTATGCCATTCCAGTTTACTTTAATGGTCGTTCTTACCCACTCGTCAAGTTCCGTTTTTATAGCACTTGACGAGACTCCACAAAATGGTTCTGGTCGATGATCCTTTTCGGAAATACATCAACAATGAGTGAAATATTTTGCAGAGTGGTAGACGTATGTCTGTTCTTTCTGAATATATAACACTTGTTTATATTACAAGCGCTCACCGTAAAATGGCGTCGAAAGAAGAGCAGGTGCGAAAAGCTAGTTTGAGTAGTCGCAATGAAAATCCGGATCTCTCGTTCAGAGAATTTACCAAAAAGCTTGGATTTCCTCCAAGCACTGTTCACAGTGTTTTAAAATCGTTCGATACTTGCTTGACAACAGCTAGGAAGAAGGGAAGTGGAACAAAAACGGATCTGAGGAACCACCACAAGGACGGACGCGAAGGTAAAACAAATATTACGGAGGAGACCAGATCTTTCTGTACGTACCATTGCTCGTAAAATAAAAATGTCGCCAACATTCGTGCACACTTCTAAGCAACGACAAGGCATGAAGTCTTTCAATGTGAGGACTGTGCCAAACCGTAATGATAAGCAAAATACGACGGCCGAAACACGCGCTCGTAAGCTTTATCGCGAATATTTAACGAAGTTTCCATGCGTTATAATGGACAATGAAACGTATGTCCTGGAAGACTTTAAACAGCTTCCTGGTATGTCTTTTTACACAGCCATGAAACGAAATGGCTTTGTAGAGCATTTTAGGACAAAGAAAAAAGCCCAGTTCCCCAAAAAATATCTAGTATGGCAGGCCATATGCAGCTGTGGTCGAGCAAGCAAAAGTTACATCACTACGGGAACGGTTAACAAGGAAATATACCGTGAAGAATGCCTGCAGAAACGATTGTTACCGTTCCGTTCCTACACAGTCATGATGTACCCTCGCTGTTTTGGCCTAATTTGGCATCCTAATGGAGTCCACATTGTACCGAAGGAGGCGAATCCACCTAACTGTCCAGCGTTACGCCCCATCGAGCGGTATTGGGCTTTGGTGAAGAGAGAGAGCTGTCCCAGCACAAACAACAAGCAACAACTGCAGATAAATTTCGAAATACTTGGACATCGCAACTGAATTGGTTGCCAACAAGTCTGCACTGACCCTTATGGCAAGGGTAAACTCCAAAGTTCGCCAATTTTTCATGCAAACCAAATAAGTAATGTTAATTTGTTTGATAATTATTAACGATACACACATAAATGATATAAAATTGTTTCATGGATTAATCTTCTAGCAAATTTGTTTTATTGCAAAATTGAGGTGTCCAGATTTTGTTGCGAACAAGCTTTATTTTGTATTTAGTATTTTGTATTTTGTATTTTGTATTTTGTATTTTGTATTTTGTATTTTGTATTTTGTATTTTGTATTTTGTATTTTGTATTTTATATTTTTTTATACGCCTTATATGTAACGAATTTTATGTTATTTTATATGTAACGGTTATCAATTTCCGACCCTATTCAGTTTTTGTAAACTGCTGAGCATGAGTTTGTATGTTCCACCATAACTCCAGAACGCCTTGACCGATCTCCACCAAATTTGGTACACATATTCCTGGATATATCCTGGTTGGTAAACGGCTGGATAATGCGGAATGCAGACCCCATAGTGGTCGTTAGCCTCTTATCCAGCAACTCCGATCCCGACCTCCTCGTGGTACCAGCCGGAATACGAGCAACCTTAGCGGAGATCGGATAACCAACCCCGGTGGAAACCTAGGTCGTATACTAACCGGAAAGGAGGTATAGTGAGTCTCGGTACCATAAGATGGCAGCCCCATCGCGAGACTCGGTAGTGTTGCCCCAGTACGGCTACACACCTAAATTAAAAAAAAAACTTACAAAATTCAAGCAAATTCGGAGCGGAATATTCGGCATCGACCTAGGCGACGGCACACGACAAGGACGACGAATGGAGACTCGGGACTTGGAACTGCAGATCGCTAAATTTCGCAGGTTGCGAGCGGGTGCTGATTGAACAGCTTGAACCCCGCAAACTCGGCATCGTAGCTCTGCAGGAAATCTGTCACAAAGGAGAGAAGGTATGGCAGATCCGTGGCGGAAAGGCCCAGTTTTACCAGAGCGGTGGCGCTACCAACGAACTGGGAACGGGCTTTGTAGTGCTGGGCGGAATGCAGGATCGTGGGATAGATTGGAAGACGATCAACGAGAGAATGTGTGTATTAAGGATAAAAGGCCGTTTCTTCAATTATAGCATCATTAACGTGCACTGCCCGCACGAAGGTAGACCCGACGATAAGAAAGAAGCGTTTTACGCGAGGCTGGAGTCAACGTACGACAGCTGCTCGTCACGGGACATCAAGATCGTCATCGGTGATATGAACGCCCAGGTCGGAAGGGAAGAGATCTATAGACCAGTGGTAGGCCAACGATGTATAAACTTCGCAGCTTCCCAAGGCTTGGTGATCTGAAGCACCTTTTCCAGCGCAAGGATATCCTCAAAGCCACCTGGAGATTACCTGACCAACGTACAATGAATCAAATTGACCACGCTCTCATAGAGGGCCGGTTTTTCTCTAACATCACGAACGTACGCTCCCGTCGGGGTGCGGATATTGATTCTGACCATTACCTAGTAGCAGTACATGTGCGCTCAAAGCTATCCAACGTATGCCGGACACGTCAAAGCCGCCCTCCTCGGCTGAACATCAGGCAGCTAGATAACCCACAAGCTGCCGAGAACTACGCGCGAGTACTGAATGAGGCACTGCCTTCTTCCGAGGAGTTAGGGGCTTCAAACCTCGAAGACGGTTGTGGCAGAATATGCTTGGCCATCGGCACTAGGTATTGAGCCTCGGAGTACACAAAATGATTGACTACGATCCTGAGTAGGAAAAAGCGCCAAAAGGAGGACAGAGATCGTGAAGAATTAGAACAACTATTCCGAGCTAATGACGTGCGCTGTTTTATGAGAAGGTGAACCAATCTCGGAAGGGCTACCCACCGAAACCTGACATGTATAGGGCCGAGGGAGGAAATCTAATCACAAACGAGCGCGAGGTGGTCGACAGGTGGAAGCAGTTCTTCGATGAACACCTCAATGGCGAAGTCGCAGAAGGAGGCGGAACGGAAATTAACTTAGGAGCGCCCATGGAAGATAGTGATGTCCTAGCACCTGATCTCCAAGAAGTCAAACGAGAAATGGAAGGACTGGAAGGACCGCCTACCGGCAGAGCTTTATGAACATGGCGGAGAAACGCTAGCAAAGGCTCTACACTGGGTTATTTCGAGCATCTACAAAAAGGGTGATCGGCTAGACTGCTGCCACTATCGTGGTATTACGCTGGTGAACGCCGCCTACAAGGTACTCTCCCAGATTCTGTTACGCCGGTTGTCACCGATAGCACAAGATTTCGTTGGGAACTATCAGGCGGGTTTCATGGGGGCTTGCGCAACTACGGACCAAATTTTTACTATCCGACAGATCCTGCAGAAATGTCGGGAGTACAATGTGCCCACGCTTCACATCTTTATTGATTTCAAAGCAGCATACGATACAGTCGATCGAGACAAGCTATGGCAGATAATGCACGAACATGGTTTTCCGGACAAACTGACGCGACTGATCAGAGCTACATTGGATCGAGTGATGTGTTTCGTACGCATCTCTGGGACACTCTCGAGTCCCTTCGAGACGCGACGAGGGTTGAGACAAGGTGACGGTCTATGCTGCATGCTGTTCAACATCGCTTTTGAGGGGGTGATCCGACGAGCGTGCATCGAAACGAGAGGCACGATTTTTACCAAGGGTAGCCAACTTCTAGGCTTTGCAGGCTTTGACTTCGATATCATAGCCAGGAACTTTGCGACGCCGGAGGCAATCTACGCCAGCCTGAAAGCGGTGTCTAGGAGAATTGGGCTAAAAATAAATGCGTCGAAGACCAAATACATGAAAGGAAGAGGTTCAAAGGAAACAAATGCGCGTCTCCCACGGACGGTAACCGTTGACGGCGACGAACTAGAAGTGGTAGAGGAGTTCGTGTATTTGGGACCGCTGGTGACCGCGGACAACAACACTAGTAAGGAGATCCAGCGGCGCATTCAAGCGGGAAATCGGGCCTACTTTGCCCTTCGTAAAACGCTACGATCAGGAACACCCTTATACAAAACCCTTAGTAGACCGGTAGTTCTTTATGGACTTGAAGCCGTGACGCTGCTCACGGAGGACATACGCGCCCTTGCCGTGTTCGAGCGGAAAGTGCTGCGGACGATATTTGGCGGGGTACAAACTGAACGCGGAGAGTGGCGGAGGCGTATGAATCACGAACTACAGGCACTGCTTGGGGAGACTCCCATCGTACATCTAGCGAGAGTTCGCAGGCTACGGTGGGCCGGACACGTCGTAAGGATGCCGGACGACAGTGCGACGAAAAAAGTCCTCTTCAACAACCCCACCGGCACCAGGAACAGGGGGGCCCAACGTGCATGATGGCTCGACCAGGTCGAAAGCGATTTGCGACTTCTGAGACGACTAGGAAATTGGCGACGAGTGGCCCAAGACCGAGTTCAGACAGACAGACAGACAGACAGACAGACAGACAGACAGACAGACAGACAGACAGACAGACAGACAGACAGACAGACAGACAGACAGACAGACAGACAGACAGACAGACAGACAGACAGACAGACAGACAGACAGACAGACAGACAGACAGACAGACAGACAGACAGACAGACAGACAGACAGACAGACAGACAGACAGACAGACAGACAGACAGACAGACAGACAGACAGACAGACAGACAGACAGACAGACAGACAGACAGACAGACAGACAGACAGACAGACAGACAGAAATCCTTCTTTATAGGTATAGATTGTATTTATTAATGTAAACCCCTCAATGTTTTGGAAGAAAACCATATACGATGGTTACCAGAAACTATGGAGAATATTATTTTAAAGCAAATTTGGTGCGTTCAAATACACCCACTTGCGCTCAGTCGACTGTACTGCCTTATAGAAGCAAATTTGATAAAAGTCATGTATGAAACATTTGTAGAACTGAATGCAATCTACAATCTTTCTGAATTGAGTACTCCATTATTTTTGTATTTACGTGGTAATAGTATTGCAACTTTATCCTTAGCTCAAACAAACGTTCTATTTATATAACAAGGCTTAAAGGCCGTCTTTATTATAAATGGAAAAAATAATGCACTACTCTATTCAACAAAATTGTAGATTTTATTCAGCTCTACAAATGCTTCTTACATATCTTTTACAGATTTTGCTTCTGTGAGGCACAGCAGTTGAATTTGCGTAAGTGAGGGTATCTGAGGACATTAACCCAGTGTTGAAAAGCAAAAAAAGAGTAAAGATAAAAATTTCAGTCCAGAAGTCTTTTTCCTTTAAGTACAAATTTACTGAAATAACAGAAAAAGATCTTAATTAGATTTTTTAATACGAATCTGTGATAATAATTTTTCCATCTAATTTGTGACTTTTCCATATAAGAAGCATAATTTGCATAATAAAAAATCTGTACGTGATGGAGAAAAACAGAAATCAATTTTAAATTCAGCACTCCAAAAAACATATGATTCACCTAAAACATCTCATGCATCTGAAAAAATTTTTATTTTTGCTGACCTGTGTTATTAGTGTAAAATATTGTTGGCCAACTCTATTTGAGTTACAGGGGCAATCATTCAAACAGCGTGGAGTTGATCTGAGAACACCATGATTTCTCATGGTCAGCTTTATATGACATGTTTCAGATTTCAGGATAGGATGCAGTACTAAACTAATAAATAAATAAATAACAAGCTGTGTTCAGAAAAGTACAATAACAAAACTATTCATTTCCTGTGGGTGGGGTAGCCATTGTTAAAAGCAGAAGGTGCAAATAGGGTAAATGTCTTTGTTTCTCTTTCTTTATAGGGTTTTATAGCGATTTCCGTAAAGAAAACAGATGTGCAAGTGGCCGGGTCGACAAAAAGGGGGAAGCTGACAAATGGGGAGGGACGTCCAAAAGTTTTCAATGAACCTGAACTGCCCATAGATGGAAGACAGTCACAAATGCAAAAACGTGCAACTACGAAAAACGCTGTTGAAGCCACGACAATTTTTCTTTAATATTGAATCGATTTTGGAAACAAATCGTTCAAATCATCATAAAATCACTTGAATGTACATAACAAAATATTTTTACAAGCAATTTGTTCACAAGTGACCTAAAATTTGTTCCAAAACTTGGAAAAACCGCCGAAGTAACTGATATGCGTTTATTTGTGCTTGAATAAGCAAGAATAACGCATAACGCATAACAGTCACAGCATGCCTTGATCCTTGAGTTGTTGGTGACTCGGCAGTATTGTCAAGACCACGTGTCGTTGTTGTTTTGATAATTCACGTGCTCAATTGTTCAAAATGTCCTTTTTGACTCAAATCTCTTCCTGGCCTTTTTTTCTTTTTATTGTAATTTGTTATCTTGAGTTTATAGTGCGGTCTCATGATGAGGTTTGTTTGACTCAGAAGCTGGTCGCTTTCCTGTGTGTCCGGAATACTCCCAAAACGTGTCCAAATATGACCAATGTGATCCTGACCAATGTGATGCGACAACAAATGAACTATTTCAAACTAGTTTTGCAATTTCGGGTACCGACTTAGAGATGTCACATGTTGTATTTTAGTTAAATTCAGAAACTGATCCCAGTAGAGGTATCTGGAGCATTCACGGACATGTTTAGATGTGGCCAATGACGTCTTGAACACTTTATATGACTACCAATAGTCTAGATTTGCAAATCCGTGTTTTTATAGGTGTCACATGATGGGTTTGTTGTGATTCAAGGTGCTTCTATATTCATGTCCCATATATTCCGGAACTTGTTCCCACTGTAACTTCGGAATCCTGCATCCGATCCAAATTGTTCTCAATAGTGTTCTTCTAGGCCATAAAATCTTCCGTTTGGTAGTCACTGCAGTCGAATCGGTCCAGGCATTTCCAAAAAACAGAAGCTTATTGATATATTTTTACTACTGTGACTGTCATGCGTTTATTTGTAATATGGGACTGACATAGTTCGATATTTTTTTCAACATTTCGGGAACAAACATAACTTTTTTGTTTGAAATATTGAAAGAACAGTTAATTTAAAGACGATTCGCAGGTTTATCTCAAAAGTGGTGAAAAGCCAGATGGGACTGTTATGCATTTATGGGCAGTGAAACTGTAGCTTTGTTTTTCAGTGATTGTTTTTCCAGACGAGGTGTACTGTGCAACAGCTCCAGGCAGTATTTTATGCTTAGTTTGTTAAAACACTAAAAAACGAAACTAATCAAAAAGCTTTGAATTGTGTGTAGAAAATAAGATCGTAATTATTCATGTTTCGTATCGTTAGTGTGATTTAATGTTAGTATTTTTTAACAGTTTAGCTTATCAATGCCAAACGTTTAATGAGACAAAAAACAGAAAATAAACAACCCGCGTTGCGTACCGCACTGCACACTATCAGGGCAGCAGTACCAGATTTTCCAACGCCATCAACGGCCTTCAACCAGTATAGTCAGTGCAACGACTGGCTGCAACTTGGGCCGGACGACTGCAAGTTGCAGCAAGTGTGTGGAATGTAAACAAACCGCTCTCGTAGCAAAACAGTCCAGTGAAGAAAAAAAACGGCTACCTTTCATAATTCAACTGCTCCTCACAGTAAACACAAAAAAAAATTCATGCACGGAAGTTGGGTAGCGAAATTCGTCGATGTTTTTTTCCGTACCTAACCTATACCTGAGTTTTATTGATCAAGACCCCACCGCACCGATGCAGCTTTCAACCGTCCGGTGTGGCACAACCTGAACTAACTGCCTGCCCGGTCGAATTTTCATTCTCATCGACATCCATCCGCGAACATCGTGCATTGAAGTGAAAAAGTTTACAACGCGTTTGTAGAATAAAAATTTTGCGTTACACGTAAATAACCGCGCTTTCCAACCGCACGGCTATTTTTTTTGCCCTGAATTTGCACTTTGTCAATGACTGTTTTTTGTCCTTATGCGTCGTGAAACTTAATCCGAATGTTTTAATAAATTCATATGCGTATGAGTAGCGTACTTGTTGAGTTCCTCAAACGGGGAGTAGAAGTAAACCTGCAATCAGAAATGTATCACGTAGTAGTGCATAGATTTTCCACTCCAACTAACTCCCCTTGGTAGAGAGCTTGGCGGTGATATGCAGAAACCAGTTATTATCTTCATTAACGGGTATCGGGCGAAGTGAAAATCCTTCATTGCTGGCGTGTCGCTCGGTTGGTGGGTTGTTCCTCCCAACATAACGCAGCGTATGTAATTGCAAAGCGATTTGATACACTCGACCGGCTTAACATGTAATTCAAGTCAATTTATCAAATTATGCAAAATGTGTTCAATATGACAACTCGAATGCAGCAGGGCCCGACCCGAGTTGGTTGGTGGTTGGTGGCTGTTAGAAGGAAATAAATAATATCTTTGCTTTGGTGAAAAATTTGTTTACATCGTAGGTGGAACCAGTTCAAGGAGCTGGACAAAATTTCATAATATACTTGATAGACAGCTTCCTTGGCTTGGCTAGGCTGGCTGGTTGGTTGCAAGCAGATCACGCGCAATAAATCCTCGTACGCGTGCTCAAAACTATTTTGCAATGATTACTTTATGCTTCAGCCATGTACTGTGACACTGAGAATTAACTCGCCGTTTCGGCCTCAATCTACTTCGGCAGATTACGGATCAGTACGGTTGGTATAGATGGTTGGTTGCTAGTTGCCATTTATAACTGAACTCCGCACAGGTCTGTCTGCTACCGTTGCGGTTGTGCGTGGTTCCGAATGGGTGAACAAATAAAAATGACTCTTTTCGGAACAAATGCTTAAACGGCAACGATCCGAGATACTTGATACTTGATAGCTAACTCCACCGTATCACAAGCTATACCTACTTTGTAAGTGCTACATAGGGGGTCGTTACGCAATGGTTTGCTCTACAAAAATCATCGGATAGTTGTCGGAACCATACAAACCAGCAGCGGTGATAAGAAACATTCCAAGGAATTTCGAGCGCGGTCTGCCGTCGTCGTCTGCTAACATCAAGTGACGTGTGCATGACTGTCGCTAATGAATCGACTACCCTATTGATGTGTCAAGCAATGTATATGATAAAATCGTTTGGTTTAAAGCAGGAAACCGATCGGCTTTCTTTCTACTTGTTATGTCGCTGTAAGCGTTTCAATTATGGAACAAATATGGCCAATGTAGACATAAGGAAAAGCAGTAATGGATGGTTTATTCGCAACATATGCCAGTCTGAACGCTCTGCCGGTTGTCTTCTACAAAGGTTTGTTGCTAGTCTAATAAGACTGTTATCGCACGTTCAAATCATGGTTGGGGACACTTTTTGACACTTTTGGCACAACAATTGCCAATGATTTTTCTGTTGTCAATCTAATTGATGATACCACAGCATAATGGCATAATGGCATATGCTTTATATATCAAAGTATTCCTTAAAAAGGAAATTTGATTTGTATCAAAATAAACCCACCATTTTGTAAGAAAAATTGGAAAAACTCAATAGTTTTGAAATAAGTATAGAATAATCTTATCACTACATTATTTTTATAAAAGGGGGATGGTGTATACTACCATAAAATGTAAACATAAAAAACCGATTAAAGCCAAAAAAAAACAAACAAATAAGCATTGAATTATGAAATGTACAGCTATTTGTAACAAGATTATCATATCTCGGAGACTCGAAAAAATTAATCGATTAGAGATTGGGTCAATTCACTTTTCCGAGAAGTCCTAAAAGTTATTAAAAACCTATAAGGACACAAGCAAAAACTATATTTGCGCATATTTGTGATGCACATTATAGTGCATATGGAAGTGGCAATCAAAAGAAATTACAATCTTCTTTTAGAATTACATTTGTTCCTTTCAGTGCCTTTTCAGCATATTATCAAAAATCCTCAAATAATCACATACCATCGTTTCGTATGGCAATTTAACATCGTTTGTTTTTGTGCCTCGTTTGTTGCATTATTCCACACCGGAACCGCGCGTAGTTTGCGACAAATGACGTTTCAATTAAATTGGTTCTTTATCTTGCTCCACCTTCTACTAACAACAATTCCATTCCCGAAATGCTTGTGAAGATGCAGAGGATTTCCTGGTCTTTAGTAGCAACAAGTATTGGACTAACTATCCTTCCCATCCCACCAGGACCCGCATTCGGACGTGGCCAGTGTCGGTATTGATCAGCATGCAGGGACCTGATAAGGTTGCACAATGAGGAACAGTGTGTTGTCCTAAGCATACTTTTTCCAGCCATCATTTTGCAATTTTCATCGGTCCTGGTCAATAACGGAGTAGCAGCACACGAGCGGTATGCTTATGCTTATTATCAAAAATCCTCAAATAACTGTCTGTCAGTATCACGGTACTTGGAACCGGCTGCTGCTAGGATTTGAATAAATCCCCTCTAAGATGCGGGTATGTGTGCATGTGTGGAAAGGCGACGATGAACCGACACAATAAAAAATAAATATAGAATGAAAACACAGGTGTATGAACAAATGCTTGGACAACCAATGAAATCAAACTATTTTTAACTATTGTTTTCTGTTTTCTATTTTCTGTTTTCTGTTTTCTGTTTTCTGTTTTCTGTTTTCTGTTTTCTGTTTTCTGTTTTCTGTTTTCTGTTTTCTGTTTTCTGTTTTCTGTTTTCTGTTTTCTGTTTTCTGTTTTCTGTTTTCTGTTTTCTGTTTTCTGTTTTCTGTTTTCTGTTTTCTGTTTTCTGTTTTCTGTTTTCTGTTTTCTGTTTTCTGTTTTCTGTTTTCTGTTTTCTGTTTTCTGTTTTCTGTTTTCTGTTTTCTGTTCAACCTGAATTAAATCTTTAATTTTTTACTGTATTTTGTTGTTTTTGTCTTTGTCTTTGTTTTTGTCTTTGTCATTGTCATTGTCATTGTCATTGTCATTGTCATTGTCATTGTCATTGTCATTGTCATTGTCTTTGTCTTTGTCTTTGTCTTTGTCTTTGTCTTTGTCTTTGTCTTTGTCTTTGTCTTTGTCTTTGTCTTTGTCTTTGTCTTTGTCTTTGTCTTTGTCTTTGTCTTTGTCTTTGTCTTTGTCTTTGTCTTTGTCTTTGTCTTTGTCTTTGTCTTTGTCTTTGTCTTTGTCTTTGTCTTTGTCTTTGTCTTTGTCTTTGTCTTTGTCTTTGTCTTTGTCTTTGTCTTTGTCTTTGTCTTTGTCTTTGTCTTTGTCTTTGTCTTTGTCTTTGTCTTTGTCTTTGTCTTTGTCTTTGTCTTTGTCTTTGTCTTTGTCTTTGTCTTTGTCTTTGTCTTTGTCTTTGTCTTTGTCTTTGTCTTTGTCTTTGTCTTTGTCTTTGTCTTTGTCTTTGTCTTTGTCTTTGTCTTTGTCTTCTGTCCCTGTCCCTGTCCCTGTCCCTGTCCCTGTCCCTGTCCCTGTCCCTGTCCCTGTCCCTGTCCCTGTCCCTGTCCCTGTCCCTGTCCCTGTCCCTGTCCCTGTCCCTGTCCCTGTCCCTGTCCCTGTCCCTGTCCCTGTCCCTGTCCCTGTCCCTGTCCCTGTCCCTGTCCCTGTCCCTGTCCCTGTCCCTGTCCCTGTCCCTGTCCCTGTCCCTGTCCCTGTCCCTGTCCCTGTCCCTGTCCCTGTCCCTGTCCCTGTCCCTGTCCCTGTCCCTGTCCCTGTCCCTGTCCCTGTCCCTGTCCCTGTCCCTGTCCCTGTCCCTGTCCCTGTCCCTGTCCCTGTCCCTGTCCCTGTCCCTGTCCCTGTCCCTGTCCCTGTCCCTGTCCCTGTCCCTGTCCCTGTCCCTGTCCCTGTCCCTGTCCCTGTCCCTGTCCCTGTCCCTGTCCCTGTCCCTGTCCCTGTCCCTGTCCCTGTCCCTGTCCCTGTCCCTGTCCCTGTCCCTGTCCCTGTCCCTGTCCCTGTCCCTGTCCCTGTCCCTGTCCCTGTCCCTGTCCCTGTCCCTGTCCCTGTCCCTGTCCCTGTCCCTGTCCCTGTCCCTGTCCCTGTCCCTGTCCCTGTCCCTGTCCCTGTCCCTGTCCCTGTCCCTGTCCCTGTCCCTGTCCCTGTCCCTGTCCCTGTTCTTGTTCTTGTTCTTGTTCTTGTTCTTGTTCTTGTTCTTGTTCTTGTTCTTGTTCTTGTTCTTGTTCTTGTTCTTGTTCTTGTTCTTGTTCTTGTTCTTGTTCTTGTTCTTGTTCTTGTTCTTGTTCTTGTTCTTGTTCTTGTTCTTGTTCTTGTTCTTGTTCTTGTTCTTGTTCTTGTTCTTGTTCTTGTTCTTGTTCTTGTTCTTGTTCTTGTTCTTGTTCTTGTTCTTGTTCTTGTTCTTGTTCTTGTTCTTGTTCTTGTTCTTGTTCTTGTTCTTGTTCTTGTTCTTGTTCTTGTTCTTGTTCTTGTTCTTGTTCTTGTTCTTGTTCTTGTTCTTGTTCTTGTTCTTGTTCTTGTTCTTGTTCCTGTTCTTGTTCTTGTTCCTGTTCTTGTTCTTGTTCTTGTTCTTGTTCTTGTTCTTGTTCTTGTTCTTGTTCTTGTTCTTGTTCTTGTTCTTGTTCTTGTTCTTGTTCTTGTTCTTGTTCTTGTTCTTGTTCTTGTTCTTGTTCTTGTTCTTGTTCTTGTTCTTGTTCTTGTTCTTGTTCTTGTTCTTGTTCTTGTTCTTGTTCTTGTTCTTGTTCTTGTTCTTGTTCTTGTTCTTGTTCTTGTTCTTGTTCTTGTTCTTGTTCTTGTTCTTGTTCTTGTTCTTGTTCTTGTTCTTGTTCTTGTTCTTGTTCTTGTTCTTGTTCTTGTTCTTGTTCTTGTTCTTGTTCTTGTTCTTGTTCTTGTTCTTGTTCTTGTTCTTGTTCTTGTTCTTGTTCTTGTTCTTGTTCTTGTTCTTGTTCTTGTTCTTGTTCTTGTTCTTGTTCTTGTTCTTGTTCTTGTTCTTGTTCTTGTTCTTGTTCTTGTTCTTGTTCTTGTTCTTGTTCTTGTTCTTGTTCTTGTTCTTGTTCTTGTTCTTGTTCTTGTTCTTGTTCTTGTTCTTGTTCTTGTTCTTGTTCTTGTTCTTGTTCTTGTTCTTGTTCTTGTTCTTGTTCTTGTTCTTGTTCTTGTTCTTGTTCTTGTTCTTGTTCTTGTTCTTGTTCTTGTTCTTGTTCTTGTTCTTGTTCTTGTTCTTGTTCTTGTTCTTGTTCTTGTTCTTGTTCTTGTTCTTGTTCTTGTTCTTGTTCTTGTTCTTGTTCTTGTTCTTGTTCTTGTTCTTGTTCTTGTTCTTGTTCTTGTTCTTGTTCTTGTTCTTGTTCTTGTTCTTGTTCTTGTTCTTGTTCTTGTTCTTGTTCTTGTTCTTGTTCTTGTTCTTGTTCTTGTTCTTGTTCTTGTTCTTGTTCTTGTTCTTGTTCTTGTTCTTGTTCTTGTTCTTGTTCTTGTTCTTGTTCTTGTTCTTGTTCTTGTTCTTGTTCTTGTTCTTGTTCTTGTTCTTGTTCTTGTTCTTGTTCTTGTTCTTGTTCTTGTTCTTGTTCTTGTTCTTGTTCTTGTTCTTGTTCTTGTTTTTATTCTATGCCATGCTGGGCGGTGCAGCTACAGTCAGTAGTATCATTGCACTATAGCCACGTTAATATCCTGTACTAATAACCGGCTGCGAAGTCTATCGATAAAGAAGGATCAAGTCTCAAAGACATTTATAACACAGGGCTTTTGATATGCAAAATATCTGCCACGGTCGCCATATAATATTTGCAATTGCAATGACCTAAACTGTATCTACAATTGATAGTTTTTTCAACGTTTATTATAAATGTGGAAGAAGGTCTTGCGATGCATAAAATGTTTTAAAATAATTGCATATCGCTCTGTTATTTATGACACTCCTTCATAGGAGTATTTTTACCCTTCAAAGTTTATTGATTTAAAATTTTGACTTTCGTTCCTTTTCCACAGAGATTCGCGCACATCAGCGAGTGCTGTTTTTCGTGCTGAAACTCCAACCAAATTACTAGCATACAGCGTCATATCGTCAAGTTTTGCAATACAATCCCATGCTGAATAAGGTGATTATTAATATTGCCTCATAATATATGATTAAAAGTAGACTATTTTGACTTGTCTAGTGGTTTTTCCGTGACAGTGATTGACGCTTATAAAGTCATTTTTTATTGCAAATAAATGAATAATTAATCCACCCACCGGAGTACGGACAGTATTGACAGTATTAAGTCATTAACATGAAACTGCCACCTAGATAGAGGTGTGACTTAATGAGTACAAACTACCGCACGAAACGAACCCTTTAATTTCGCTCAATGGCAGTTCGTTAACCAGGGCCCTTCCAGGGCAATTGCCGTTCGCCGCCGTAACGGTAGGTTGTAGGTACATTTATCATAATTTTTGCGATTGCCTGTCCTGTCGATTTGCCACCCAACCGCTAATGGTTGCCTCGCTAAATAATGATCTGTCATAATACGAGTTCGACGATATCGCACGGACGGCCGCCAGATGCTAGTAGTACTAGTACGTACCTAACTGCCTAGATCTTGACGCCCGAGTATGTGGTCTATGCGTTCTACAACTAGATATTTTGTACAACTTTGTTCGCTACCGCTTCGAGCAGGTACTCTCGCTAACCCTGCCGGTGGCGAGGCGTCCGCACCGCCACCAATGGAGACATGACAGCTGATACAAATGAAATGCAGAACGCGAAAAGGAAACTCCGTGTTCGAAACGTGTTCCAACTTTGTGCACCAGTAAGCGGCCGCCGGCGGCGGCGTTGCCCATTTGTTGCTTCTCGAAAGTTTCCCCGTTCGAGCGTTCGTCACCCGGAACAAAACGGTTGTGGTTTGGCGGATTTGGCGCATTCGGTACGGCCAGCTCCGAACTCCGTGCGTTCGAGTTCTGCTCTGTGAGGCGTTTAACGTGCCACGAGCGATTAAGGTGTCAAAACGTCAAAAATCATTTGTCGGTTGCCTCAGAACAATTTCCTCACGTCTGCCCAGAGTCGAAAAACGCGGAAAAAGACCGTCTAAACTGCTCTCTCACTTTAGACGATTAGCTTAAGACCGATGGTTTTGATTTAATAACAAGAAAGAAAAAAAAAACTTGGGCAAAAACTGGGTGGGAAATTATGGTCATTGAAATTGCAACGAACGGATTTGTGATTAATTATGAATAGCTCAAACGACCATATTAGAGCATTCTGCATTAATTACGAGTCGGTCGATGCCGACCAGTCGTCAGTGGACCGTTGTCAGTGTGCAGTGCAATGCATTACTTATCGCTGCATGCCGCCGCACCGTCGTCTGTCGGTTGACTGCATGATCGAAAGCTTGCTCTCAGGGCCATCGATCGATGGTCGGTTGGGTGGTTATATCAGGCCACACGAACTATGCTACATGGTAAGTGGCCAATTCTTCATAACTTTCCGCGATCAGCTTTTTTATCTAATGTGGGTGGAATAATAGTGCATAATAACTTGTTTTATGTGTGCCTTTTATAATTACTAACCATTCGCTACGCCAATGATGTGCAAATTGAATTGCTACTTGTAGATTACAAAATTGAACGGTTGTCTTTCCAAATACCAAACTCTGAAGCAATTAATTAAACCACAATTTACGAGCAAAGTGATGTAATGGTGAACAGATTTGAGAATCGACAAAACTATGTTTAAGTCACGAATTAGGGAGCATCATGTTTATCATACTAGCAAAGGCCTTATAAATATGACTGATTTCTGATGTAGACCACATGCAATTTTTCAACGCCTATTTACATATTTTAAATTATATCTATTTTTTGTTGCATGAAAAACTGTTTTCTTGACATAGTTGCTGCATTCATTTCAAAATAATAATAATAAGGCTTTAGGATGGCATTGCCGTACAGGAGGTCGAATGGTTTAGAAAACAGTTTGCGATTTCAATGCAAATAAGACAAATTAGAAATAAAGCATTACTTGAGTTTTCTACTTGGTAGCTTGCACAAGGAAAGAAAAAAGCCGTTAATACACTATTGTGGTTTCTGTTGCAACGAACACAATCCCAATTCTGTTGGACATTTCCAATCCCAATCCCAATCCCAATCCCAATCCCAATCCCAATCCCAATCCCAATCCCAATCCCAATCCCAATCCCAATCCCAATCCCAATCCCAATCCCAATCCCAATCCCAATCCCAATCCCAATCCCAATCCCAATCCCAATCCCAATCCCAATCCTGTATCATACAGAAACTTGCTCACCAGATACGGCTGTTTTACAAAAAACAACTCACTGCGCTTGCCCATCCCTACTGTTCCCGGTCATTTTGTTTCTTGTTCGTCTGCACCTAGTCAAGTACGACGTCCTGAAGGTAAACTGTACTGGAAAAGTGCTGTGAACCCTGTCTTTTTACCGATTATATGGATATGATGTTAAAATATTCTATTTCATGCAATATTCCGAATCACCCAGACCAATCGATAAGGTTCGACGAACTGATCAATGTTTGTGCGTGCGTGAATTTAGTCGTCTGTTTATCGCAGATGGCGATTCGTTCTCTATTACTCCTATTTGAAAGGTGTTATTACCGTGTAGATCACTGTTTTGCGATCCGACGTTTCGTTTAAAAGTTACAAGCAAAAACGATTTTTTCCGGAACCACCGAACAAATTACGAGTAGTTTAAGTCCTCTCTAACAAAGAAAAACCGACTGCAATAATTTTAGTATCAGATGAAAGGTCTTGCTACTGTTTCGGGAGAGTTTTATTAAAAACAATCAAGTAGTTCAAAAATTACGACTAAAAATGTCCTTTTTCAAGGTGTCAATCAATCGTTTCTCGGAGATGAACCAAACGATTTATGCGCCACTAGTTTCTATAGCATTTGTAGGCTGATAGATCACTATTCAATAGTGTGATATTCAGCCAACTGACTATGCTCGATCTTACTTCACTCAAAGCCTCCTTTTACACATCTCATCAAACCTTACAATATTTGTATAAATAACAGGATATCACAAATAATTCTTTGATTGGACGAATAGTTTGAAATATTTGTAAGCGTCATTTAATTGAGAGGAGAGACATTTACAGTGAGACGCTGATAGCTGCCTCTTCAAACCTGAATGGCCAGAAGTCGCAAGGCTAGAGTTGGCCGGCCACGTAGCAAAGATGCCGGACGACTGTGTAGCGAAATTTGCTGTCTGCAAGAATCCCACCGGCACCATAAGCAGAGGGGCCCAACGTGCTACTTAGATGGGTCGACCAGGTTAAAGCAGACTTGCGTGTGTCGAGACGCTCAACAAGTCAACGACAAGTAGTGCAGGATCGAGTACAGTGGAGTGAAATTCTTGATACAGCACGAGTCATGCCAGCTCTATGCTGCTAGAACCGAAATAAAGAATTTTTTTACACTTTTATTTATTCCGATTTGGCTTAAGAAGTAACGAACTTCTTCTCGAATTGCTCCCAGAATTGTCGGCTTTCGTTCTTGATGATTCATCATTAATCTTTCGTCTTTGTTTTCCCGTCTTTCATCGTTCATTTTTCGTCTTTTGTCTAGAATTTTTCGCCTTTTTGTGATGTGTACTCTGCCTGCTCTGCTTTGCTTTTACGGTCATCTTCATGTCGTGTTTCATTGTTTATTTTAACAATTGTTAATCGTTTTTCATTCATTTTAATATCTGGATTTCTGGCCCCTTGCAACATCTTTTCGTTTCTTTTCAACGATTTGTAGTCATTTATCGTCTTTTGTGACATTGTTGGTTGCTCTTGATGGCCTTTTTTGGTTTTTCTTGTCGCTGTTTCGTCGTTCTTGTTTATTATCTCCCACATCGCCTTTTCTGTGTCTATTTACTTAATATTTTTTTGAAACGATGATTCTACAATTGATGATGGGACGGTAAGGAAAAGTAATGAAGAAGGATTTTTTTGGGAATGGAGGGGAAAGAGTGGAAAGGAAGGGGGGGTAATAGGTAGCTACGCTTAACAAGTTGTCGTTGTGACTCCTATCTTTTGTCCAATGCTGGAAGGTACATGGGTCGAACCAAGCTAACCCATGCACCTTCCAGCATTGGACAAAAGATAGGAGTCACAACGACAACTTGTTAGGCGTAGCTACCTATTACCCCCCCCTTCCCCACCCTTCCTTTCCACTATTTCCCCTCCATTCCCAAAAAATCCTTCTTCATTACTTTCCCTTACCGTCCCTTCATCAATTGTAGAACCATCGTTTCAAAAAAATATTAATATATGCCTGACCGCATTTCACGGTCATTACTAAAATCACGAGTTTGGTCAATCTATTTACTTGTTTCGTCATTTTTTATTGTATATTTTTGGCATTGTTTGTTGCTTCTTTGTTCTTTCTTGGTTTTTTAACTTCTTTTTGCCTACTTATCATCACTTCGCTGTCTTTCCGCCATCTCTTCGTCGGTTTTTTGTCTATAAAATACTGTCTTTTCATCGTTCTTTGATAGTCTTTTCATCGTTCTTTATTGTTGTCATTTCGACGCCTTTTCGCCATCCTTTCGTCATCTCTTTTAATGACTTTTCTTCGTGTTTGTTGTCTTTTTGTCATCTCTCGGTTGTAGTTCTGTAGTGTTATCATGGTCTTTTTGCTAATTACATTTCATTTTCCATCGCATTTCTGTCTTTTGATCTTCGTTGTCAATGTTTTTGGTATTTTCGGCAACTTTTTATCATCTTTTTGTTATTATTTTAGCGTCTTACCATCTATACCTATAAAGAAGGATTTCTGTCTGTCTGTCTGTCTGTCTGTCTGTCTGTCTGTCTGTCTGTCTGTCTGTCTGTCTGTCTGTCTGTCTGTCTGTCTGTCTGTCTGTCTGTCTGTCTGTCTGTCTGTCTGTCTGTCTGTCTGTCTGTCTGTCTGTCTGTCTGTCTGTCTGTCTGTCTGTCTGTCTGTCTGTCTGTCTGTCTGTCTGTCTGTCTGTCTGTCTGTCTGTCTGTCTGTCTGTCTGTCTGTCTGTCTGTCTGTCTGTCTGTCTGTCTGTCTGTCTGTCTGTCTGTCTGTCTGTCTGTCTGTCTGTCTGTCTGTCTGTCTGTCTGTCTGTCTGTCTGTCTGTCTGTCTGTCTGTCTGTCTGTCTGTCTGTCTGTCTGTCTGTCTGTCTGTCTGTCTGTCTGTCTGTCTGTCTGTCTGTCTGTCTGTCTGTCTGTCTGTCTGTCTGCCTGTCTGTCTGTCTGTCTGTCTGTCTGTCTGTCTGTCTGTCTGTCTGCCTGTCTGTCTGTCTGTCTGTCTGTCTGTCTGTCTGTCTGTCTGTCTGTCTGTCTGTCTGTCTGTCTGTCTGTCTGTCTGTCTGTCTGTCTGTCTGTCTGTCTGTCTGCCTGTCTGTCTGTCTGTCTGTCTGCCTGTCTGTCTGTCTGTCTGTCTGTCTGTCTGTCTGTCTGTCTGTCTGTCTGTCTGTCTGTCTGTCTGTCTGTCTGTCTGTCTGTCTGTCTGTCTGTCTGTCTGTCTGTCTGTCTGTCTGTCTGTCTGTCTGTCTGTCTGTCTGTCTGTCTGTCTGTCTGTCTGTCTGTCTGTCTGTCTGTCTGTCTGTCTGTCTGTCTGTCTGTCTGTCTGTCTGTCTGTCTGTCTGTCTGTCTGTCTGTCTGTCTGTCTGTCTGTCTGTCTGTCTGTCTGTCTGTCTGTCTGTCTGTCTGTCTGTCTGTCTGTCTGTCTGTCTGTCTGTCTGTCTGTCTGTCTGTCTGTCTGTCTGTCTGTCTGTCTGTCTGTCTGTCTGTCTGTCTGTCTGTCTGTCTGTCTGTCTGTCTGTCTGTCTGTCTGTCTGTCTGTCTGTCTGTCTGTCTGTCTGTCTGTCTGTCTGTCTGTCTGTCTGTCTGTCTGTCTGTCTGTCTGTCTGTCTGTCTGTCTGTCTGTCTGTCTGTCTGTCTGTCTGTCTGTCTGTCTGTCTGTCTGTCTGTCTGTCTGTCTGTCTGTCTGTCTGTCTGTCTGTCTGTCTGTCTGTCTGTCTGTCTGTCTGTCTGTCTGTCTGTCTGTCTGTCTGTCTGTCTGTCTGTCTGTCTGTCTGTCTGTCTGTCTGTCTGTCTGTCTGTCTGTCTGTCTGTCTGTCTGTCTGTCTGTCTGTCTGTCTGTCTGTCTGTCTGTCTGTCTGTCTGTCTGTCTGTCTGTCTGTCTGTCTGTCTGTCTGTCTGTCTGTCTGTCTGTCTGTCTGTCTGTCTGTCTGTCTGTCTGTCTGTCTGTCTGTCTGTCTGTCTGTCTGTCTGTCTGTCTGTCTGTCTGTCTGTCTGTCTGTCTGTCTGTCTGTCTGTCTGTCTGTCTGTCTGTCTGTCTGTCTGTCTGTCTGTCTGTCTGTCTGTCTGTCTGTCTGTCTGTCTGTCTGTCTGTCTGTCTGTCTGTCTGTCTGTCTGTCTGTCTGTCTGTCTGTCTGTCTGTCTGTCTGTCTGTCTGTCTGTCTGTCTGTCTGTCTGTCTGTCTGTCTGTCTGTCTGTCTGTCTGTCTGTCTGTCTGTCTGTCTGTCTGTCTGTCTGTCTGTCTGTCTGTCTGTCTGTCTGTCTGTCTGTCTGTCTGTCTGTCTGTCTGTCTGTCTGTCTGTCTGTCTGTCTGTCTGTCTGTCTGTCTGTCTGTCTGTCTGTCTGTCTGTCTGTCTGTCTGTCTGTCTGTCTGTCTGTCTGTCTGTCTGTCTGTCTGTCTGTCTGTCTGTCTGTCTGTCTGTCTGTCTGTCTGTCTGTCTGTCTGTCTGTCTGTCTGTCTGTCTGTCTGTCTGTCTGTCTGTCTGTCTGTCTGTCTGTCTGTCTGTCTGTCTGTCTGTCTGTCTGTCTGTCTGTCTGTCTGTCTGTCTGTCTGTCTGTCTGTCTGTCTGTCTGTCTGTCTGTCTGTCTGTCTGTCTGTCTGTCTGTCTGTCTGTCTGTCTGTCTGTCTGTCTGTCTGTCTGTCTGTCTGTCTGTCTGTCTGTCTGTCTGTCTGTCTGTCTGTCTGTCTGTCTGTCTGTCTGTCTGTCTGTCTGTCTGTCTGTCTGTCTGTCTGTCTGTCTGTCTGTCTGTCTGTCTGTCTGTCTGTCTGTCTGTCTGTCTGTCTGTCTGTCTGTCTGTCTGTCTGTCTGTCTGTCTGTCTGTCTGTCTGTCTGTCTGTCTGTCTGTCTGTCTGTCTGTCTGTCTGTCTGTCTGTCTGTCTGTCTGTCTGTCTGTCTGTCTGTCTGTCTGTCTGTCTGTCTGTCTGTCTGTCTGTCTGTCTGTCTGTCTGTCTGTCTGTCTGTCTGTCTGTCTGTCTGTCTGTCTGTCTGTCTGTCTGTCTGTCTGTCTGTCTGTCTGTCTGTCTGTCTGTCTGTCTGTCTGTCTGTCTGTCTGTCTGTCTGTCTGTCTGTCTGTCTGTCTGTCTGTCTGTCTGTCTGTCTGTCTGTCTGTCTGTCTGTCTGTCTGTCTGTCTGTCTGTCTGTCTGTCTGTCTGTCTGTCTGTCTGTCTGTCTGTCTGTCTGTCTGTCTGTCTGTCTGTCTGTCTGTCTGTCTGTCTGTCTGTCTGTCTGTCTGTCTGTCTGTCTGTCTGTCTGTCTGTCTGTCTGTCTGTCTGTCTGTCTGTCTGTCTGTCTGTCTGTCTGTCTGTCTGTCTGTCTGTCTGTCTGTCTGTCTGTCTGTCTGTCTGTCTGTCTGTCTGTCTGTCTGTCTGTCTGTCTGTCTGTCTGTCTGTCTGTCTGTCTGTCTGTCTGTCTGTCTGTCTGTCTGTCTGTCTGTCTGTCTGTCTGTCTGTCTGTCTGTCTGTCTGTCTGTCTGTCTGTCTGTCTGTCTGTCTGTCTGTCTGTCTGTCTGTCTGTCCGTATGTTCCTTATAGAATCGAAAACTACTGAACCAATCGGCATGAACATATGCATGTAGAGGTTTTTTGGGGCCAGGAAAGGTTTTAGTGATGGTTAGAAACCCCTCTCCCCACTAAGAGGGGGGGGCTCCCATACAAATGAAACACAAATTTCTGCATAACTCGACAACTAATCAAGCAAATAGAACAAAATTTGGCATGTGGGTGTTTTCGGTGACAAGAATTTATTCTATGGTAAATTGAGACCCCTCCCCTCTTTCTAAAGGGAATTATAACTCCTCTCCTCTTTAAAAGGGGGGGCTTCCATACAAATTTCCTCATAACTCGAGAACTAATCAAGCAAATGGAACCAAATTTGGCATGTGAAGGTTTTCGAGGGCAAGAATATTTTCTATAGTAAATTAGGACCCCTCCCCACTTTAAGAGGGGGGGCTCCTGTACCAAAGAAACACAATTTTCCTCATAACTCGAGAAGTAATTAAGCAAATGGAACCAAATTTGGCAAGTGGGTGCTTTTGGAGACAAAAATTTTTTCTATGATGAATTAGGACCCCTCCCCGTTTTAGGAAGGGGGGATCCTATACACATAAAATACAAATTTCCTCATAACTGAAGAACTAATCAAGCAAATGGAACAAAATTTGGCATGTGGAAGTTTTCGAGGGCAAGAATATTTTCTATGGTGAATAAGGACCCCTACTTACTTTAAGAGGGGGGGCTCCTATACAAACTAAATACAAATTTCCTCATAACTCGAGAACTAATCAAGCAAATGGAACAAAATTTGGCACGTGGGTGTTTTTGGAGGCAAAAATATTTTCTATGGTGAATTAGGACCCCTCCCAACTTTAAGAGGGGGTGCTTCTACACAAATGAAATACAAATTTCCTCATAATTCGAGAACTAATCAAGCAAATGGAACCATATTTGGCATGTAAGTGGTTTTGGACGCAAGATTTTTTTCTATGGTGAATTGAGACCCCTCTCTTCTTTAGAAAGCGAGTTATGGCCCATCTCCCCTTTAAGAGGGTGGGCTTCCATACAAATGAAATGCAAATTTCCTCTTATCTCGAGAACTAATCAATCAAATGGAACCAAATTTCGCATGTGGAAGTTCTAGATGGCAGAAATTTTTTCTATGGTGAATTACGACCCCTTCCCCTTTTAAGAGACGAGCTCCCATACAAATGAAATTCAAATTTCCTTATAACTTGAGAACTAATCAAGCAAATGGAACCAAATTTGGCATGTGGGAGATTTTGGAGTCTTGAATTTATTTTACGATAGTTAGAGACCTCTCACCCCTGTGGTAGGGGGATATGGACTCTCATACAAATAAAACAGAAATTTTTGCGAAACTCAAAAACTAATCGAACTCGAGAAATTCGAGACTCTTCCATAAAACATTAGTCAATACAAGACCACAAAAACTATCTAAAGTAACACTAGATCATTCAGGACGAGACGGTCGCGAGTGTTGCCGGTGACCCGCCGTCGGAAGCGCCGCCCACTGGGGGCTTGCAAAACTCGAGATTGTGACAAAGATCATCCGAGATTCATGATTTATGTACAACACAGGTTAATTTGTGGCAATACGAAGTTTGTCGAGTCAGCTAGTAATGCATATAGAACAAGGCTACTTGGTTTTAAAGAACAACCTTATCCGCTTGACAGCAGTAAATATTTTGAAAAATCTATCGTATTACAGAAAACATAATAGAAATATCTTGCCAATTACGCATAATATAGTGAAGAGAAAGTTATAGCTGCCAAATCAGATCTTTAAACAAGAAAAAAGTTTAAGGTTCCGTAAACTTCGTAGAAAATTCCCAAATCCGTAGATCCGGCATCTCTGTTTCCAAACCATCAAAATGCAGTTATAATGGGCGGAGCTCTTAGCGATCAAAATCTTTCACGGTAACTAAAATCTAAATCTTTGACCAAAACAGCCCTTCTATAGTCTAAAGGCCACCGTACACGTATGAATATGTTAGGTTCCAACGTATCCTTCACGTAAAAAGCAACATGAATGTATTTAAATAACCAATTTTGCCATAAATAGTTGTAGGTATCTTTTAATAAATGTGTTCGATTAACTAATCAATCCCATCCACTATCCATTATCTCTCCTTAAAAGTGCTTCCGAGGTGAATGTACTGGCCGAAGGCCAGTGCTACTTAATTTTTTTTACCAAATTTGACAATCCACGAAAATCATGATAGCCAACGAACAACAGCGATCAGTTTTACCACCCTCCAATTCGTTCGCTCGCACAGACCCGCATAGCTAATAGCTAAGACATGAATAATTGAAGTGGAACCTTCTCTGCAGATCATTATTGCTTGGCTAACGAAAATCAGAAGCAGAAAAAAAGCTACCAAACACCTCACCCAAAATCACCACAGATACGGCCTCAAGCATAGTTTTTGAGTGAGCAGTACTTTTTAGTCGTTCGAACTGGCATGTTACGGAATGATCGCTGAAGGTCAATGCTGTCCGGCACTTTCTGTCACTGAGAAAAACAAGACAACCGACGATCGTTTCGTGGGTGGAGGAAGTGCAGTGCCCATAAACTGCGAGTGAGTTGAAAATTTTCCCAATAAACTGGGCGCTATTTTATTGCCGATTAATGGCTGTCGCACAATCCGATCCGATCCGATCGTCATAAAGTTGGATACCCATAAAGTTAAGGAGTGAGTAAACGTTCGATGGCTTCATGCCGTCATGCTCTTGTAATTGGACATCGTTTAGCTGCCTGCTCCTTGATGTGGGGTGGCCTGGCGGTTGTTTTGACCTCACCCACTTGTGCGAGGTTTATTGCGGTTCGGAGTTGCGACAGTACATCCTTCAATTGTGCAAAGCAGCAACGGTTTGCCTGCAAGTGGGCTTAGTCGTAAATCTATCCACTATTTTGTGGTTTTATTTCATGCTGGAACGATCGATTAATTTAGAAACTCCAGCCAATAAGGACAATAAACTGCATGAACAATTTTACAACCCATCGATCGATTGCAAGTGCAATCTCCAATCTGATTTACCGAAATCACTTGGTTGACATATTTTTTGTTTTGATTCAAAAATTTAAGACATTTTCAAGTGAACTTCATACTCCAGTGGTTGGACATCAAGCACCGACCAATAGTCGCTATGAACCCCAAGCGGCTCGCGAAACCGTTGTTGATGGGATAAGCCAAAATTCGATAAGCCCTCGTGGCTGCGTGTAAGGCAGACCTGCTGAAAGGGTTACTAGACCTGAGGGAAACCACCCGAGCATGAAATTTTCTCACCTTCGCTGCTGTACGGCGCACGGCCCGGCTGGTTTACCGTCGGCTAGTCGGCCAATGGAACGCCGCAGACGCACGGTAGCGGGCCGCAGCCGGTCTCGGCAGTGACATTGAACGCGGTGCAGTTTCAAATCGATTCGAAATCGGTCAGACGTAGACATGCTAATAGTATGATCGGAATTCGACGGAGTTTACCGGGTTGCGGAGTAACTATTAGCTGCTGCTAATGGGTAACCTTTCGTGTCGGAATGGTTCGGAAGTGTCGGCAGAATTTCCGGTTCAATGGCAGCGCAGAGGAACGCGATCAGGGAACCTGGCGCTAGCGGTTGTTGGTTTGGGTTCACGGTTCAGTTCTGGGTGGTTGGTTTTCTATTGCAGGGTTGGATAACAAGCTAGAACTACAAAAGTTTATTACCAGGTATGAGACTTCACACACAACAATGTTCACCATGAACTTCGTTGACTCGGTTCTATAATCTGGTTTATTATTTAGTTATTTAATTATAATGTTTGCACTGCCAAAAGGCATAGTTAATTTGTAAATGATGGATGCATATAGAAAAATTTTGGTTATAAACGACTTTCTCACTATAAATTGGAGCAAGATATTAGAATGCATTTATGTTAGAGCCAATAGAGTTGTAATAAATGCATCATGTCATGAGCTGAAAGAAATGTCCTAACGAGAAATATTTGTTTTTTTGTATAGTAAATTCATTAAGTGGTGGTCAAAAATGATTTAAAATAGTAAAATGGAGTTAAAATGGTGTAATTAAATTCAAAGTATTAGTTTGAAAATCGGTTAATCTCTAAATAGTAACACCATTTTATAAATAAAAGGAATAATAATATGCATAAGCATAACCATAAGCATAGGATACCGCCCTACACGCTTAACAAAAAGAAAATAAATTATAATGAAGCCAAACCAATTTGTATCTCACCTAACAATATATGAGAAACGACTGGAGAAGTCCGTTTGATTTGAGTTATGTCAAAATTAATCAAAAGTAATTTGAAAATATTTCCGCTACACTACATCATTTCTCCAAAAGGGGATGGTGTACTGTTGGTATTTTTTTTAGTTTTTTTTCCTGTCCGTGGAATGCTCCTTTATAAGTTAATATTTGAAAATGTCCATCATAGATGGTGCTACTGTTCAGACAAAATATCGATGATGATATTTTAAATGCGCTTTTCTTCAGAGAGCTATGCCTATTTGTATTTGGCCTGTCTGTGGTAATAGAGCCGCCGGAAAGGACCCACTCCCGGCAGATCTCTACAAAAATGACAAAGGACCTCTAGCAACGGCACTTCATTGGATAATTTCAAGGATTTGGTAGAAAGAGAAACTACCAGAGGAGTGGATAGAAGGTGTGGTTTGTCCCATCTATAAAAAGGGCAATCATAATTGCTGTAATTACCGCGGTATTGCATTAATCAATGCCACCTACAAGGTGTACTCCCAGATTTTGTAACGTGAGTCGTCTATCCCCAATAGCAAAAGAGTTCGTAGGGCAGTATCTGGCAGGCTTTATGGGGGCCCGTGCTACCGTGGATGAAATTATTACTCTCCGACAAATCCTCCAGATATTAAAGCTGGATAAAGTGGGATAAAGTTGAGTTTCTGCCGTATATAATGATAATGACTAACATACATACGATTTTCAGTACAAAATCGTAGAGTAGTACGGAGCGACTCGCACTTAATCGGATATTATCGTATATAAATACTTATATAGTCGTAACGCTCAAAATTATTCGTAATCACGTATATCGCCTCCAAAATAGTACGGATATGACAATTTTGCGCATGAAATACGATTTATTTAGCAGGTAGATCTGTACGTAATGCTAATTTTTAACTTTTTTTTTATACATATGAAAATGCCAGCTGGGTACAAATTGATAGCGGAGAGTGGCGTGGGTGTATGAACCACGCACTCTCGACCTTCGTTCTTGATCTGTTGTTTTTGTTTTTCAGTGCTTCATCTTTCATTTTTCGCCGTTTAGGTTTCTTGTCTTTCGCCTTTTATTTTATCATTTTTAATGTTGTGTTTTTGTTATGTTTGCATTTTGGTGTCGCTTTTTCGGTTTTTTATTGTTTTTTAACGTCTGTTAGTCGTGTTTTGAACATCTACTTTTCTTTATATCGTTTTTTTCAGCGATTTAGTGTTATTTTAAAACGTCTTTTGAGGCGTTTTTGGTTGTTCGCTGTTAAAGTCGCCATAAAGTCTTTTAATTGTCATTTGTGCTGGTTTTGGTATTTCTTGTTGCTGCTATGCTATCTTTTTATCGTCTCTTCATTAACAATTTAGAATCTTTTTACCATTTTCTCGTTGTTTTTTTTGTCCTTTTTAATATTTTTATCGCTGCTTTGGAGTTTTTACGGTGTCTTTCAATCGTATTTCTGTTGTCTTTCGTCTTTTCGCCTACTTGTCATCACCTTTTTATCATCTTTTCACTTTCTTCTTTACTTTTTTGTCGTCTATTCATCATATTCATTCATCACAATAATATTCCTCTTCAACGCCTCTTCGCCATCTTTTGGCATCCAAAGAGATCTTGTTTCTATGTATTTGTGGTTTCTCTTCGGATTGCTGTCATCTTTCATGGGTTTTTGTACGTATTTTCGTTGTCTGTTCTTCGTTTTTGAATTGATTTATGCATTTTTTGTCTTTTTTTTAGCAGCTTTTTGCTCTTTTTGTTGTCTTTTTTGTTGCCGCTTTGATGCTTTTTCGTTGTAATATTTTCATCACAGTTTCACCGTTTTTTGTTGCCTTTTCGTCACTTTTTTGTTATCATTTTTTTAATGTCAGGACAACAAAAAATTGTCGTCTTTCTGTCATAAATTCGTTGTCTATTTATCCCCTTTTTTGCATGTTTCGCCGTTTTTTGTCGCTATCTTTTTATTGTATCTTCTTGTTATTTCTGTCATTTTTTCGTCTTTTTGTCAACTTTTTATCGTATTTTCACCATCTTTTTATTACTTATTCACCACCTTTTCTTCGCATTTTCGTTGTCTCTTTGTCTTTCGGTCGCCTTATTTTTATTTCCTTTTGACGTAGGACTACGTCTTTGATTTCTATTCTATCTATATGGGGGTGCACTTTAGAAAAACGAAAAGGGAACATGTAACGACAAGTGGTTATAGTTTGCACGCTTATAACTCAGTCATCCGTCAATAGATTCTAGAGATATTGATATCAATCGATTGGAAATTTTTCAAAAAGTCCATTACAACACAGTAGATTACATGTTTCCTCAACGGACGTTTAATAAAATTAAGAAAATATTAGACGACTATTCATTATTTCATTATTTTCATTTTTTTGTTTTCCCTAGCACAGATGACAGAAAAATATATTAGATGAGCTATGATTGCTATGAGCTCCCTTGTGATTGTATTTAATTTACGCCCTAGCTGTTGCTGCTTCCCCGGATAAGGCAACGATGACATCCAAATTCACCAAGCAAAACGCCAACAAACAGAAGAATCCATCGACTCATCCGCCAGCGAACGATATGGTTTTGGCTGCTATGCCTTTTACTGCGAATCGTCATTCGGTCACGACACATCGGCAGGAAAGGTTGTATTTGAAACATTGCTTCTGCTTGTCTGTCTTTTGCTGCTCATCGTCATTCGGTCAGCGGCTTTGGTTAGTGACACATTGGGCAGGCAGCTTTCGAGTCACATCCGTGGCATAATTTTAAAGGTTGTATTTGAAACATTGCTTGCCTTACGATGCACATCGTTAGCGGCTTTCGTTGGCGACACATCGGCAAGCAGCTAGCATAATATCATCATAACATAACATCATAAACATAAAAGTCTATCTTGATTGCAGATCCTACCAGTAGCGTTTGTCCGGTAAACAGTATTCCCACCATTAATCCACACACCAATAACCTATCTGATGGACGAAAGTAGACAATGGACACCACGAGTCAGAAATTTGAAAAATAGAGTTTAACAAACGGACCTTTTCAGGTCCACCAAACAAAATTAGCTGAAGAGTTGAAATTATGAATTTCTCACACGTAAGAATACAATCCTTTAATGCGCAACTTGGGCATCTATATCCCTTCGTTACTGGCGCGGTTGTATTTTGTATAACACCTGTGAACCGTTAACTTTATCTCGGTATTTCTCGGGATTCAAGCAATAAAGAAAATTACTGTTTTCAGCTAAGTTGATCCGTAGACCAAGATCTTTCAAACTGTGGAAAAAGTTACATAAGTTTTTCACCAAGTGGCATTAGTATTCGAGTGAATTCTGTTAGCTTTTAGCATACCTATAAATTGAAGTTGGCGCGAGTCTCGAAAGGATATATGAAATTCGTACAAAAATCACCGGTTTTAGCATTGGGAAACGAATTGTTCTACATTCGTAGCCCCACGTCAAGCCTGCGCCTGTGCCACTAGGCATGGACCCTTATATTATTTTAAATCTTCTAGTCATCTGTTAAGCACCATTTTGTTGTGTTTTCTGAAAGTGTAAATGTACAACAGTGGTCAAGGATTTTAAAGTTCTATCGAATTACAGAAATCATATTGGGAACTGTAAAAATGTGTGAAATGAGAAGCGAAAATCTTTCGCCTAGAACTAGAAAAAAAGCAGTAGGTATTACTTTTGATGTGAATTGTTCTACTTGCCGTCAAAGTGAAAAAGGTATTCACGTAAATCTTCCATTTTTAATTCACTATTCATTAGAGCAAACCCCCTTTACTATAGTGTTTCCTTATATTATATTAGAAACTTTCATATCAACTTGTGCATTCATATTTTTGCAATTGGAAGAAATTTTCGACTTTTTCCGTAATTGACCAAACTCGTGTTTTTTAGTCTTTGACCTTGAAATGCGGTCAGGCATTAATAGCAATATTTTTTGAAACGATGGTTCTACAATTGATGGAGGGACGGTAGGGAAAAGTAATGAAAATTTTTTGGGAAAGAAGCGGAAAGAGTGGAAAGGGAAGGGAGGGGGGTGGGGTAATGGGTAGCTAATGGGTAGCGCTTAATAAGTTGTCGTTGTGACTCCTGCCGTTTGTCTAATGCTGGAAGATTCTCTATGCAATATAAAAACACTGGTGCTCTTTTTCGAATTCATTGGGTAATTTCCTTTGAAAATGTGAAAGTAGTGTCTTTCGAAACCTAATATTTCCGGAGATATAAACTAAATATAATTAGAGGGTTTGACAAAAATAGGTATTGTCTTAAAAAATGGAGGTACTCCCATTAATCAAGAGGAAGTTCAACCGGCACGAAAATTTATATTTTTACTTTCTGACCTAAAACGAACAATCCGACAAAATTTGGTTCAAATCGCTACCAAATTAATAAATTCGATACTGAACACATAGAATTTTAATTACCAGCTTAGATTTACTCTATTAACGTTCCACTGTATGCTATCCAAAGGCAGTCCTGATCGATCACGGAGATAGCAGGGTATGGATAGCAGAATCCGTTCAAGACATTGATCGCTGATGACGGATGTGAGTTGCTGAATCGGTGCGCAATCTTTCAGCGTGACGGTCTAAAAGTATTATGGAAGCAGCAGAAAATTGACGAATTAAAGTGTGCCTTTCCCATTCACCTGTAGGTAGGTAGTAGCGACGCACTCGGTTGGGTGGTAGCCCAAACCATTTCTGCGAACTGCAAACCAGTTAGTTCCAGTTGAAGGTGTTTGTTTCATTTGTGGGTGTGTTCACGACACTATCCGATAGTGTTCAAGTCAAGTGGCGGATTTCTTCAGTGCGTGTCGCGTAGGTGTGGTTAATGACCTTCGCCGCTGTGTCGGTCAGTCACGTGAGAGGTTCAGGTACAGTTCAGCTACCATCGGTCAAGGTCTGTCTGATCACGCATGCATTTTCCTGCGGCTGCAGGGAATCAAAATTCCGACAGATGCGGACCGTTCCGATTGACACCGGCACTCAAGTCAAGTGACACCGTCCGAATTGCACCGTTTCGATCGTGTGGTTGGTGGATTTACCTCAAGGCAGTTATCACTTGATTTCCACTTTACGATCTGGTCAAAATGTTGTTCAATAAAAAATGAGACTTGCCATAAAGATCTTGATGCGAATTTTATGCGGTAATAAGCGTCAAACGGAGGTGAGAACGGGCGACAGGACAGAATAAGGTCACACTCAGTGATTTGGTACGCTAGTTTTATTACGCGTATTTCGTTACGGTTGCAATTTAACGATTCAGATTTGGCGATTCTGTCATCGCCAATTACAAAGCTTTCATCGTATTTCAACATGAATTACTGAAATTTCCAGTAACCGACGAAATTCCGTCCAATTGGGATTTTGGTAATTCCAAACTTTCATTTCTAACTGTATATCCCACTTTTTCGGGCTACCCAATTTTGGTGAATAACCAAACCACTGCTCCTGGCGTCCAACCATGATCAAAAAGCAGAAGCGTCTGGAGGTGATTGCGTAAATTTCTTCACAGCAGGGATTCCCCGTGGAAGTGAGCAACTTGTGTCGAATCTCTCTTCTCCAGCATTTCTGGTTTCTCACAAATCACCCCGTCCGTCATACAACGATGCGATTCGAGGAAGCAGACAGATCATTCGCTTGCATTGGTGCACGACAAGCTAGATAGATGGTGGGGAATTCCAAATGCTCTTCTTTGCGCGTGAGTTCGAGTAAGCCTTATATGACAGTCATTTTTTCATTTTTCGCAAAGATCGGGAAGTTTGATATTTTTATCCTCTCATAAATTCTGCTTGAAAACTGTTTCTAACAATCTAACTGGTTCGATGCGGTTCGATGGTTTCATTAGCAACTGACCTTCACTTGGCCACCTTCACTTGGTCTACCTTCATTCCCACGATCAAAAAACACATAATAAGATTATAGGAATCTTAAATATCCAAGCCCTTTCACTCAGGGTTCATGAAGTCCGCTACAGCTGGTTGTTTTAACTGGATCAAACCCGGAAACAACTATAGCACGCACCTCAATATAGTCAGATCGTGCTTGATCTGCAAAGCACCAAAATGGTGCTGCGTTATCTGCCTAAGACAAATCTACGTCGGCAATGAATCAGATCTCTGAATAAGCAGGTCGTTAACTTTCGAAAAAAAAATCAATTCCTAGATGACTAATATCACAAAGTACCTGGAACACAAATTCACAAGTCTCAAGTAGCACGCGTTTGAGAACATTCTACGTAGATCGCAGTCACTTGAACAACTTTCCAAAATAGAGCAGCTTTTTGGATAGTCAGGCTTTGTAGGGTAATAAACCGTATGAATAAAAGAGTTTGCTTTACTTATTTCGTAAGATTCCACGGACATTCCTATCTGTTTAAAAAAATGTGTAAAATATAGAGATAAATAGACAACATATAATATAATATATATAGACAACATAAACTGATATTTTTTAGGCTTAATCGAAAGTTACTCGTATTGATAAGTGCCATCAGTTGTGTGCTTAGTGTTAGCAGCGCAAAATAATTAAAGGAATAAAACCACTCCAACACTAAATGGTCTACCTTGCGTCACACCAGACTTAATTTACCCTAATTCACACAATCCATTGTTTGTTGGCACACCACTTTTGCTCTTCAAGATAACACATATCGTCAGGTAGGTCGTTGAGTACTACCGACAAAGCTATTACTAGAACAGATTGTGGTTGCCACAAGACGGTGCTACATGCCATACCGCGCCTGCTTCAATTGATTCATTGAAAAACCCATTCGGCTATAATGAATAATTTCTGGTAATAGATCCGTAAAGTAGCCTACAACGTTATGCGATTTAACACCGTTGGACTATTTTTTTGTAGCTATATGAAGCGTCTGGTCGGCTGGGCCGCAGTCGATCAACGCATTGAAAGAAAACATTTGGCAGAAAGCAGAATGTGACCGAAAATAGAACTTCTTGATGGGATTTAACATTAAAATCGGCCCTAAATCTACTTGTGGCCTTTGTAATATTAACATATTAAAAAGTATTTGGTTTTTTATGTTTTCAGAAAAAACGCGGCACAATGTCGAATGTGACGTCTTTTCGGCCGCGCGTTCAAGGACGCTTCAAGGATAAGTTGCAAAACGAAAGCGTATACGCTTGCATGAATTTTGGTAAATTGAAAACTGTAAGAACAATTTTAAAAAACCGTTTATAAATATAGTACATAGTTTTTCTGCAATCCATGTTTGAATATTCGCTTACAATTTGGACCGCAAAGGTTGGACCCAGCTAGCATTTTCATATGTATAAAAAAGGAAATAATCAGCATTACGTACAGATATACATGCTAAATAAATCGGATTTCATGCGCAAAATTGGCATATCCGTACTATTTTGGAGGCGATTTACGTGATTACGAATAATTTTGAGCGTTACGACTATATAAGTATTTATATACGATAATATCCGATGAAGCGCGAGTCGCTCCGTACTACTCTACGATTTTGTGCTGAAAATCGTATGTATGTCAGTCATTATCATTATATACGACAGAAAATCAACTTGATCCCACTTTATCCACCTTTAGTTACGATTTTGAGTTTGTTAGGAGATATTTACGATAGTTTTCGTACACTGATATACGAGTTGGTGCTAGCTGGGGAGTCCCTCTTAAATGATTTTTTCATTTTTTTCTTTTGGACTTTACGACTTTTTGGCTTTCCAACTGCAATTTTTTTTAATATATTTTTGACCTACAAACTTTTGGAAACCTTTCAAGTTTTACTTTTCGGCTTTCCGGTTTAGCAAATTTGAAGTTTTCGGCTAGCAGATTTTCGACATTCCTGCTCTTCAAATTTTCGACTTTCTGAAGGTTCGACTTTTCATTATTACGACAATTCGAGTTTTTGACTTTAAATTTTTTTTTGAACTGTTAGGTTTTGACCAAATTGTCGGCCTTTTTATGGTTTATCTATATTACAACTTTTTCAGCTCTTGATTTTATAACTTTTCCGTTTCTCGGCTTATTTTTAGACATTCACTCCTACGGAGTTCGAGTGTTTTATCTTTCGACTGTTCTGCTCTACCACGTTACGAATTTAACTTTTTTCTCTATAGTTCAACTTTTTGACATTTGTCCTTTCGATTTCTTGACGTTTCATCCTTTCAACATTTTTTTTGCATTTGTAACTCTTTGACTTTTCTTCTTTTCGACTACCTAATTTTTGAAATTTTTTATCTCGACTTCCAAACCTTTACGGTTTTTGATGTTTTAGTTCTCTGCAGCTTCGGTTTTTTTTGGTATTTCTTATTTTCAACTTTTGGATTTTTGGATTGGTTACTTCTTCGCTATCTTCACCGTCGAACCGCAAGTTTTTATTCACTTTTGCAACGTCATTGACGAAAAGCGTTAATAACAGCGGTCCCATATTACTACCTTGCGGCACACCTGACTTAATCGATTTTAACTAACGCTCATTGGCGATTTAATGGGGCGACCTTACAGCAGTAGGTCAAAACCGTTCAACGGCGTTCTTTCGGCCGATCCTCCGTTGAGGGAAAAAAATTCGTACAGGATGCAGCTGGGGGACGTTCGGAGAGTTGGCGGTCTTCGGTAGAATGTTTATCTTCAACCGGCCCATGTCTTTTCGTCGTTCTTTCGGCGTTCTTTATTAATTCTTTTTCATTCCTTATTTTTCTTCTCCTTGTAGGCGGATTCTTTTCGTAATCTCTCAGTAGTATTTTTATCGCCTTTTCATGGTCTTTGTACCAACTTTTCATCGCCTGTTGGATTTGCGTCCCTTTTTCTGTTTTTTTTTTCATTTGTTTCGCTGCTGTTTCAAATTTTCTTCGTAATTTTGCCGCAATTTGGGTTATATGTCAACTTTTCATCAGCTTTTGTCGTCGTTTCGCCACTTTTTTACTGCCTTTTCGTCTTTGTGTTGTTTTGTTTTTTGTTTTTTTTTATTCTATTTTCATGTTATTTTAGTCATATTTTTATCGTCCGTTTGCCGTGTTTTTATCATCTTTTTATTGTCAACGGTTTCCTTCACCAAAGTTTTTTTATTATCTTTTTTTTCGCTCCTGCTCGTTTTCGGTGTTCTTTCATCGCACTTTTGACGTCTTTCATCTTTTTTATCGCCTACTATTTCTCACTCGTCTCGTCATCTTTTCGTTGTCTTTTTACTACTTCTTCGCTGTCTTTGTCTTTTCAGCGTATTTAAGTTGTCCTATTTCAATTCCTTTGTTTTCTTCTATACATATTTGGAGTCTTTTTTTCTTTTCCATCGAATTTTCATCGCCTGTTCGACGTTTTTTGATGTGTTTTTTTGGAATGTTTTGTCGCTTTTTTCGTTTTTTATTTGTTTCGCTGCTTTTTTAAGTGTCTTTTCTTAGTAAGGCTATTGCAAATCATTTTGAAAGTTTTTGTCCCTCCGCCCTTCAAAATTGGCTCTAAAAATCGGGGGGCAAAAACAAATTTGTTACACTTGAGCAGAATTTTTTTGAATAAAATCAATTATTTGTAGGTTTTACAGCCTAAAGAACTCGAAAAAGAGTTTACGGAGTGTTAACGCTTCTAGCACGAAACAAAAGTGGAATACAAATAATGTAATTTCCGAAAATCGGGAAAATTATTTTTTCGATTTTGACTCTATTTTGGAAGGTTTTTGCATGAAAAATAATAACGTATATATGAAAAGCAAGAATAGATTCGGGTTTCACGATTAAACTTCAAGTAAAAATTCCTAAAAATCTTAATTTTTTTTTGTGTGATTAGAAAAATCTCTTTGTTTTTTTTTTCGCCCCCCTTTCAGTTGCCCAGCACCCGAAGGACAAAAACTTTAAAAAATATTTGTAATGGCCTAATTTTATTTATTTATCATATTTTCATTGTCTTTTGTTGTCGTTTCGCCAACTTCTTACTGCCTATTCGTCTTTTTTACCATTTTCGTCGTCCTGTTTATTGTTAAGACTATAAAACTATTGTTTATTGCTTTTGCATGTTTCTATTTTGTTTTGTCTTTTTGTCTTTTCATCATTTCATCAACTCATTTCATCACATTTTCGTGGTCTTCTCTCCGTCGTATTTTTGTCGTCTTTTCATGGACTTTGTGCTAACTAACGTCTATTTTCGGCATTTTTGTTGCTTTGTTGCCGTTTTTGTCGTCTTTTTGTTACAGTTTTGACGTCTTTTCTTATTTTCATCGTCTTTTGTCGTTGTCTCACCGTTTTTTGTTGTTATCTTTTCGTTACTTTTTGGCCATTTTGTTCTTTTTTTTATATCTTCGGCGTTCGTTTGTTGTCGCGTTTCGTTGTTTTCATTTTGAATCACTATTTTGGCGCCTTTTCATCATATTTTCATATTATTTCCGTCGTATTTTGGTCGTCTGTTTGTTACCTTTCCGTTGCCTTTTTGTCATCTCTTTATTGTCCAAGGTTTCATTCACCACTAGGTGGATTAACTCGGGTTTTCTACTGTCTTTTTTGTCGCTTATTTGGTGTTTTCGGCGTCCTTTCATCGTAGGGTTGACGTCTTTCATCTTATTTCATCGCCTACTAGTCACCACTTTTTCGTTATCTTTTCGATGTCTATTTGCTATTTGTTCGTCGTTTTTTCGTCATAATATCATTGTTTTTTCATTTAGTCATCCTAATGATATGGGTATTCCTTTATTTTATTTTCTTCGCAATCGGAGTCATTTTGTCATATCTGTAGTATTTTTGACATCTTTTCATCGTCTGTTTGTCGTGTTTTGAGGTGTTTTTGGAATATTTTGTCGCTTTTTAGATTTTTTATTTGTTTCGATGCTGTTTTGGCGTCTTTTCTTTGTAATTTTGGTTTTTTGTCATCTTTTCATCATCTTTTGTCGTCGTTTCGCGGTTTTTTTACTGCCTTTCCGTTGTCATGTTTGTTGTCAAGACAACAAAAATATGTGTCTTTGCTTTTCCGTTATTTTTTTTTGCTATTTTGTTTTTTCTCTTTATCTTCTCATCATATTTTCATACTATTTCCGTCGCATTTTTGTTGCTTTTCATCAATTTTTCGTCACATTTTCGTGGTTTTCTCTCTTTTAACGGTCTTTATGTCAATTAAGGTCACTTTTTGGCATTTTTGTTGCTTTTTCGGTGCTTTTCTGTCGTTTTTGTCGTCTTTTTGTTACTGTTTTGACGTGTTTTATTATTTTCGTTGTCGTTTTGTCGCATCGTTTCCTCATCTTTTGTTGTCGTCTCACCGTTTTTTGTTGTTGTTGTGTTTTTGTCATTTTTGGTCTTTTTCTTGTCTATTCGTCGTCCTTTTGTCGTCCTACTGGCGTCTATTCGCCATCTTTTTGTTGTCTTTTCTGCATGTTTTGTTGCCTTTTTGACACTATGTAAGCGTTTTCGCCATTTTTGATCGCTGGTTTAGTGTCTTTTCGACTGATTATCGTATTTTTATGTTATTTCCGTCGAATTTTTGTCGTCGGTCTGCTCTCTTTTCGTCGTCTTTTTATCATCTCTTCAATGTTTTTTCGACGTTTTATCATCTCCCTGTCATATTTTTGTCACCTTTTCATAGTCTTTTTGTCATCTGTCATCTATTGGTTTGATCCCTAGCGAATCCTTAAGCTTGTGTAAAGAGGAACAGTACAGAACTTAATAAGCGTTGCTTCAATGACCCAATGACCCAATGTCTTTTGTCTTTTGTCTTTTGTCTTTTGTCTTTTGTCTTTTGTCTTTTGTCTTTTGTCTTTTGTCTTTTGTCTTTTGTCTTTTGTCTTTTGTCTTTTGTCTTTTGTCTTTTGTCTTTTGTCTTTTGTCTTTTGTCTTTTGTCTTTTGTCTTTTGTCTTTTGTCTTTTGTCTTTTGTCTTTTGTCTTTTGTCTTTTGTCTTTTGTCTTTTGTCTTTTGTCTTTTGTCTTTTGTCTTTTGTCTTTTGTCTTTTGTCTTTTGTCTTTTGTCTTTTGTCTTTTGTCTTTTGTCTTTTGTCTTTTGTCTTTTGTCTTTTGTCTTTTGTCTTTTGTCTTTTGTCTTTTGTCTTTTGTCTTTTGTCTTTTGTCTTTTGTCTTTTGTCTTTTGTCTTTTGTCTTTTGTCTTTTGTCTTTTGTCTTTTGTCTTTTGTCTTTTGTCTTTTGTCTTTTGTCTTTTGTCTTTTGTCTTTTGTCTTTTGTCTTTTGTCTTTTGTCTTTTGCCTTTGGCCTTTTGTCTTTTGTCTTTTGTCTTTTGTCTTTTGTCTTTTTATGGTCTTTTTGTTGTCTCTTTGTCGTCCTTTTGTCGCTGCGTTTCGGTGCTGTCGTTTTTTAATCACGGGTTTGGCATCTTTTCATCCTATTTGTATGTTATTTCCTAACCTTTGTCGTCTGTTTGTTGTTGTTTTCCGTCATTTTGTCATCCTTTTATTTTCAATGGTTTCTTTCACCATTAGGTGGATTAAATTGAATTTTTTATTGTTTTTTTTTGTCGCTTGTTTGGCGTTTTCGGCTATTTGTCACTATTTTTTTTTTGTTTTTTAACCAGCTTTTCGTAGTTTTTTCACTACCTCTGTGCCGTTTTTTTGTCGTCTGTTTGCTGTTTGTTCGTCGATCTTTCGTCTTCTTTTCGTCATCCTGTTTTTGTCTTTTAGCATCTTTTAGACGTCCTATTTGTATTTCTTTGTTTTCTTCTCTTCGTATTTGGAGTCTTTTTGTAATCTTTGTCGTATTTTTGACATATTTTCATGGTTATTTGACATTCTTTCACCGAATTGTCGTCATCTGTTCGTCTGTTTTTGACGCTCTTTTGGAATATTTAGTGTTTTTTTTTCTTCGTTTTTTCATTGTTATTTGGTTGCTGTATTGGCGTCTTTTCTTCGTAATTTTGACGTAATTTTGTTATTTTTTTGACATAGTCTTTTCGTCTTTTTTATTATTTTTGGTCGTCCTGTTCGTTGTCAAGACAGTGTCTCTGATTAACAAACAAATAAACAAACTACCAAACAACACGGCAAGAAGTCGCTGAAAAAAACAACAAAATATTAGATGAGGGAGGGTCATCAAAGCAACGCATATAAAATTTTATACCGTTCCTCTTTACCCAAACCACAGACAATATTTTTCATTGCTTTTCCATTTATTTTTTTGTTTTATCTCGTTGTCTTTTCATCGTATTTTCATACTACATCCGCCGCATTTTTGTTGCTTTTCATCAGTTTTTCATCACATTTACGTGGTTTTCTCTCTGCCTCTCGGTCGTATTTTTGTCGTCTTTTCATGGTCTCTGTGCCAACTAACGTCTATTTTCGGCATTTTTGTAGCTTTTTCCGGTGCTTTATTCGTCGTTTTTATTGTCTTTTTGTTACGGTTCTGACGTCTTTTCTTGTTTTCATCGCCGTTGTGCCGCATCATTTCATCATCTTTTATCGTCATCTCACCTTTTTTGGTTGTGGTTGTGTTTTCGTCACTTTTTTTTGCTATCTTTGGTCTTTTTCTTGTCTATTCGTCGGGCTTTTGTCGGCTTTCAGACGTCTATTCGCCATCTTTTTGTTGTGTTTTGAACATGTTTTGTCGCCTTTTTGACACTATCTAAGCGTGGTCGTCGTTTTTAATTGCAAGTTTGGTATCTTTTTGTCTGATCATCGTTTTTTTGGTGTTATTTCCATCATATTTTTATCGTCTGTTTGCTGTCTCTTCGCTTCTTTTTATCATCTCCTTAATGTGTTTTCTTCGTTTTATTCGTCATCGTTTTATCATCTCTTTGTCGTATTTTTGTCACCTTTTCATGGTCTTTTTGTCATCTTTACGTTGTATTTTGTCGTCTATTGGTTCAATCAGCAGATCACTAAGTTAGGGTAAAGAGGAACGGTTTACAATTTTATAAGCGTTGCTTTAATGACGCTCCCTCAACTAATTTTTTGTTATTTTTTTCAGCGACTTCTTGCCGTGTTGTTTGGTAGTTTTTTTCATTTGTTTGTTAATTAGAGACACTTTACACCTTTAGGTGCATTCGTGTCTGTGTTGTTTGGTGGTGCTTATGCGGCTTTTCGTCGTCATTTCTTCATTTTTCATCGCCGTCTTTTTGACTTTTTTGTTGCCATTTCGTCACTTTTTTATCGTTTTTCACCGTTCTGTATATTGACTTTTATTGTCTATTTTACATGTTTTGTCGCCTTCTTTTTTCGTCGTCTGTTTACTGTGTTTAATGTTATTTCCGTCGTATTTTTGTCATCTTTCATCGTATCTTCACTATCTTTTGACCACTTTTATATCGCCTTTTATGTCTGTCCTTTCGCCAAGTTCCCAAGAAGGTGCTTCTGTGCCCAGCTAGCATTTTCATATGTATAAAAAGGTAAAAATCAGCATTACGTACAGATATACATGCTAAATAAATCGTATTTCATGCGCAAAATTGGCATTTTCGTACTATTTTGGAGGCGATATGCGTGATTACGAATAATTTTGAGCGTTACGACTATATAAGTATTTATATACGATAATATCCGATTAAGCGCGAGTCGCTCCGTACTACTCTACGATTTTGTGCTGAAAATCGTAGGTATGTCAGTCATTATTATTATATACGACAAAAAATCAACTTGATCCCACTTTATCCAGCTTTAGTAACGATTTCGAGCTTGTTAGGAGATATTTACGATAGTTTTCGTACATTGACATACGAGTTGGTGCTAGCTGGGTGGCTGCCGGTCAGCGAAAAGAGAATATACCAAGCCGCGGTTCTTTCCATCAGAGTTTGCGGCGAACGGGGAAATATACAGGGCGAAGAACCTGTGGAATATTGCTGCCTTCATCAGCAATGATGTGATCTGTTGGTCGGATCCATCTTTCTTGATGAAGGCAGCAATACCCCGCACTGTATATTTCCCCGTTCGCCGTAAACTCTGATGGAAAGAACAGCTGCTTGGTATATTCTCTTCTCGCTGATCGGCAGCCACAGAAGCGCCTTGTTGGGAACTTGGTGAGGGATCCCGCCAGTCCGTTGCCGTTCAGCTGCGTCAAATCGTCCATTATGACCGCGACGCGTCCTCTTCGGCCAAACATTAGGCAACTAGATAAACTAGATTATCTGCTGAGAATGATGTGTGATTACTAGGGGAGGCACTGCCCTCTTCCAAAAAGTTCGGTACTTCAACGGTTACGGTTCAACAGTTATGATGAACCGGACACGTGGTAAGGATGCCGGACGACAGCGCGACGAAAACAGTTCTCTTCAATATCCCCGCCGACAACAGGAATACAGAGGCCCAACGTGCAAGATGGCTCGACCAGGTGGAAAGTGATTTGCGACTTCTGAGACGCGTGTGAAATTGTTGACGAGTGTCCCAAGATTAAGTTGAACAGAGGGGGGACTGCTCGAAACAGCTTGAGCCGCCCCGGCTCTATGCTGCTGATGATGACGATATCATTTTGCTCTGTTCCTTAAAAGTTTCTTTTGCTGATATTAGAATAAAATCAATGTATTCTATGAATAAAAAGTTTCTCACCACAACCATTACGTCAGATTTACAATCAACGTAAATCGTTCTTCAAATTTTGTGGTTCACCTGCACCCGAACTTTACCAAATACGAGATTTTCTTGGTTTTAACCATATGGAAATATTCTGAGAGAATTACCGCCACATATCTGTATTTTAAACTCATCTCAGTCACATGGATTTTACAAAAAAATCCCTGAATTGTAATCCTAGTCGGTTATGACTCATAATATGTTTTGATTACCGGAAAAGATGTTAGTATATTCAAATCGCTATTTGTAATACTTAACTTCGACTGTAAAAGCCGGCCCAAAGTGAGTCGCTACCTTTCAATAAACATCCTTTCGAATGAAACAAAAAAAGCTCTGAAACATTACGCAAGATTGTACCCTATATGTTTGCCATCTTCGCCCATGTTGGAATTGAATTGAATCTCAGGTCGATAAAAAGCAATTCTTATGCTGAGTGGTAGCAAAACTAGTTTTCCCCAACTCGTCCTTCATCCAATTGCACTCTGCACTCTCGAAATTGCCTTTTTCACTCACTCGAAAGAATGTCGTGCACCACGTCGTCGCCGTAGACTAGCAGAGTAAGGACAAATATCGGCTGTTTGGCTACGAATACCTTTCCTTTCAATTACCATAGAGAGAGATGAAGTGACAGAAACTTCATGACCCTGAAGGATTTTTTTTTGGACCGGAGGAATTGTTACGTTAGCACCTTTTCGATCGGCTCAGACAGATCTGAGGGCGGTAAATTTTGCCTTAAATACCTACAATGCAATTCCGTCAAGTTGTCCCAATAATTTACCCAAAATCCTGATATAATGCTACTGCCCAGAGTAATGCATTAAATTGAAAACCGATGAATGCCGAAAAAACAGGATAGTTCAAAAGCAAAGGAAAAACCCCTAGCAGTAAAGGTATGGCTTTTTCTGGCCTAATTCCAAATTGTACCTTGGTATGAGTTTGAAAATAGTATTCTCTAAGTTCGATAAATCGGAAGTTCTAACCAACAACACGAAACACTTAAATAGGAAAGATTTTAAGCATTTGCACCAGGATTAGAATAATAAACAATTTCCTTGAACTGGACGGCAACCACTTTAACAAGATGAACTGAGTTGCCTTTAATTGGGCTACTAAAATAAATTTCGTGCGTTAATTAGAAACTAAAAATGTACTTTCAAGGACCATTTTGAGAGAGTTCAAGTAATACGAAACATATAAATAAAGGGCTAATAAATGTTTATGACAACTTCAAGAATAAAATGTTGATTTACAAACGAATTTACTGACCAGTAAAGCCACACCGGTCTAGTCGGTAGAAATGAAAATCAAAATTTACGAACACATTCAAGTTATTTACAATAGGTAGCGACTGTGAGCAGAACAGATCAAAAAGTAGAGATGTTTTCCACTCCAACGGAGTGCCAAGGACCTACCTCGTTCTGAATCTGAACCTCGAACCAGGCTACCGCTTAGTTGCCCGCCAGAATCCTTCGTCCTTTTCAAGCAATCACCTAATTATTTCTAACTGAAGGTATAGGTAGTGGACCGGCGAACGGTTCTCCTCACTCATTAGTGCTTCGTTCTGATCCTGTCCGCTGCTAATCAGTGCGCTGTCCGGTACGGAGAGACAGAGAAGATGATAACACACAGCTAGCCCGCACTCAGAGTGGCCCGCCAATAATACCTGCCTTCTGCCTATAAGCACCTTCAACGCATTCCGTCCGTTCGTCCGTTCGTGGCGCGAGGTTGATCGTGGCGCGAGGCGTTGTTGTTTATATAACCGGCGCGCGGTGGTCTTCTGCACGTCAGTCGCGATACTTAGTGCCTCGGTTTAGGACGTGTCTCGCTCGCTGTTCCCCGGTAGTGTTCGCTGACGGCGGGCTCGTTGTTAACCGACATTTCGGTTCTGGACGGTGTGTATGGTATACTGACAGTGCAGTTCTATTTTTGCTGAAGAAGAAAAATCGAAAAACAAAATTATTTTGTGACAAACAAAAAAACAAACGGAATAAATTGAGTGCAAACTGTGAACATGTGGAAAATTGCTGCGGTGTGTTTCGCCGTACTCGGGCTTAGTGCGTACGTTGTCAACGGTACCACCAAACTGCAGGAACGATACAGTTGGAAGCAGCTGGATTTTGTGTTCCCGAATGAGCAGCTGAAGCAGCAGGCGCTGGCCAGTGGGGACTATGTCCCCACCAATGGACTTCCGGTCGGAATCGAACGGTGGCAGAACAAACTGTTCGTCTCGGTGCCACGATGGAAGGACGGTACGTAATTGTGCTGGTGAAAAAGGGTTCTAAATCATGCTTAAGTGGATTCGAATGGACTATTCCCAGTGTTAATCGATTCGTGAAAGGTGGATTGTGATTTTGAGGATCGTACAATTGGACCAGTATTGAAATTGAAACTGTTTTTTACTGAGTAGTGTGATTGTCAAATTTTTTGTTAAGTTAAACAAAACTTGAAATGTGCAAATGGTCCAGATTTCCAATTTATTTCAGTAAAAATTAATTCAGGAAATCATAAAACAATCACAGTACTTTCACAGTAATGTAAAATGCATGCATTTTATGAGCCAATAATTATCAATATCTATGGAAATGGAAAACCTCGACTGTGCAAAGACATGCAAAGACATTTATTTGAAATAGGAAACTTACAAATATTTGAAACCCACCACTTTCGTATGTTCAACATGTCAGTAGTATCTATTATTTCTTTTAACAAATTACTACTCGAACTATTTTACAAAACACGATAAGATTGTTTTTTCTAATAATTTCAAAGTTTTTTTGGGGTTCTTGGTGCTATGGAAATAATAGTAATTCGCCCTGTCATTTGGCGATAAACATTGCAACTTTATAGAATATCGTAGCGTAGTCTCCAATAAATCGCTCGAAATATTGATTTTAATGGTGTATTGCGTGTTATTAAATCGTTTGAGGTACAACTTCGCTCTCCTTTCTGGAAGGGTCGCCACGACGAACTTATTGCAACCAGAAATGATTATCTTGGTATAACATGCGCTGAAACTAGACTCGATTCAGACCTCTTTCAAGGCAGCGTCTGATCGTGTTGACCATGCAATTCTGTTGACAAAAAACAACTGACTCAAACTGTGACAACCATCTCACCATGACAACCGTTTCTGGCTGCGTGGAATTCGTAATCTCTTAATCCTATAATTTGGCCAACCTATCTCCAGGTGATCCAGGGAAGTATTCTTGAGTCATCATTTTTCAACTTATTTTTCAATTGAAGTAACATTCACTGTTACCAGGTGGATTAACTCTGCAAAGAGTACCGGGAAGAGATTAATTTTCCGCTGAAAACACGGTTTCAGAGCGCTGAATTTTTCGCTGATATACCGCTGCAGAAGTTCACTTTTCCCCGCGTGCTACCCAACATTCTTTACCCTAATCATTTAGCAACTTATTTAGCAGCCACTTCAATTTTCGCTTGAGCGCCTTCTCGTCGCTTGCAGGGTTCCATTTTTCTGCTTCAGTTTGGCAATTTACAATCGACCAGTATAGCTCAATCAGACTTAGCTCAGGGGTATAGTTTTTTGTCTATAGGAGACGAGACCACTGCGACCAGTGCACTATGGGCCAGAAAATAAAATTTCGGGACAAAAATATTTGCGGTTAAACGGCATGTCTCAGTTCAATGTGGTCTTCGGTAACTTTTTGAATAAAAAATCGTCCAATATTTAAGCGTTACTTTAACAACAATTTAAGTAATAACTTTTTGAGTAAACTTTTTTTTTACTTTTTTAGTTTCAAAATATTGAAGATAAACCAATTTCAAGTAATTTTTCTGAAGATATGAAACTTCTACCTTTTACCCATTTTCAGCAATAGACCTTTGTTTATAAACGACCTCAAATCACATTTCTTCTTATAGCATGTTTATTTCAACAGACAGCTTAATGTAATGTTCTAGAAAATATTTTGCACATAAAAGAGAAATATTTTTGCTGAAGACTGTTTTGCTTTATATGTATTAATTAATAAGATATAACTGATTTTAGGTTAAAAACCGTCTGATGAAAAATCCGAATATCTTAGCTATCTGCAAGTATCTGCAATTAGTTTGCATACCAATTTGTAGGGAATTATTAAAGCTATCTACCCAAATGTGTATTTCAGAGAATAGCTGGGAATATCATGACTGGCAATACCTGGGAATAGTGTGGATTTTTTTCCATACATTTTATAACTTAATAAATATGCGTCCTAGCGTCAAACAGTCTTCACAAAAAAAAATTATTTCAACATACTGAATAACTTTGTAGAACATTTGAAAGCAATAAAATAATCGTGTGCGAAGTTATTGAGTGTAATTGATTTTTAAGTGCTCTTTATTAACACATCATTATATTTCGCAACCGGTAAAAGAGAGATAGTTACTTTATTCAGCAAAGTTGCTTATTTTAGTATGTTCTGCAACTTTTGGAGAAAAAAACTTTTTTTAAAAATTATTCAAGAAAACAAAAGTTTGTATCACCCTAATAGGTGAATTCATGGTCACTCTAGTAGTGCAGGAAGATGCGCTATATTTTATTATTTTACTTCTCCGAAGACACCACCCTTGAAAAAATACAGATTTTTCATCAGACGTGTTTTTAACCCAAAAACAGTTTTATCTTATTGAAAAAGCAAAACAGTCTTCAGCAAAAATATTCCTCTTCTATGTGCAAAATGTTGTCTAGAACATCACATTGAGCTGTCTGTTGAAATAAACATGTTACAAGAAGAAATGTGATTTGAGGGGTCGTTTATAAAGAAAGGTCTATTATTGAAAATGGGTAAAAGGTAGAAGTTTGATATCTTCAGAAAAAATACTTGAAATTGGTTTATCTTTAACATTTTGAAACCAAAAAGGTGAAAAAAAAAGTTTACTCAAAAAGTTATTACTTAAATTGTTGTTAAAGTAACACTTAAGTATTGGACGACCCCTTCAAAAGATGCATAATTTTTTTATTCAAAAAGTTTCCGAAGACCACATTGAGCTGAGACATGCCGTTTAACCGCAAATATATTTGCCCCGAAATTTTAATTTCTGGCCCATAGTGCAGTGCACAGTGGTCCAGCAGCGAAAATTAAGTGGAAAGTTTTTTGTGGTTCAAAATAGCTCCCTACAATGTTCAGCAAAGTTGTTCAACTCTAAAAGGTAATTAATGTGAAATCAACAACTAAGTTCCAGTTTGGCTTGTAAACACATAATACACTATAACTTTTTATTGAAATGAGAAAGAAGAAAAATTTCTTCGACAAAGTTGTAGCTAAACTTTGCAAAAGACATAGTAGGCGTATTTTTTATAGTTTCTATCTCACAGGGCGCAGTAATGAAAAGTAATGAAAATTGAAAGATTGATATTTATCCAAAACAGCTGGTGTAGATAGAAAACTGATGTTATATCCGAAATTCGAAGACTATTTGGTTGGTGTTAAGTCAGACCGAACCAAGTGACAAAACTCTGATGTCGATAAAAACGCGTTCAAAGTTTCCTACTCCATACGGTTTATAGCTATTAATCTTTCAAAATCATCTCATAATTCTGGCTGTCTGTAGCATTTATGTAATCTGATAAGAGTAAAATGTAGCTAAGAAAATTCTTTATCGTTTGCTGTCATTAGACCGTACCAATAAAACAGTTTGCTTTGCTTTTTCCGTGTAGATCTTATGAGAGAGTATGCTCTAACTCTTTTTTAACTCTTTTAATCGTCTTCAAGAAGATATTAGAAAATGCTGCATAGTGGAAGATGGCCAAACATGGAATAATTAAACTGAAATTAGTTAGAGTTAGAGTTCGAGTTAGAGAAAAAACCAGCTTTTATTTTCACATAAATTTGAAATAAAATTTCAAGCTTTCAGAAACGGGCAAGTTTGATTTTTCCGTTTGCCCCTTTTTGAGATATTCTATTCTGAAAAAGACTAAAAAACACAGGAAAAACGTTAGAACTCGTCATACGTATGAGTTTTCAACATACAATGTTCTACAAAAATATGTCTTTTGATAAGAGAAACAGCTTTGTAAAACATTATGATGCAATAAAACCATCAAATTTGAAGTAATTACCGAAAAAGTGATTTATGTAAAACGCCCTGTGAGATAGAAACTATAAAAAATACACCTACTATGTCTTTGGTAAAGTTACTTATATAATCTTTAGCTACAACTTTATCGAATAAAAAATTATTGTGTATCATGTGTTTACAAGCCAAACTGAAACTTAGTCGTTGATTCCACATTAATTGCCTTTTAGAGTTGAACAACTTTGCTGAACATTGCAGGGAGCTATTATGAATCGCTTAGCCGCAAAAGTAAATTTCCACTCAGTTTTCGTTTCTGGACCACTGCGACCAGTGTTTAGATCTACTGTGGTATGCTCCATCCTTAATCTACATGCACTGTCTGACATATCACCAGTAATTCGAGTGGTTGTCAGTACTCAGTATGACTATAGCTCAAGGGTATAGACTGGATTCTTGGGAATCACAGTGATGCCATCACAGTTGTACCATTATTCAGTCGAATTTGAATAGTGATAGTTTGCCACATTGGACCAGAAAAAGCACTCGTTTTGATGAACATCCTGGTTCATGGTTCCTGATGTTACGGAAGCGCCACTCCACAGCTGCAGATTGCTTGTCTGCAATTGCCCTTGAGAACGGAGGGGAAATCGGAATTAAATTGGATTCAAAATTGGACTTGAAGCGAGGCTTAAAGTGGGACACTCAATTGGACAAGAATTAAATTGGATTTCAAATCGGTGTTGAAACTGGAATCAAATTGGATTTGAGTTAGGTTTTAAAGTGGGACATTAAATTGGACTTAAAATTGGACCTGAAATTACACTTGAAATTGAGTTTAAAATCGCGCTTGAAATCACTTGAAATCAGACCTAGAATTGGATTTCAAATCGGGATTAAATTTGAATTTGGATTTTAAATGGGACACTAAAATTGATTTAAAATTAGACCTGAATTGGACTTGAAACTGTACTTGAAATTCTGTAATTGTGCATGAAATTATAGGGAAAATCGGAATTAAATAGAACTCGAACTTGGGACTCAAAGTGAATCATTCAATTGGACACGAATTAAAATTGGAGGCAAAACTGGAACTACCCGAAGAGCAAAATGATATCAAAATGTGTTATGGAAATCGAATAACTCGTATCAAAATTTGGTCTTGTTTTGGCTGACATAGTTGGTAAAATAACAAAAAATAATATCAAAATTTTGCTCCTTAAAGGCTAAAAGAATAACTACTTGTGTTATTTGAATAACAAAGCGATAACATGACTCTATGACACATTCCAGCGTTACGGCCCGAGCAGGGGTTTAGAGCAAATTGAAAACAAAATTTGATATCTTGATGTAACGGATTTTGAATACTCGGTGTGATTTCATTTTGGTCGACTTAGCGGTTAAAATATCAAAATTGATTGCAAAAATTCCACGCCGTGAAATTAAATTGAATACTACTTTTGCTTTCAAAAATATCAAACGGAATACTAATCTTGCGGTCACTCAATATTAATAGGAAAGCAGAATTAGCTATCATTTTACTATCATATCATCATCATTTTGCTATCATCATATAATTTGAACCAACCATTTGACTAGAAAAAAGTTTAAGTGAAAATAGATTAATTTAAATATTGAAGGTTTATTTACATCATATATAGAATCTGCCAACACATTTTCTTTCAATAAAAATGAAAGCAAAATGATAGCAAAGTCTGATACATCATAAGTGCCATTTTGAGTTGGTAACAAAACATGTTTTCTAGTTGATATCAACAGCAGAATATGTAATAATTTTGATATACTTTTGTTGTCAATCCTTGCTCGGGGGGACACTATCCTACTATGCAGATCGGTTCCTGTTTCATCAAAAAATCTTACAACCACTGTTTAAAATATCTACTCAATAACAAAATGTGTTATCAATGTATCTCCATACCTATTCAATAACAAAATATAGCATTATAACACAGTTTGATATTGTTTTTATATTATTTTGCACTTCGCTCCTGCTCGGGTAGATTGGATTTGAATTAAGATTTGAAGTGGGACACTCAATTGGACTTGAAATGGCACCTGAAATTGGACTTAAAATTGGATTTGCAATCTCTTGAAATCGGGCTTTAAATTTGATCTCGAATCGGAATTGAAACTGGAATTAATTTGAACTTGGACTGTAAAATGGGACACTTAAACTTGGAATTGAATTTGAACGTTCAAACTGGAAGTTAAAGCTGGACATGAAATCGAACTTAAAACAGAATTTGAAGAATAATTAAATTTATTTCCAAGCCGCTCGAAACTCTGCAGAATAACCGCGAACAAGCCGGATATCTGCGCAGAAACTTTCCACGCGCTGAAGAAAGAGATTTGTTCTTGGAATTTGAAGTTTTTATTTGAAATTGGGCTTGAGATGTTATTTAAAATTGGAATTGAATTAGACTTGAAGTTAGATTCTAGTTCTAGTTAGATGGAACTAGATTTAAATTGGACTTGAGATTAGACTTAAAATTACATTTGAAATTATGCTTGAAATTAGAATTCAAATTGTACTTGAAATTTGACTTGAACTCAGCGTTTAAATTTGACTTAAAATTTAATCGAAATTGGAATTAAATTATGCCTAAAATTTAACTTTACATTGGACTTTCAATTAAACTTAAATTGGAACTAATTTGAACTTGAAGAATTACTTTAAACCGGACATAGACACGTAATTTTATTCGAACTTTTACTGATTCGAAGGTTTATTTGAGAACAGAATTTACATTTTTTCGTCTGATAGCACGTTTATCTCTTTTCTGTTTCGTTTTTTCTCCTTTCCAGTGCCGTTTTTTCCAATTTTTGTTCCGTTTTATCTCCTTTCATGTACCGTTTTCTTGGTTTTTGCTTGTACTTTCCTCCCGTTTTCCTTTTTTCTGACCCGTGTTTTCTGTTTCATTTTATCGTTTTTCTTCGTTTCCCATTTCACTTTTCCTTATTTCCAGTCCGGTTTTTCCGCATGTTTTTCACTCGTTTTTGTGTTCTCTTCTCTATCGTTTTCTGTCATTTCTCTTAGTCTTTTTTTCGTCATTCATTTTTCATGTTTTCTGTCCGTCGCTTCCTCTTTCTCAGTTCCTTTTTTGTTCTATTCCTGTTCCATTTTCGCATTTTTCCGGAGTCCTGAATTTTCTCTGTTCCGTTACTCATCTTTTTTCTTCCGTTTTTCCCCATTTGCAAGCCCATGTTTGCTCTTTTCCTATCTCGTTTCGACCTTTTTTGTTTTCTCTTCCATTTTTCGTTTTTATCTGTACCGTTCTTCCTCTTTGTCTGTCGTTTCCTGTCTGTCTGTTTCCTTCTTTTCTGTTACGTTCTGTTTTGCTTTTTCGTTGTATCCCTTTTGCCTACTGATTTCATTTTTTCACTCTATTATTTTCTTTTTCTGTCCCGTTTTCCCCCTTATTTGCACCGTTCTTGAGATTTGCCTATTCTCATTTTCTTCGTTTTCTTATCGCTTTTCCTTCTTTTCTCTCATTGATAACGTTTTTCTGTTTCGTTCTTTATCTTTTTCTGTCCTTGCTTTTCGATTTTTGCCTCGTTTTTCCCTTTTCGTCTCTCCCGTTCTCTTTTTTTGCGCTTTTTTCTCTTTTTATTCCCCATTTTCCCACGCATTTTGTCACCTTTTTTCTTTGGTTTTTCTTTTTTTTTCATGCCATTTTTTATAATTTTTTTTCTCTTATGAGGAGGAAAAGACAAAAACCTTTCTTCTATCCCATTTGTGTCCAGTTTTTGTCACGTTTTCCTTCGTGCTCTTTTCTGTTTGTCCTCCTTCATTAACATTTCCATTGGAAACTGTTTGATCTACGTTGTTTGGTTCACGAGGTATCAGTTTTTGGATTGGGTAAATATTCAGGAAAAGCGTGTTTTCCAGACCTAACGCAGGAACAATAAAAAAAAGTTATCCGGAAAATTGATTTCTTCGGCAAAGTTATAGAAAATATAAAGTCAAACAATTTTGCTAAAGAAATGACATTTCTACCTCTATCGAGTTCAGAGCTATAGAGCGTTTTCTTTGGAAATTTTTTAAAAATACGTTTTTCATATTTATCGTATGTCGGTTGCATTTTACAAGAGAATGTGGTTCTAAGCGATTATTGAAGGACTCTATACTCATGTTTTTGCAGAAGGTTGCAAATCTTTAGGACCTTTCCTTACAAAGTTATCGCTTATTTAAGCTTTATTTTTCCTTAACTCCACAAGCCAAAAGCGATAACTTTGTAAGGAAAGGTCCTAGAGTTTTCCAATCTTCTGCAAAAACGTGTATTTTGAGTCCTTCAATAATCGCCTAGAACCATATATTCTTGTAAAATGCAACCTGTATAAGCTAAGTATGAAAAACTAATTTTTAAAGAATTCCCCAAGAAAAATCCTCTATAGCTCTGCACTCGATAGAGATAGGAATGTCGCTTCTTTAGCAAAGTTGTTTATCTTCATATTTTTTATAACTTTACCGAAGAAACCATGTGTCTATCTACGAACACAAAAAAATGGACGTGTATCGAGCCTTTCGCGAACGCGAAACACATAAAACGTACGCTTGCCGTACTCTCATTTGGGTGGTTGGGAACAAGCGGAACCCTTACAAGTTTATAGTACTCGACTCAAGCTTTAAGATGTATGATGTATGTTTTGAGTGCTTCGATAATTGCCTTGAACAATGTGTTCTTGTAAAATGCAACTAACAAAAACTAACAATGAAAAACTAATTTTTAAAGAAATTTCAAAGAATACGCCCTATAGTTCAGCACTCGATGAAGATAGCAATTTTATTTCTTCAACAAAGTTGCTTGTTTTTACAATATTTACAACTTTGCTGAAGAAACTATGTCTACATTTCCTAGCACAAAAAAGTTATTTTATTATTTTCATTATAGTAAGCTATGACTAAGTTCCGCTTTTCGCCCTTTTGGACCACTGTGCATTGCAGTTGCATGTTGAACAAATGCAATATTGATTGTTTCACATTTTGTGTGGAGTTTGAAATCCCTGCTTGGACTCTGAAATGTTTGATTTTCTCAATTTTTCCGGTTCGGTTGTTACTTTAGGTATTTATATTGCGAGAGACAACATCATCATATATGTAATAACAGCAACCACTCTTATGGCCATTCTGACACATGCTCACTTAATGTCACTTTCATTGAATTTCGATTTTCGCAAGGATAGGGTAAATTTCAAGACCATATAGCCCCTTTTAGCAGGCCTCTTTTGTTAATCGTTTCGCAGAGTTGAATGTGTCATAATATTAAATTATTGTTAGTTCAACCGCCCGAGGCGCGTCCCATATATAAAAGTTCTACTTGACCGTCAAACGGTTAGCAACAGTCAGTGGTACTCCTTTCGCGCCAATTTGCGACCTCGGAGAAGTTATTTTAAGCTTGGTTTAATTAGTGGTGTATCAATCTAGACCGGGCTGTGCAGACAACCGAAGACAGAAAACTAATAAAGGTTTTTGTTCTATTTGTGCGTGAAGTTTAACCGGCTCTCGGATGACCATCATAAAAATTAATTGGAACTCACTGTGCCGATTTTTACAGTTTAAGATTTTATGATATCCGTTCTAAGTTTCCTTTGAAAAAGTGCTCGGAAGTTCATTAACTACCTACGCCAAGTGGAATTTTATGTCAGTTTGAACTAAAACTTCAATTATAGAGCAGGACACTCAAGAAATTTACTGTTCTGTAATTTCATGTTGTTCTACCTGTTGTACAATGAATTCAACGCAATGGGGCGTGCCCATGGCTTGTCTGTAAACTTAGTCCATAAAAACTAACGCATGTCCGGAGTATTTAACTGAATTGTGCGGTTATTTAGCGATAAGTTAAGGTGTTTGCTTACAAAAAGCGGCATCATCATACCAGCACCTACGTGTGACCTTCTTACGGGTACAGAAAATACCAACGCCACCCTTTAGTGTTAATGGCCAAGAACAATTAAGCGTCAACACATTCGTCAGCATTTATAATTTCGCACCCTATAGTGCGTACGAAATCCGTCAATGTCGTCAACAAAAAACATTTTTTGGACTTAGTCTACAGTGCGAGCCCTCAAACTGACTAACACGGCTGTGCTGTATGTAGATTCTTCGCTTTGACGATTTTCGACCACCGCAGGTTGAAAAAATGACCTAAATTTTTTTACTGTACATCGAAGCGAAAAACTACCTCTATTTTGACAAACTGCAGAAATCAGAACTTAGTTTTGTGTGCGATTAGTTTAGATTTAGTCGTAAACAGAGCACGCCGACTAGTTCAATTTGCTTTGACTCGACTTCATTTGAAGCACTGAATGCTTCGAAAAGGAACAAACCGGAAAAAACCGCACACTGCAATCATTGAGCAGAAAATAAAACAAGAACAGCTTTTACCGGAGGTTAATCTCCCCCAAGGTGATTCGCAGCGTACGGAGATATGGTGTTTATTGTTTTGATTCCTGCGTTGCTTTCTCTCAGCCATCTGCGCGCGCGTCTGCCAAAATATTTACCGCACTCGGAGAGTGCAACTTTGGCTATGTTTTGCATTTCTATCAAATGTTTACATTCTTTCATTTGGTCGTTACTTGACGCTAATCTAGAAAAATAATTAACTGCCGGCAACTTTTTTGTTGTTGTTGTTGTGTGATGCCACTGTTTTTTTGAATTTTACCACAACGCAGAACCAAACTAGCTGATGTCAGTTTGATGCGCTTGCGCTTTTTCTACTCAGCATAAAGTTTCATGGCTGAACGGCAATTTCCAAAGTCACCCAAATGTGCCCAACATGTGCGACAACGCATTTCACGCTGAAAACAATCAGTGTTGCACTTGTTCGACATGCACTTCATTGCACACTGATAGGTACTGGGTTTGCATATCAAAATTGTTAAAACAAACACTCAAAGTGGACAGTTAACAAGTACTCAAATGACCAAAAAGCACCGCTTGTCCGTTTTTAAAAACATTTTAATCGGCTCGCATCAATGAAAGTTTATTTTTTTCTTTGAAAATAAAACTGAAATTTAATTCGGCTACTAATTTGTGTCAATGAATTGGCTGTCTTCGAAAGGGAATGCGCTGCATTCGCAAATTTCAATGTATATTTCTAGTGTTGCTGTTTTTTATACCGACATTTATGACAAATATGAGCCTTTCAAACTCCCAGTAACAGTATTTATCCTACATTTCAAGCAATGCATGAATGCATCATAGCTTTGAAGATCATACACGGTAAAATCTACTAATGTATACAAATAAGCAAAATGCAAAAAGGGTTAAGACAACTGCATGCCATCCATTCTTCAAAACGACTTTGCTTATTGTATTACAATAATGTCATTGATATGTATTCTTTTAAACTACTTCCGTTTTGCTACTCTTTGTATGCCTAATACATTATTATAAAATTATCCGCTGACGACTGAAATCCCACGTAAATATTGATGTACTTTCCAGTTTTGTCGTCTAACTGAAAATCCCGGTAGTGTTAGCGTACTCGTTGAGACCATTATTGCTCAGAACAGCTTATTTCAATATTTCATAAGAGCAACTCTCGCGCAATATTCAAAACTTTCAGTTAATACGCAGCAAATAGAAATCTAACTTAGTGGCAATCACTAGCGTGCCCAGACATAAACAAAAGGTGGGGCACCCGGCCTTTCAGAAGAATGTTTTCGCTTGTAAAGTAATCGAGTAATAAAAACAAAGGTCGATTATGTTGAAAACTCTGAACTTTCAGGTGCAGTTGGATTTAAAGTTGCAGTTAGACTAGAAATTAGAGTTGAAATTTCACTCAAATTTGAATCGGAATCAAGTTATATGTCAAAACGGACATGGTCACGAAATTAGATACGAAGTTTTACTTTAAATTGCGGTTGAAATTTTTCGTCTTGTTCTTTCACACATTTTATCTCTTTTCTTCGGTCCCTTTTTTTCTCCTTTTCTGCACCTTTTTTTGGTTTTTGCTCTCGCTTGTTCTCCGTTTTTCATTTTTTTCTACCGTTTATCCTTTTGCTGTGCTGTTTTTGCTGTTTCATTGTACCGCTTTTCTTCATTTTGTGTCCCTTTTTTCATAATTTTAATCTTGTTTTGCGAAAAACAACGCTGCTTTATGTTATTTTTTTCTCGTTATCCGTCCGATTACTTTCTTTTTTTTTTGTTTCTAGTTTACTTCTGATCTTCGGTTTTCCTTTTTTATCTCCTGCTTTTCCTCTTTTCCATTTTTTGACCGATTGTTTTCCATTTTTATCTCGTTTAACCTCTTTTAGCGGCTTTCGTAGTTCTCTCTTTTGTGGTTCTTTTTTCTCCTTCGCTTTATTCCCCTTTGAAACCATCATTTGTTTTCTATTTCGTTTTGCCTCTTTTTCTCTTCCGTTTTCCCACCTTTTTGTCACGTTTTACCTTTGTTTTTCTGTGTAATCTTTCTTCTATTTGTCTTATTTTCCCTCATTTTAGTCGCGTTCTTTATTATTTGTGTCCATCGCTTCCTCTTTTCTCTTCCTCTTCATTCTCTATCCCAATTCTCGTCTCGTTTTTCCCTCGTTACATTTCTTGTGTTTGTAATTTTCAGTCTCGTTTCATCTTTTATCCCTTTCCTGTTTTTTTTTGTTTTCGTCTGTTACATTCTTCCTCTTTTCATCATGTTCATGCTTCTTTTTCTATCATGTGCATTGTGTACCGTTTTCATTTTCGTTCTGGATTTTTTCTTCTTTTGCTGTTCTCGTTTCTACTGCTTTCATTTTATTTTTATTATCCTCCTTTTCTATTTCGTTTTTTTTTTCTTTTTCTGTCCATTTTCTTTCTCGGTTTTCCTTATCGATTTTCTTTCTTTTCTCTAATTCCTCTTATTTTCCTTTCCATTTTTTCTTTCTAGTCTCCTCTTTTTAGACCCTTTTTCGCTCTTTTTTCTCTGGTTTACTTTTTTCTCTTTTCAAGTCCCGTTTTCCCTCCCATTCTGTCACGTTTGTAAAAGCAGGAGCAGGAGACCCAGCTAGCATTTTCATACGTATATAAAAGATAAAAATCAGCATTACGTACAGATATGCATGATAATAAATCATATTTGATGCGTAAAATTGGCATATCCGTACGATTTTGGAGGCGATATACGTGATTAGGAATAGTTTTGAGCGTTACGACTATATAAGTATTTATATACGATAATATCCGATTAAGCGTGACTCGTTTCGTAATGCTATACGATTTTGTGCTGAATATCGTATGTATGACAGATATTATCCTTATATACGATAGAAAATCAACCTGGGCCCACTTTATCAAGCTTCAGTTGCGATTTCGAATTTGCTAAGAGATATTTACGATAATTTTCGTACATTGATATACGAGTTGGTGCTAGCTGGGGATGAACTGCCTCTAAATCCATCGATAATCTAAGGAAATGCGGGACAGCCAAAGGGTAAACGATGGAAAACCAAAAACAAGCAAAAAGTAGAAAACAGGAAGGAAGGAAAAGAAGAAAAAACGAAACAATTTCTAAACAAATAATTCACTTATCGCAAAAATAGTGGCAAATTAAATCACAAACTGTGGACTTCTGGGTTACAGAATTTATTTTGTTTTATATTCAATTTCAAAGTGAAGGCGGGGCACGTGGCCCTGTCTGGGAACGCCAGTGGACATGGTCACAAAATTTTACTTGAAATTAGATTGAGATTTCTAGTCCTACTGTCTCGCACGTTTTTTTTTTTTGGTCTTCAATATTTTGTCCCTTTTCCCGTTTTCTGTCCCATATTTTTGCTTTTATTCTTGGTTTTCCTTTCCGTAGAGAACTATCGCTCTTATTATCGTTTTGTACATGATACACTTAGAACGGGGGTAAAGGCTCTTCACGGTCAATTGTATCTTAGGCGACGGTAAAATCTATAAATACATAGAGGGTAGCGACTTGGTAATCGCGACATTTTTGGAGAATCTGCCACGATACACAAAGATTTAATCCGTTGTGGATCGCTCATTCACACTGTATCACCGGAGGACTGTAAACTCGTAAAAATCTGGTAAAACTTATAGCGTATCAGCAAATTACGTTAAAAACCACGGTAATAGTCGCTTTTCCGAGTTAATGTAGAGCTTGATACAACTCACGCTCGAATGGTGATGACGGATTTCCCATGTGTGCTCTTTTGATTTGTTTATAAAAGTTATCTATTATCTTAATTTCAAACAGCCCATTATTTCCTTTTGAAATTAAAGAAACGTGTTGCTTCAGTTCAGTCATTATTTCTGCTTCCACGCATTACTCTTGTGTTATTTCACAAATCACCCTTCTATTTGTTCTGCCACAGGAACGCTGGGTTGTGGCACCAAACGAGATCATTATATCATTATATCATAATTTTATACACTAGATGAGCTCGAATCTTACGACGCCGGAAAATATAAATGTCTGTCAAGAAAACTGCGGATACATTCCCTTTCCCAGTGTTTGCGAAGATGTTTAATCTAGTGTATTAAATTTATTTAAATTTACGAAACTCCCATCATTTGAAAATATGATGTTCTATGGCTCGCCATTTGCACGATCGGCTCCCGACCCCATTTACGTGGGAAACTGTCAACCAACTTCGACACTTGCTCTTTGTACCGGTTACACGCTACCGGCAACTACCCAGCTAGTACCAACTCGTATATCAATGTAGGAAAACTATCGTAAATATCTCCTAACGAACTCGAAATCGTAACTAAAGCTGGATAAAGTGAGATCAAGTTGATTTTCTGTCGTATATAATGATAATAACTGACATATATACGATTTTCAGCACAAAATCGTAGAGTAGTACGGAGCGACTCGCGCTTAATCGGATATTATCGTATATAAATACTTATATAGTCGTAACGCTCAAAATTAATCCTAATCACGTATAACGCCTCCAAAATAGTGCGGATATGCCAATTTTGCGCATGAAATACGATTTATTTAGCATGTATATCTGTACGTAATGCTGATTTTTTATACATATGAAAATGCTAGCTGGGTACCCAAATAATGTGTAAGCACATTACACATTCCAGACAAATCTTCTAATATGGTTTTAATACCAGGATGCCACATCCTCCCCCTGTATAAAATGAACAATTTCATAAATAATATTATTCCAGATCAATTCGTTAACTCTCAAACATAACCTGTCGAGAAGCGGCTCTTCATTTTGTAAAGTGACGACTTAAAATAGAAAATACCACTTGTCTCAAAAACTTTGTTAGGACACGTATAATCGTCCCAGTACCTACCATATCTTGGTCATTGATATTTCACTTCTACGGCCATGGTCTTTTGCCGGCTCAACCTCAACATACGTTGGTCATAGTTGGCTCTTCCCGGCTCAATCTTAAAACACGTTCAATACACTGGCATGTCCAGACCGAAACAGAAGGTTTCCGACCTTTCAAAATTGCACCTGAATTGGACGCTGCAATTTCACTCTGAGTGGAACATAAATTGGAATTAAATTAGACGAGATGTTGAATTCAAATTGGGCTTGAAATTGAACTTGACCGCAGACTTGAAATCAGAATTGAATTTGTCTTAAAATCGGACTGGACTTCGGATATAAACATGGATCTGAAATTGGACTTAAAATCGGACATCACATTGGACCTAAATTAGACTTGAATTGAACTTGAAATCGGTGGTGAAATTGGAATTAAATAAGGCTCTGGATTGGACTTAAAATGAAATATTGGACATGAAATCGTACTTAAATTGGACTTAGGAATTGATCCAAAATTTTAATTCAAAATTAGGCTTGAAATTAAACATCAATGCGACTTGAAAACAGGACTGGTAACGGTCAGTTTCGTCACTGACGCTAAACGAAAACCAAAAACAAAAAGTCACCCTGCAAAATAATCAGTCCCTTGCGTTTTTGTCAGTGTTTCACTATAATCTGCTAGAATAAAATCACGACGCATCCAGGGTAGGTGACGGTCAGTTCAGTAAGTGACGTTTGACTATAACCAATAATAAATAGTCGTGCAGCAAAAATATTGGTTCCATGCGTTTTTATCAATAATATTTATTTGGAAGACGTGAAAAGGTTCCCAATTTGATGATTTGGAACCGGGGATGCTATTAGATGTTTAACACCATTTTACCATTTGTTCGAAATTGAATGTTTGACGCCGTTTTGATATGCAAGATGGCGGTTTATAATTTATGTTATTTTGGGAATTTTGCATGAAATCCTATACAATAAAGTCTTTTTTGGAATGGGAATATTGTCAGAGTTGAAAAATCAACATTAGACGCCATTTTGAAATCCAAAATGGAGGACTATTATTTAGCATTTTGCATAAAAACTCTTGCAATATATACCTACTTTGTTAGACAGCGAGTGACGGATAGAAGTCGAAAAACGATGTTTGACTCGACTTGAATGATCGACTGGAATTTTCGATTGGACTGCTCGACTCAATCACTCAACTCGACTGTTCGACTAAACTGCTTGATTCGATTACTCGACTGGACTGCTCGACACGACTGCTCAACTCGACTGTCCGATTGAACCATTCGACTGGAATGCTCGGCTCAACTGCTCGACTTAACTGTTCGACTCGACTGCTCGAGTCGATCCCTCGACTGGACTTCTCGACTCAACTGCTCAATTTCATTACTGAACTTGACTGCTTATCTGGACTGTTCGAGCTCAGCTCAGTTTAAATTCTGCTTTCCTCGAACACTACATCAAGTTTGTGTCTTGAAAATATCTATACATATACAGTAGGATTTTGAATTTGGCAACAAATGCGTTCAATCACCCATGTTGCAAAAATCGAATATAGGGCAATAACGGCAACAAAAATATTGTACGAAATATTCCATACCCACACATTTTTAACGTAGGACTGCGTCTTTCGGAAAGGCAGCTGTGATAAGGGTCGATTAAAAAAATCTATTTCAAAAAGTGTACGGGATTCGAACGTTTATAACTTGGAGATTTCCAAATTAAATCGAATAGCCAAGTCGAGCAGTTAAATAGAACAGCCCAGTCGAGCAGTCAAGTCGAGTCAAACATCGATTTTCAACTCATAGCCGTCACACGCATTCTAAAAGAGTATATATTGCAAGGGTTTTTATCTTCTATTAGTCACCCCATACTAAATGTTGAATTTTGGGCTGACAAAATAGGGAAACTGACCAAATCGGGAAATTTTTTTCAAAATTCAAGACCTAAGACCTTGCGATATCGAAGACTTCTACTAAAAATTAAATTTCAACCCTCAATTGGTCAATCGAAAGCTAAATGAACCGGGCACAGTACACTGGTTTAAAATTATAATTACTATCGTCCAAAGGAATTTAGATTTTGATTAATCCTTCTAAAAGAGCAATAAAACATTTATTTTTCTTCAGTTTCAATATAACACATTGATGTGTTCTGCAAAGTTTTTCAGCATATTATTACAAGAAATTTTGCTGAAGACAGTAACCTTCTATCTCTTCAGCGAAGAGAGAAAAAGCCTATTAAAAATCGTTAAAATCAGTTTTTCTATTTTAGCTGTTTTTGTAGTTGTTGTATGATTTTTTCCTGTTGTACAAAGTTGTACAAATAGTAAAAATACACAACATTGCTGAATATAGTCTACCTCTATCTTTGCTTATTGAGGAACTATAGAACTCTTACTATAAAAATACCCTAATTTTTACCCCGCAATACTCGCAAGAATGCATCATTTTATTCAAAAACTCTTTCCAGAGAATCAGAATAGTTTCAAGCAGACTGAAAAGTTTTATAAATCACGTTTAAAAGCACAAAAGTTAAACAAAACTTATAGGCTGACAAAATCGGGATAAAAAGCTGATAAAATAGGGGGTAGACAAAATTGGGAGCTGACAAAATCGGAACGTTACTGTATTTACTAAAATAAGTCGCAGGCAAAAAATTGTCCGACAATAACTTAGTCAACCTTTTCTCAGTCATTAACCATACTACGCGCGAAGTTAACTAAATTATGCAGGTTTTGATCATTCACGACCGACTAACCAACTTATCAAGGAGTAATTCTCGCTGAAACGGGGCCACTACTGACTCGAGGTCTTCAAATATTGGAACTTTTGCGTTTAATTGGTTGAAAATGGTTAAAAAATAAGAATCACACTTTTGATATCTCGAAATAGTGGACCCCTCGTGCGCCAAGGGTTCAAAAAAAGTTGAATTTTGAGCAACCCTTGAGAACTATACCATGTGATAGTTCATAAATTTGCTATGAAACAACTAACAAATGACCCGGTTCTGCAAAGCAGAAGAACAGGGCTTTCAAATGGAGTAAAATTCGCCGTTTTCGCCATAATCCCCCCGAACGATTTTAATTTTAAGACCACCGTCGGAAAGCTGAGAAAAAAATGCTATAAGGAACATTCATCAAATTACATGTGTAGTGGCATTAAATAAACGAAACAATTTCTTATCTGTATCAAGGTTTATAACTCTCATATAATGGAATGTCTTGCTACAGACAATTAACTGTTTTATTTAGTTAATGCCATTGCACGCCTAATTTGATGAATGTTTCTTATAGCATTTTTTCTCAACTTTGGTGGTGGTGGTGGTCTTGAAATCAAAATCGGTTGGGGGGATTATGGCGAAAACGACGAATTTTACTCCATTCGAAAGCCCTGTTCTTCTTTTTACAGAATCGGGCTATTTTTTAGTTGTTTCATTGCAAATTTATGAAATACCACTTGACATAGATCTCAAGGTTTGCTCAAAATTCAACTTTTTTTTTAACCTGTTAGACCCCTTGGCGAACAAGGGGTCCACTATTTCGAGGTATCAAAAGTTTAATTCTTATTTTTTAACCATTTCCAACTAATTAAGCGCAAAAGTTGCAATATTTGAAGACCTCGTGTCAGTAGTGGCCCCGTTTCAGCGAGGACTTTGAAATTGAACGTTGGAATTTGATTTAAAACTAGACTGAGAATTGGACATAAAATCGGGCTAGAAATTGGACTGAAGTTAGACTGGAAATGGGACATTGAAATTGAACTGGAAATTAAACTTGTGATGGGACATGAAAATTGACTTGAATTTAAACTCCAAATCTTACTTGAAAATTGACTTAAATTGAACTCGAAATTAAAGTTAAAATTGGATTTAAAGCAGAATCTATTTTAACGCAATTAATATTCTTACCGGGCTATTGACCCCGGACTTCCCGATTGCATATCGAGAAATTATTGTGCTCCAGCCTGGAAACGCCAGGGTGTTCACAACTACCTAAAGATAATTTTCCCTACCATGTATTACTTTAATTACCAGAGAGGTCAGGCCAGCTTCGTTTATTGTTGCGAATGTAATTATCTACCCCTTTTCATGCAAAACGTTCGAAGCTCGATGAATACATCATTATTTCGCCTAGCAATTATATTGCCACCAAATGTTCAAACAACACCTGCCTAAAATAAACTCATAGTGCGAACCATTCCATTTTTTCTTACCTCATACGTTACCTCTAAAGTTCAATTTGGCACTGGATCGCCAATGTGATGTTTTGTGGTTTGTCATCTGCACGATTAAGTCTCGACCTCCCGCGGGAAACTGTTAACCGATTTTGACACTTTCTCTGTAACACGCTACCGACAACTACTCAAATAATGTGTAAACAACACTCCTGGTAAAACTTGCATTTGTTCGTGGCCCAATTCGTTACCAAAAGTGGTTGAACACGTTTTCTAAAGCAAAGCAAAAATTTCAACGCCCACTGGGTTTCTTTCGGTTCAATCGAAATCGAAAGCCGCAGTTCAAAAGGAAATTGGTACCATATTTTTCCGGCTGATGACGCGATGGTACAAAACGGCATCACTTAGCAATTGAAATGACCGTGTGCCGGTCGGTCCGATGGTCGGTCGGCCGGAGCCAGTTTTCTTCGGCAGCTCTAATTTATTGGCATTTTCAGGCAGTTTCACATGAGCTTGTTTGTCACTTAATAAAGATTGGTACGGTTTACGTAAAAGGTAGGCGTCCGTTCAATCAATTAACCTTGACTCGGATCCGGTGATAAACGATGGTGTGGTTTGATTGGAACATTTTCCAGCCACGTTCGGTACTCTGCCGAAGGCAGATTGGAATGTGGAATGATTTACTTTAAAACGTTCTGGTTTCGACTGTACATTGCTGTTAAAAGTTGACTACTAAAACCGTTGACTGTAAGTGGATTCCGTCGTAAACTGGATTATAAGTTAATGGCAATAATAGAAAAACTTCACTAATAGAAAAATGGAGGAGCAATTTTCTGATATAAATCGGCTGAACTAACTGTGACTTCACCCTACTACTTACCAACAGCTCAGCTATTAATGTTTTATTGTCAAAAATTAATGTGATTTATTGCAAGTTTTGACATGTAGGCCCCAAACCTTGTTGCTGGGCATCGTAAATCATATCGTTGGAATCGGAAGTATGCCTTAAAATAGTAACACCCAGCGATCATAACAGCAGCAGCTTACGACACCCGAACTTACCTTCTCGTGACTGACGAAGCGTAGACGTCGGTCGGTACATACACGTGTTCAGATGGAGTCCGTTTTCTCATCAGCTGATGAAACCCCGGCTTAACCATAGCCGCAGCCATAGCAGGCAGTAGCTGAACCTCCGCTTAACCAACCACATCCTTATTGCCGAGCTAGGCAGTTTGTTTTGCTACCGCGCCGGCGCGGTCGAGGCGCTGAATGCTGACTATGCTATCAGCATGGCCTACTAACTGACTGACGGACGAAGCCAGCGATGCGATATGATTGGCAATTCCTTTCAAGTACGCTGGCAAATAGTGATCGACCGACCGATCGGTCGGTCGGTTGGCGAACGGAAGCCGGTCGCGAGGAAGCGGTTGCTTCAGCAGCTGCTGGTTGTAATTGCCACCTAAATGGCGACGACGTCGCTAATCTGGGCTACTGAAAATGTGGTTTTACGGCGATCAGTCAACAGTGAAAGAGTCATAACTTGTCTGACAGGTAACAACATATCTGTAGAGGCAGTAACGTTTAATTGGCAGAGCTATTAGCGTTGTGTCAGGCTTTAAAACGTTCTGGAACGGGTCGTTTCGGTTACGAAAAATATTCCATTTTAATATTCTAGCCCTTTAAGAAACCGGCCCTATTTCCTAAGGCGTCGCAGACGCCCAGTCTGGCCACATCCGCACGATCGAAACAGGTCTAAACAATGTAAACAAATTATTTATCTATCAACAAGCTGACAAGCCAGACAATCTACTCGGCGTCCGCCTGCCGGCTAAAGCTGGCAACTAACCGGTTGAGAGAAACTGACAGCAAAACAGAAATGAAAAGTTTACGACTCTGCATCGCCCCTTCGGGGCGTAATTTTTCATTGTGAATCAGCTGATATCTTTAATAGGCACCCTTTGCCATTGATTCAAGTGCATGATCAAGCCCCCGCCGCGCCGTCACTGTCACCCTTTTTAATTCATTTCCCTCCTTCCGATTGCAGGCATTCCGTCCACGCTGAACTACATCGACATGAATCAGACCCCGTCGGGGTCGCCGGCTTTGATTCCGTATCCGGACTGGGCCAGCAACGTTGCGGGAGACTGCGCCAACGGCTTGAACACCGTCTACCGTATCAAAGCGGACAAGTGTGATCGGCTGTGGCTGCTCGACACCGGCACCGTTGGCATTGGAAACACCACCCAGCAGCTCTGTCCGTACGCGCTGAACATTATCGATCTGAAAACGAACCGCCGAATCCGGCGCTACGAACTGCGTGCTGAGGACACCAACCCGAACACCTTTATCGCCAATATTGCCATCGATATGGGACGCAGTTGTGACGACACGTTCGCCTACATGTCCGATGAGCTGGGCTACGGATTGATTGCTTACTCTTACGAAAAGAACAAGTCGTGGCGTTTCGCTCACAGCTTCTTCTTCCCGGATCCGCTGCGCGGAGACTTCAACATCGCCGGACTGAACTTCCAATGGGGTGAGGAGGGTATCTTCGGAATGTCACTTTCGCCCCTGCAAGCCGACGGATTCCGCACGATGTACTTCTCCCCATTGGCCAGCCATCGCGAATTTATGGTCTCGACCAAGACGCTCCGTGACGAAGATCGAGTGGAGGAAAGCTTCCACGATTTCCAGTATCTGAAAGAACGAGGACCAGACGCGCACACCACCTCGCGTGTCATGAGCGAAACCGGCCTGCAGTTGTTCAACTTGATCGATCAGAACTCGGTCGGTTGTTGGCATTCATCGCTTCCCTACAGTCCCGAATACCACGGCGTCGTCGATCGCGACGACGTCGAGCTAGTCTTCCCTGCTGACGTCAAGATCGACGAATCGGAAACCGTGTGGGTCATATCCGATCGGATGCCAGTGTTCCTGATCACCGAACTGGACTACAGCGACGTTAACTTCCGAATTTTCAGCGCTCCACTGCGCGTCCTAGTTTCGGGAACCGTCTGTGACGTTCATCCGTCGCTCGGACCTGCCTCCGTGCAGCCCAAGTTCGGAGGCTCGGAAGCGGACACCACACTGGTTGAAACCGGCTACACCCAACCCGTTAGCTACACCCCTGTGGCATACACCCCAACCGCTGCCCCAGCCGTGTCCTACGACACACCCTCCTCCCACATGTACTCAACCCAACTGTACCCAACAACCGCCAAAGCCTACCACTACAATAAGTACCACAACATAGAGTACCACGCACAGGGTAACGGACACGGTCCGGAATACCACCAATACCAGCCGCACGATCACTCCGGCGGCGGTTACTATTCCGGTCATCGTTACTGGGGGGGCGGTGGCGGTAGCAAAAAGCACGAATCCCTAAAGCAATACTTTTACTAGGCACTGGGTGAATGAAGCACTATTTAAAAAAAAACTGTGAATATTTTAGGAGCACACCCGACGATGACGACGACGAAACCAGTCGCCACCGGTTCGGTTATTGATTTAGATAAATTATTAACTTGTAATACCGAGAAGCACATTAATAGTGTTTAGAATGTTGTAGCGAAAGAAAAAAAAACAAAAGCACACGAAGCCGAAAGTAGCCTCTAGCTCTAAGTTTGTTACGAAATAAAATACCTAGGTAATGTGGAGACGTGCGTGTCACTGGTAATGGCTGCTGCAACGCTGCGCGCCGCCGATATGATGACAGTCACTTCCCTGATGTCTTGTAAAAGGTAATTTACTGGGCGCGAGAGGAAAATCTCTGTGGCGCTTTCCATCGCTGGTGCACCAGGTGCGACGAAGGAATTGCAAAATTGCCGCAATTAGATAAGCCGTGCGAGGAAACCGGTAAAGTATTTCGCCTGTTTGCGTAAATGGTTGCTCACTTAGTCAGAGGACTGCAGTTGAGCATTTATTTAGTTATCTAATACTTTTTGTCAGTTTCTCACTTTGAAGATAATTTGAAGTCAACAAATTCTGCGACGGTAGAAGTTAGCGGTAAAGTAATTCATTTCGATTGTTACGACAGGACTATTTCGTAGGCAACACTCGTAAATATTTTATCTGTTATTGAAGGTTCCTTGCGCAATTTTTGTTTTTTTTTTTCACTAAGTGACATCGCCTGGAGCTTGTACATTCGCATCCTGCACTTTTCTCATATTTATCCATTTCCTAACTATGTCAGCCAATTAGGTAAATGAGTAACCATGTCACCGTGGCGTAATATTCCGGAACATCCACATTATTGGCAACATAACCCCCTTAACCTTTCACTCCGTCTTCTACATGTGGCTCTCGACTTTCTTTCCGCTCTGCGTGTGTAATCTAATACTAACCGGTCCTTTCAAGATATTACTACTTTCGAGATGGTTAAATTGTTAGTTTTGCAGCTTTTCCATATGTTCGAAATATACCATTTGTGTGAGTATACGAATCTTTTCTAAGTGTCTCCACTTGATTCGTTTTGATCTTTTCAACAAGAAAATATACACAGTAATTATTATTCGATTCACAGAAAGCAAACCAGACACGGTTTTGTTTCCATTATCGATAATAATCATCGATAGCTTTCCCATCCTTTATTCTGCGTACTGCGTTGTCAAAGCATGCGGTTCCAACTTCCAAGCATGCGAATATTTCGAAAAATCTAGTGATGTTCCGTAGGCAGTAGGTACATATTTGTTTATTTGTTTGTTTATTTATTATTTTCCATCTGGCTACTTGGGCCTCCATGAAATTTACTTGGATTGGATAGGGAAAAGCGCCTTTGAGATAGTCTAACATACGCCATTCTCAAAGAGGCATAAAAACCCCATCATCTTTTGATCATTTTCAGTATTTACAAATTCTATAAAAGTCGTTTTTACACTACTTACATACAAATTTACAAAAAGATAGGGCATCACTGCTTGCATAACGACGCGTGTGTTTTTCGCGAGCTCTCCAATTTTCAGCAAATAGTGACTTAAAATCGGTTTTTCTTCGTGTAGAAACTGTCTAGAACTGTAACTAAAGTAAAATCGCGACCTAATACAATGAAGTTTGGCAGAAAAGTGATGTTTTTATAACTTAAATTGTGAATTCAAAACCTGATTCAGTGACTTCCCCTACGCGTTTGCAGTTTTATTCTGCACAAATACATGGAGAGCGCGCCAGAGGAAGCAGCTAATTGCATACCAATACATGCCCAGTGCCTCATATTTAAGCTTTTGTTGTTACTTGCGCTCAAAATTCCTATATGGCCATGTGTCGGTCGGGGTGTATAGCGAAGAATTCCTATTGGAATATTTGGTGAAGCTTTTTCGTTGATAGTAGTGATGTCGATAAGTTTCGATAAAAGTGCTCGTTTAATCTCGATTGTGTTGACGGTAGTTTCAACTTGTTTTTTTTTCTCATACTCTTAATTGCAATCAAAATAATGATGGTGTCACGGTAAAGAGTGAACGGAATGAATAATGCCTGGGGATGACGGACATCGACGGGAGTATTAAAAAAAACGGAGTTGGCCTTTGTTAACTTTCACAGGAGGCATGAGCCATCAAATATAGTGGCGAGGGATAAGTATAATGTTTAAATTTACGTATTTTACATATCCTTACTAAATAGAAGTTTGGTACCTTTAGCGCTCATATAAACATTCCAGTTTCATTTTTTTTATTTTATTTTCTTTCAACATACATTATATGGAGAGTTTGGCAGCCATCTAAAACTAAGACTTCCTAAGATTTTGGCACCAGATCGCATCAACTATTAAAAACATATATTTTCCTTTAATATATTTCTTATATCGCGTGATAAAGATAATAACTACTAGTTTAAAGTTGTAATAAGTAGACAGTTTCATCCATCCATCCAACCGAGAGTTACGAATGAAGGGAAATATTGACTTAACTTACCCCACCACCTCATTTGGTACATCCGAATCTTCTTCGTTACCGGCATTTTTGTCGTTTCGCGGTATTTGTGTTGAAACGTACCAGTCGTACTATACTATAAAATACTCCCTCTGCAGGGATGAAACATTGTCGCGGTTATGCACGATTTAGCAACACTCCCTACAGCCGGCTGTCTGGAGTTTAAATTGCTATAAATACTTATAATTGGAAAAAAATAAATACGATCGATTGAATAATGAATAGATGAAAAACATAGCTAAAATTCTACACTTTATAAAAAAAGCGACGATCATATCACTTATCAAGGTGAATCCTGATCCAACAAACCCCACCTTACTAGCAAAACACCTTCCTGTAATCTTTGTAGGGATGCAGAGGTTAACACGGTCCCTAGAACAGCAAAGATTACACTAACATTCCTTCCCCGTTCCCACCTGATTGCAAGGACGTGGCCGGCGCAGTTATTGATCATTATTATGTCGAATCACTGAATTTTGCACAATGAGAATGATCGGTAAATCCCAACCCCATTCATTTGATTCATTGTGCAATTTCACTGGTTCTGGTCAATCACTGAGTGCAACCATTGATATGTGCAATCAGTCTAAGCTAAGCAAGCTAAGCTACTTACATACAAATTTACAAAAATCATACACTTCTTAATAACTAATCAAATTTCTAGTAGGCGTCATCTTCTATCTATATATATAAAAATGAAATGCTGTTCGTGTGTCCGGTATAGACTCGCAAACCGCTCGACGGATTTTGATGAAACTTGGCATACACATTGCGTTTGATGTGAGGAATGTTGTTAGCATGGTTTGATACCCCTCCCCCCTCTACAAGGGGGGGCTCCCATACAAATGGAACACAAATTTCTTCATAACTCGAGAACTAATCAAGCAAATGGAACCAAATTTGGCATGTGAAAGTTTTTGGAGGTAGAAATTTTTTCTATGGTAGATTGAGAACCCTCCTTCCTCTAAGAGGGGCGGCTCCCATACAAATAAAACCAAAATTTTCTCATAACTTGACTATTAATCAAGCAAATGGAACCAAATTTGGCATGTGGGAGTTTCTAGAGACAAGATTTATTTCTACGGTTGTTTGAGACCCCTACCCCCTCTAGAAGGGGGGGCTCCCATACAAATGGAACACGAATTTCTTCATAACTCGAGAACTAATCAAGCAAATGGAACCAAATTTGGTATGTGAAGGTTTTTGAAGGCAAAAATTTTTTCTATGGTAGATTGAGAACCCTCCTTCGTCTAAGAGGGGGGGCTCCCATACAAATAAAACCAAAATTTCCTCATAACTTGACTATTAATCAAGCAAATGGAACCAAATTTGGCATGTGGGGGTTTCTAGAGACAGGGTTTATTTCTACGGTTGTTTGAGACCCCTCCCCCTCTAAAAGGGGGGGGGCTCCCATACAAATGAAACACAAATTTCTTCATAACTCGGAAACTAATTAAGCAAATGAAACCAAATTTGGCATGTGAAGGTTTTTGGAGGTTAAAATTTTTTCTATGGTAGATTGAGAACCCTCCTTCGTCTAAGAGGGGGGGCTCCCATACAAATAAAACCAAAATTTCCTCATAACTTGACTATTAATCAAGCAAATGGAACCAAATTTGGCATGTGGGGGTTTCTAGAGACAGGGTTTATTTCTACGGTTGTTTGAAACCACTCCCCTTCTAGAAGGGGGGCTCCCACACAAATGAAACACAAATATCTTTATAACTCGGGAACTAAATAAGCAAATGGAACCAAATTTGGTATGTGAAGGTTTTTGGAGGCAGAAATTTTTTCTATGGTAGATTGAGAACCCTCCTTCCTCTAAGAGGGGGGGGGGGCTCCCATTCAAATAAAACCAAAATTTCCTCATAACTTGACTATTAATCAAGCAAATGGAACCAAATTTGGCATGTGGGGGTTTCTAAAGACAGGATTTTTTCTATGGTTGTTTGAGACCTCTCTTCCTCTAGAAGGGGGGGCTCCCATACAAATGAAACACAAATTCCTTCATAACTCGGGAACTAATCAAGCAAATGGAACCAAATTTGGCAAGTGAAGGTTTTTGGAGGTAGAATTTTTTTTCTATGGTAGATTGAGAATCCTTCTTCTTCTAAGAGGGGGGTTGCCATACAAATAAAACAAAAAATTTCATCATAACTTGGGGGTTACTGGAGGCAAAATTTTTTTCTATGGCGTATTGTGATTCCTCTCCCCTCTGTAAGGGGGGATGGCTCTCATACAAATTAAACAGAATTTTTTGCAATATTCAAAAAGTAATCGAATTCGCGAGTGTTGCCGTCCATACTAAAATATAAGATAAATTTGGAACAAAATTGTTAAGAATAAATCGGTGAAGGCATGATAATGGGTCAAATTAAATAGAAGTAAGATAATATAATACTTATTTTAAAAACAAAATTGAAAAGAAAATACATTGTTAAAATGAAAATATGAAGAAAATAATATTGAGGTTACACTAAGTTTATTGTTTCTGACCAGTTTTCAACTGATTTCAATCGAACTGCACTGATATTTTATTACGATTTTGCCAACAATACCATTTTAAGGGTTGGTAATAAAACCCAAATCGTTACGTTGGACTTGCTGCTCGAGTCACAAATGCTTATGCGTTGGATTATAAATTTGCGGCATGATTAAGGAATATCATGGGTTGTCAAAAAGAAAGCCATTGGTTGCAAGATTACAATTAATCAAATCTTCAGGATTATGCATGTACCATCTTTTTAGAATGGCGTAGCAACGCGCGCCGGGTCCTCTAGTACATATTAAAATAATCTTTGTAGTCTTGTCTTAAAACTAACACTGGACATGCAAAAATCAAAGTGAACATACTTACTTACTTACTTAATTGGCCTAACGTCTTATGACAAGGCCTGCGCAGTATAATTTCTTCATCTGTTTCGGTCCATGGCAACTGATCTCCAGTTCCGTGGGCACCCAGTGCTCGCCAGATCTCACTCCACCTGGTCTTGCCACCTCGCTCGCTGTGCCCTTCTTCGTCTTATTCCTACCGGATTTGATGCGAAAACCATTTTTGCAGGATAGTGGTCCGGCATTCTAGCAACATGTCCTGCCCAACGTATCCGTCCAGCTTTAACCACTTTCTGAATACTTGGTTCGCCGTAGAGACGCGCGAGCTCGTGGTTCATTCTTCGCCTCCATACACCGTTCTCTTGCATTCGAAAACTCGTTCGTTCGAAAACTCCGAGTGCTCGTAGGTCCTCTTCCAGCAGTGTCCACGTTTCGTGCCCGTAGAGGACAACCGGTCTAATTAGCGTTTTGTACAGTATGCACTTTGTACGGGGGCTCAAATTGTTCGACCGCAAGTGTTTGTGGAGTCCGTAGTAGGCCCGTCTTCCGCTTATAATACGTCTTTTAATCTCACGGCTGGTATTGTTGTCCTCTGTTGCCAGTGAGCCAAGGTATACGAACTCGTCGACTACCTCGAACTCATCCCCGTCGATTACCACGGTACTGCGCAAGCGGGCCCTGTCGCGCTCGGTTCCGCCCGCCAGGATATACTTCGTTTTAGACGTATTTATCTTCAATCCAATCTTCTCTGCTTCGCGTTTTAGTCTGGTGTACTGATCTTCCACCGCCTCAAATGTTCTGCCGACAGCATCCACGTCATCAGCAAAGCAGATAAATTGACTGGATTTATTGTAAATCGTGCCCCGCATTTCGATCGCCGCTCGCCTTATAACACCTTCAAGCGCAATGTTGAATAGCAGGCAGGAAAGACCATCTCTTTGTCGAAGTCCCCTGCGAGATTCGATTGGGTCCGACAATCCACCCGAGCTTCTCACACAGCACTGGATCCCATCCATCGTAGCCATGATAAGTCTAGTAAGCTTACCCGAAAAGCCGTTCGTCCAAAATTTTCCTTAGCTCTTGTCGGTTTACGCTATCATATGCGGCTTTGAAATCGATGAACAGGTGGTGCGTGGGGACTCGGAATTCGCGGCACTTCTGGAGGATCTGCCGCAGGGTGAAGATTTGGTCCATTGTAGACCGACCCTCCATGAAGCCGGCCTGGTAACTTCCCACAAATCTATTGGCTACTGGCGATAGTCAATGAAATAGGACTTGGGACAGCACTTTGTAGGCGGCAAACAGGATAGTGATGGCTCGGTAGTTCTCACAATCCAGCTTATCACCTTTCTTGTAGATAGGGCAGATAACCCCGTCTTTCCACTTCTCCGGTAGTCGTTCCGTATCCCAAATCTTGACAATCAATTGATGCAGACAGCCGGCCAACTTGTCCGGGCCCATTTTAATAAGTTCCGCTCCAATGCCATCCTTTCCCGCTGCTTTGTTGTTCTTCAGCTGCTGGATGGCTTCTTTAACTTCCCTTATCGATGGGGGTGGCACATCTTCGTCGCTTGCTGCACCAATGTGGTCACTTCCTCCGCTATCATGGTCTTCCGCCTGCACGCCATTCAGGTGCTCATCGTAGTGCTGCTTCCACCTTTCGATCACCGCACGGTCGTCAGTCAAGATACCTCCTTCTTTATCTCTGCACATTTCGGCCCGCGGCACGAAGCCTTTGCGAGATCCGTTGAGTCTCTGATAGAACTTCCGTGTGTCGTGAAAGCGGTACAGCTGTTCGAGTTCTTCGCACTCTTCTCCTCTTGGTGGCGCTTCTACTCCTTGAAGAGTTGGGTTTGCTGCCTCCGCTTCTGTTTGTATCGCTCCACATTCTGACGGGTGGCTCTACGCAGCATTTGTACCCGCGCTGCGTTCTTCTCATCCAATATTTGCTGGCATTCGTCGTCAAACCATTCGTTACGTCGATTCGGCGCCACACTGCCTAGGACGTTCTCCGCTACGCTGTTAATGGCTGTTTTCACGGCATTCCAACAGCCCTCAAGAGGGGCTTCATCCGGCTCACCCTCTTCCGGCAGCGCGGTTTCGAGAGATAACGCGTAGTTTTCGGCGACCTCCGGTTGCTTCAGTCGCGCTAGATTATACCGTGGCGGGCGGCGGTATCGTATGTTGTTCACAACAGATCACTAGGTAGTGATCCGAATCAATGTTAGCGCCCGGATAGGTTCTGACGTCGATAATGTCTGAAAAGTGCCGACCATCTATCAGAACGTGGTCGATTTGTGATTCTGTCTGGTTGGGTGATCTCCAGGTGTACCGATGGTAGAGGTTATGCTGGAAGAAGGTACTACGTATGGCCATGTTCTTGGAGGCGGCGAAGTCGACAAGTCTTAGGCCGTTTTCGTTCGTTTGCGGGTGGGCGCTGAACCGTCCAATCACCGGTTTGAATTCCTCCTCCTGACCAACCTGAGCATTACAGTCCCCGATGATAATTTTGACATCATGTCTTGGGCAGCGGTCGTATTCACGCTCCAGCTGCGCGTAGAATTCGTCTTTGTCATCATCGGTACTTCCGAGGTGAGGGCTGTGCACGTTAATTATGCTTATATTGAAGAATCGGCCCTTGATTCTTAATCTGCACATTCGGGGGCTGATCGGCCACCACCCGATCACCCGCTTCTGCATCTCGCCCATCACTATAAGCTGTGCCCAGCTCGTGTGTATTGCCGCAGCTCTGGTAGATGGTATGACCATCTCTATACGTACGTAACATCGTTCCTTTCCAGTATACCTCCTGCAGCGCTACGATGTCGAACTTGCGGCTCTTCACTTCTTTAGAAAGCACGTGGGTACTTCCGAGGAAATTTAGAGACCGACAGTTCCATGTTCCTAATTTCCAATCGTTAGTCCGTTTTCGTCGCCTGGGTCTTTGCCGATTGTTACGATTAGAGTTATTATTATTACTTACGGAGTCCATTGCTTTGGTTTTTTTAATGGTTCAGGCTTGCAAAGCCCGCAACCAACCCCACAGTATCACCGGAGGGCCAACGTAGCTCGAAGGAGCCCTCCTCCTCTGTCAGCATACGACCTTGGTTTCCACCGGGGTTGGTTACCCGATCTCCACCGTGGTTGCTCGTATCCCGGCTGGTACCACGAGGAGGTAGGGGTAGGAGTTGCTAGGTAAGAGGTTGTGAACCACTGTGGGGTCTTTTTTGTGTCCAGTGCACAAGGCACCGATGGTACTCATTACCAAGCCGTTTACCAGCCAAAGTAAACATAGCATTTATTAAAAATATCACTCATCGCCCTTATGGGTTCGTTTTGGCCGTATTGAGTACGCTGGTATTGCAGTCTTAGAAAGTCCCATTTTCTTAGGCTTCTAGGCGGAATGTTAATATTGATTTTAGATAGGATGAAAGGCAAATCGACTTCCCCTAGTAGCAGCATTCCAACAAAAACTGCTCTGGAAATGTCCCTTCTTCTGGCCAGCGTATTCATGTCGAGCAAACGGCAACGATCAATGTATGGTGGTAACTCCACTGGGTTCTGCCAAGGCAAACGTCTTAGAACATAGCGCAGGACCCTGGATTGAGCTGCTTCGATTCTGTTTGACCAAGAAGCCGCGTATGGGCTCCATATAATAGCTGAGGATTCCAATACAGAACGAACAAGGCAGAAATACAATGCTCGTAAGCATCGTAATATGCGAGTAATGATTTCTAAAAGACATTTGTGTGTCCAATAGTACTCCAAGATCTTTTATTACTGTTACTCTGTTTAGTTGCTCTTCAGAAAGAGTATAATTCCAAAGAATAAAGTTTTTCCTACATGAAAAAGAGATCACAGAGCACTTAGAAACACTCAAGACCAGGAGGTTTCGGGAACACCAGTCATGAAAATCATTCAAATGCTGCTGTAGTTCAATGCAATCTGCTGTCGAACGTACGATAAGCAAGATCTTGAGGTCGTCGGCATAGATTAGAAATCGGCCTGAAGGTATAACTTGGCAGACGTCGTTGAAGAATAATGAAAAAAGTAATGGCCCAGGTTACTCCCTTGAGGTACGCCCGAGTAGTTTGTGAAACATTGCGATTCATGATTTCCTATTTTTACAGAAAGAGTTCGACCAACAAGGTATGATTTGAACCATTCTACCATGTTGGGCGACACGCCAAGGCGTTCAATTTTTGCCAATAAGATAGAGTGATCAACGCGGTCAAATGCCGCCTTAATATCAGTATACACGGTGTCGACTTGGGCTCCTCCTTCCATACCCTTAATGCAATGGGAAGTAAACTGTGCTAAGTTTGTTGTTGTCGATCTGCCTGGGAAAAAACCATGTTGATCCGTCGAAATGTAGGATTTTCCCTCCCGTAATATGATGCCACCAACTAAGATTTCAACCAGCTTGGAACCTGCGCAGAGGGATATAATTCCTCGATAGTTTGCCACGTTTTGTTTATCGCCTTTTTTAAAGATTTAAAGGGAACATGATAGATTTTTTCCAGCGCGATGGGAATATCGCCTGAGATAGCGATTGATTGAAGATTAACTTTAGTGGAACACATAAGGCAGTTGCACATTTTTTTAACACAATCGAGAGGATTCCGTCGCTTGGTACGTCACGGATGGCATGCTCGATTTGAGTCAGATTAGGTATCACTGTTGAAAACACACTTGAGAAGTGGTTAGCAAATAGGTTGCAGGTAGCACTTGATGTACCGCCATCCAGGGTGAGATTGTGCCAAAAACCAAAAATGTTTATTTGTGAAAATTTATTATATCTATAGCGACTGGTGACCTAAATTCAAAATGATGATGAACATAACATATTTATTCATAACTTAGAATGGAACACAGATAATATTAGCAAATTGTTTAGCCAATACAGGGTTTCAAAGTTCGCGATTAAAAATACTCGGAAATAACGCTTCTAAAAAATGTCCCGTATAAACCAACCCAAACAAGAAATCAACTTGCTATTCTGAAGGTATATAAACTAATCATTTACAATGTATTGAAAGATTATTATGCGTTGGATAAGTTTTGATTACGAAAATAATATTTTTCGAAACTTTGTACTTTTCGAGCCTCACGGGGGTGAGATTGTGCCAAGCCATAATGATCGATCCAATTTGTGGATTTCACATACACAACAAAAATACGTCAGTATACACCAGTACACTCACATTCTTTACTATTGAGCACAATATTTTGACAGATTAGATTGCATCATCCATTTTGGAGCAAACAGCATCATAGGTCTGCTAAATAATTTAAACTAATTTTTACTTTTTCTCTAGAAATTTCAGATACTTTGAATAAACACTCTAAAATAAGACTAATATATTATACCGTGTATAAACTGCCAGTTTCAAGCAGGGGGGAGGGGGGTGGGATGGGCCACACGTTCTGCGGCCGCGGGTTCTCGAACGAAGTAATGGTTACTTTTGTAAAATGGTCAAATAGGTATGGATACACCCCTTCATATATCTCCCCCTTTTTAACCCTAGAAACGCTACTGGCTATTTTAAGGCTGTCCATTGACTACGAACTCATTTTTAGTTATTTCAGATCTCCCCGGGTTATTTTCGTTCATACTTTTTGTATGATGCGTTGTTTTTGGCCGACCCCCTGCCCATAATGGTCCACTAATGGTAATGGTTCACGGACGGCCCCATATGAACTACTTTATACTGATATATATGTGTATTGTTTATAAACATGCTAATGTTCACTGTTTAGATGTTTTCCTTAACTTTATGTTTTTGGCACAATGTCACCCCCTAGAAGGGGTGAGATTGTGCCAAAGTTCATGCACTTCTAGTATAACTTGGTTTCATTGTAACTAAACCATCTCTACGGTAGTTGTTAATTGAACAATTTAGTATATATTGACAGGTTTGAAATCAACTTAGTTCCTAAATTGTGTGTATACTGAGCTATAGAACAAAAACATTTGCTTTTTTGGAACAATCTCGCCCCGATAACGGAACCATTTTAGTGAATTTTGCGATGCTAAAAATGAAGTAGACCTTAAAGGGGTTAAGACAATTCTTAAATTAAAAAATATTGGGAATCAAAGCACCTTGAATCTACTTAAGCATAATTTTCTCCTAACATTTTCTGTCAACTTGTATTAGGGGGAAGTCCTGTATAACCGGACAAGCCTCTATGCCCGGACACTAGCGATTTCTCGAAAACAAGGAATGTTAAAAATATTTGGAAAGAATAGGACGATAGTACCGTTTAAGTAGTATTGTTCCATTCTTTTCAAATATTTTTATCATTTTTTGTTTTTGAGAAATCGCCAGTGTCCGGGCATAAAGGCCAGTCCGGCTAAATTAGACTTCCCCCTAATCATCCTTCAAAAAAATATTAACTAAATGGTAATAATAATTTGTTTTTATTTTATATATTGCGGGAAGCATAAAATGTTTTAAGTGATTCTGGTTAAGAATGGCATACACAGAAAATTACATCTTCTTCTTTTTGTTATTTCCAATTATACTACAAATTTCAGGGATCGGCAAACCCTGTGAAATCTCGAATAGCACTTCCTGTTTTAATCACGCGAAATCGCCATTAAATTTTCTGTTACAAACTTCGCCGACTTTAATTACACTTTATTCAAGCACGATTTTTCCTGTGAAACTCTTCGTTTAATTTTAAAAAAGTGTTGTGTATTGTCGAAGATTCCACAATAATAATACACTTGTCGCCCCTTTGGCTATTCAATTAGCAAGGACTTTCGTGGAGTCAATGGCACTGAAATCCAACTGATGAAGTAGTAAAACTCTTGATCCACTTTTAAATCTTTGTACTGTTAAGGAAACTGTATTATTTAAGATAAATGATCGATATTTAATTTACTAACTGTTTTTTTTTATTGATTTTGTTTTATTGTTTTAATTTCTGCAATTTTATAAAAGAAATGACAGAACTAGAGAACATCCAACGAAAACGGTTTTGAAAAAATTCAAGTGGCGAAATTTGGATCCATGACTAAAAATGGATACCATATTTCGCCACTTTAATTTTGATGAATTTTTGAAAATTATCCAAAATTTAAAGTAAAATCGGTTTAAAATTAGTTGAAATATTGAAATATTATTCAAAAATAATTGAATAATGAAACAGTTTGAGAACATTTTTCCCCAATAGTATTTTTGCCTCTTGTTTTGAATTTGTAAAAAAATATACACTTAGTATGAGATGGTATTTTCAAATCGTAAGTAATACATGATAAATTAATAACAAGCCAAAGGCATTAATTATTTTTGGTAGTACATGCCCTTAATTTTACCAATTTGTCAAATAACTTCTTTGAAGTCGACCAAAAATATGCAAAAAAAACTTTGGATTCATTAAACTGGCGAAATATGGCTCCTGACGAAATATGGATCGGGTAGAGGATTTATTATACCAAAAATAAAGTTAAATCATGAAATCGTTAGTTCCGAATGTATCGCATCGGTTCCGCCGGGTGATGGCCATGCCACCAATAGTGGTGAATATAGAGGCTAGTTGACTGTTGGTGAAATACCTTTTATCTCGTTCAGTAAGTTGAACGCAATGTTGTATGCAATCATTTGTGGTTTCTAGTCTGGATACAAAATTCTTACTATCAAAGTACAGTCGTTCCACAATAATGGGTCACTTAAGGAATCGTCGCACTAAAAAATAAATTATTTTTCATTTCTAAACAAACCATCTATAAGAAAAATCATATATTCTGATTATCATATACATATTTGGTTTATTATTACAAGTTTATTGTTTGCTTCTTGTGATCGGCGGTTTTCGGCGATTATCTGTGGTCAACATTTTGCGTCTTTACACTACACACCCATCGATTCCAGGTCCCGTACAAGTTCCTTCGAAATCCGTTCCGTGCTTGAATCAGAAAAGAAACTCTCCCCGGGGCCGGAACCGGTCATATGGCCTCTGAGAGTCATGAGATGATCGCCAATCGCTATTTTGTCGAATGCTGATGTTTTTCGATATGCGACACGACTTACTTTACTGAAGCTGAAATGTCCCTTTATGGAAACCGGTTCCGGATTCATAGTGTCCCCCCGGAGCCGGAAGGTGCGCGCCGATGTTAAAAATGTTGTGGACCTTAGAGGGGTTGAGGGGAGGAACATTCGTAGTCTTCCGCCAAGCCTGCGTTTGTGTCTCGACTCTTGAGTCACAGAACCTTCTAACTTATGGGAATCCATAAAAAAAATATTTGTTCTACGATGCTTGATTGTAAAACGATGAACTTATGAAATAAGCGATGTCCGAGAAAATCAGAAAATTTCCCTTGAAGTTTTTTAGGAAAATAGCATACCTCGTTTCTTTTTAAAAATTGTTTCCTTTTGTTATGGATTCATACATAAACGATGCCCGTTTACAAAACTTTACGAATTTCTAAAACCCATCGACCCATTTTGTACGATAATTTTGAAAAATGCGCATTTTTCACTTTCATCGTATGGCATGCATCCTCCCGGTTCCATATTCGACAGTATCAATCGTCCGCAAACAGGAATATTCATTCTCGATCGTTGGAGGTATTGCGCTGTTCATTCAACAACCAAAACTATTTCACTACGCTGTATTTGTCATGCGAGGGGACGCCAACCAACACACCGATGGAAGTGCCGAAAGCGGAAAGTACCGTTATTCGGCGTGCATGATCACTGCGGCCGGCGGCCCGACGATTTTTGCACACGCATTTTTTCGAAATCTTCTATCAATTCAGTTGCCATTGGTTTGGCATCGGGTTCGGATCGGGTCAAGTTCGCATAGTGTCAGTGGCTGTAGGTGGCAGTGAACCGGGGCGACGCGCGGTTTGGTGTTACGTGCTGATCGTGGTTTATTGTGGCTATGAAGTAGGCCTTGTTTCAATGGTTTTAATCAAAGAAAAATCAAAATTATCGTTCAAATCTGTTGTGGAATACCTACCTATTAGTGCAAAAAGTATGTGAATAGTGAAGATAAATGTGAAAATGTGTTTTCAGCGGCAAGTGGTGTTTGTGTTTTTCTGCGGCGATTGCTATCTGGCGGCCAAGATAGTAGCTGTGGTAGGCGATAAAAAGAAAGTGAAGAGCCTTCCGACAACGGTTCCCTTGCTGTCCAAGGGAATTTGCACTTTTTTCGTACCTTTACAAACAGCGGAGGGCTGAATCGCGAGAAGCTCGTGCTGGATGGGGAGGTTTAGGTATGTTTTATTGTATTTTTGTTTTGGTACATGATTTTGTTCCCATTTTGATTCTTATTAACCGTGTCCGTGTCGCAATTGAAACAAGCCCAACGATTCATTGCATCTTGAAACTTGATTCAACTCAAAATAAATAATTTATTAAATACCTAATCAATTGCAAATATGGCGGTAACCATGAAAATCGTTTACCCTGCGCTGTGCAGCTTCGCCTCCGTTCCGTAGACGACCAAAATAAATAGCAAAATGTACCGTTATTCGGCGCATTCGGGTATTGCGGATGTGAACCGGACGCGAAAATGACCGACCGTTGGCGTTGACCGGCAGTTATTTTTGAATGAATTTATTTTGAAATAAAATGAACCTCTGAGATAAATAGACGCACACGAGCACACGACAGCTATAAGAGTTTTCGGGCCAACAGCGTGGTTTATGTATAGAAAGCACTGGAAGTTTCAATATCGTTGCGTTCGATCGTTGAGAACAAATAGCAATGGGATGAATGCATCATCCATTATACCCATAATACATTTTACCATGAAAAATGCCGGTGTTTGTTAGTGTTTAAGCGAAGTTTAAACATTTTTAGTCGATATTTGAACGTAATTTACTGCCTTAAAGGTGATCCAAAAACATTATGCAATGTACCTGTTGGGGGATGGGATCGTTGCCTCCAGTGTTCGATAGCTCTTGGTGGGTAATTGGGGATCCAGCCCCCAGCATCGACGGAATTCTGCCCCCAGCAGAATGACCAGTTATCCGAGTAGTACCGGGTAAAATCCAGAGGATGGAACCACCTTTCGGGACCAGTAAATCACTCCATGCACAGATAAAACCTGCACTTTATTTACTACACAATTAACGGAGCTGACTTTTATTTTCTTCGTGTAGTTGAACACTTATATAATTAAATCTAACGAATTAAAAAGCAGCATGCGATTCCATCGCTCATGCTATCAGATGGTTAGTTTGGATTCGACTGACTTATTGCTCCAGCAGTAAGCCGAAGGAATCCTTCGGGCTAATCATGCGATGTTATTTCGGTGCCCCAGAAGTGGTATAAACTCTCCGCTCTTATCATCATCACCTCTGCGCTGACGAATTGGTAGGATGTGATTTCTGCGTTGATAGATTGGTTGGATGCGATCTCGTTCTGTGATATAATACATTGTTATAGAAAGGGTTGTAGTGCTGGGTGGGTTACCGTATTCCTTAACAGTACCAATTACCGTTATAGGTACTTTTATTCTGCATAAAATCACCAGAAATTGATAAAAGTTTCATTTTTTCCCTATACAGTAAAGCATAACTCTAGGGGGCCCTTATAGCCGTAACGTTACCGAGTCTGCCTTGACAAGCGAGCGGTCATGGGTTCGAATCTTAGTAGAATCAGGCCTTTCGATTTGAAGTGACTTTAGCATGGGTTTATTCTCAAATCCCTCCACATCCTTCCTAGTGAATTCTGCATTTTACTAATGATGAAGCCTCTTACCATGGCAAGCTATAAGAGTGGTACTTGCTTAAGGTGCGAATGAAGCCTCTTGTTCAAGGGCAAATAATAACTGCTTCTAGGAACGAGATCGGTAATGCAATAGTAGTAAGGACACATACACACCCTCGCTGAACCAACCATGAAACCTCTACCCTGGGTTGATTATAAGAATGATACTTTCTCGAGGTGCGAATGACGCCTCCTGTCCAAGAAAATTATAAGTAGTCTCTGCACTTACTGGCGCCTTAAACTGAATAAAAAAACTTATCTAATTTAATTCTACTATGTATATTTCTTCGCGACAGATACGTATTTGACCTATGACCTGCAGGTTTCATCAGTGCCATCAGTGTTTTCTTTTTACTTAATTTCTGGTTTCGTATTCTACTAAGACGCTCCAAAAACTTCAGTCAATACTCATTAGGCCATGTTTTGCAAATAAGGCCATTGCAAATCATTTCAAAAGTTTTTGTCACCCCCCCCCCCCCCTTCTTTCGTTTTTGTTCGGCCACTGAAGGGGGGGGGCGAAAAAAAAACAAAGTGAATTTTTTAATCGAGCAAAAAAAACTTGGATTAAAGCATTTTTATTTAAAGTTTAAACGTGAATCTATTCTTGCTTATAATATATGCGTTATTATTTTCTATGCAAAAATCTACGAAAAAAAGACAAAAACGAAGGAAAATTTTTTGGACGATTTTCAGAAATTCCATTCTTCGAATTTCCATTTCTGTTTCGTGCTAGAAGCGTTAGCTCAACTTGTACACTCATTTTTCGAGTTTTTCAGACTGTAGAGCCCACAGACAATTGATTTTATAAAAAAAAGGGGTAGATGGTAGATTTGCTTAATTATAATCAGTGTAGTGCAGTGTTGCAACCAAGAGCTTTCTTTTTGACAAACCAAGATATTCCTAATTTATGCCGCAAATTTCTAATCCCACGTAACAATTTGTTTTTTTACCAACCGTTTTTTTTGTTGGCAAAATCGCAATAAAATATCAGTGCAGTTCGTTTGAAATCAGTTGAAAACTGGTCAGAAACCATGGACTTAGAGAAATCAGTTTTGTTCCAAATTTACTCTATATTTTAGTATGGAAGGCAACACTCGCGGCCTGCGGCCTTCTCGCCCTGAATCATCTAGTGTTACTATAAGCAGTTTTTGGTGGTATTGGTAATACCTAATGGTTCATCTAATGTTTTTTGTCGCCCCAGAGAGGGAAGGGGTCACAAACTACCATAGAAAAAAACTTGCCTCCAAATATATGGTCATGTGGGAGGCCACATTTGATTATTTCTCGAGTTATGCATAAATTTGAGTTTCATTTGTATGAGAGCCCCCCTTCCAGAGAGGAGAGGTGTCTCAGTCCGCCATAGAAAGAAAAATTGCCTCCAAAAACCTTAGGTTGCCAAATTTGGTTCTATTTTCTTGATTAGTTCCCGAGTTATGCCCCCCATTCTAGTGGGGGTGGGGGTCTCAAACCACCATATAAAAAAATCCTGTCTAGAAACCCCCACATCCCGAATTTGGTTCCATTTGCTTGATTAATAGTCGAGCTAGGCGGAAATTTTTGTTTTATCTGTATGGAAGCCCCCCCCCCCTCTTGAAGTGGGCAGGGGTCTCAATCCACCATGGAAAAAAATTCTGCCTTTAAAAACCTTTACTTGCCAAATTTGGTTCCATTTGCTCCATTAGTTTCCGAGTTATGCAGAAATGTGTGTTTCATTTGTATGGGAGCCCCCCTTTCTAATGGAGGGAGGGGTCTCAAACCATGCTAACAACATTCCTCATATCATACGTAATGTGTATGCCAAGTTTCATCAAAATCCGTCGAGTGTTTTGCGAGTCTATACCGGACACACGAACAGCATTTCTTTTATATATATGTATAGATTTTTGACTCATATACAAATTATTTTTCTGCCCCCCGATTTTTGATGCCAATTTCCAAGGGGGCGACAAAAACTTTTAAAACGATTTGCAATGGCCTTATTGGTTTTTGATCAATTTGTTACCAATTTGTAACAGATTATGTATCATAATCTGTAGATAAGTATCATAATATGTTATAAAACTGATAAAACCCTGTTATGGCCTTCTGATCGGATCCTGACCGGTCACTGCACATCATCTTATGAAAAGATTGGCAAGCTCAATGAGGAGATTTGCCGCTTCTGTAACCTTGAGAGTGAGACCTCAAGATATATAACTTTGTCAAATTTGGCTCGACAGGGACGGCACTGTCAAATGAATCAAAATTGAGTCAAAGTGATCAAACCATCCATTCTTAATACAAATATACCGGCCGATTGATTGAAAACAGCGGACTTTCGGATACAATTGGATTTAATTGGACTAGAATAGAGACTTGAAACCGGATTAGAAATTAGATTTGACTTAAATTCGGACTTGACAAAGGACATTTAATCAAACATGACTATTTTGAGCTCCAAATTGAACTGAACATTGGATATTGGATTTAAATTGGATTAGATTTGGAAATTTTAGTTGTGTCGTACCAAAAATTAAACACTATTGACGGATGCAAAATTAAGCAACGGAAACAGAAACATTTTGATCATGCAACTAAAGTTTATTACGTCCGTCTTCAACAATGGTACAATATCTAATAAATTTTCATGTCCTTTTATGTTGGTTACAAAGGGCTTTCATACACACATATAACGTATGAATTAAAAAAATAGACTTCTTGACGTAGGACTACGTCTTTGTTCACTATACTGGGACTGGGTAGCACTTTGTGAAAACGAAAATAGAAGTGTAACGTTTGAAAGAAAGATTTCAAATACTAATAACTACTAAACTACTGAACGAAACTGAACAATTTGTACGTCGTTGGATAGATAAAATGACCAGCAATTTTATGAGGGGTGAGAAAGCAACTTTAAGGACCGCGTAAGAGGGGGGCTATCATACAAATGAAAGACAAATTTCCTCATAACTTGAGAACTAATCAAGCATAAGGAGGCAAATTCGGCAGGTGGGGGTTTTTGGAGGTGAGATTTTTTTTCTATGGTTTACTGAGACCCCTTCCCCCGTTAAGAGGGGGGGCTCCCATACAAATGAAATACAAATTTTACCATAACTCTAGAACTAATCAAGCCAATTGAACCAAATTTGGTATGTGAGGGTTTTTGGAGGTATGAATTTATTTTATGATGGTTTGTAGTAGGAGGATAAGAACTCTCATACAAATAAAACAGAAATTTTTGAGTATGTGCCATATTTTCTGCTATGCAACAAGCGATAATCTGTGAAAGTAAACTAGTTAAACCTTCTCGGAGCAAAAGACAGTGAATCTAAGAGAGTAGGACATTCGAATGGCACGTTATATTTGTGTTGAACGTGCTTTGGCTTTAATGTTATTTGTAACTAATGGCCCTTTTAAAGGCCACATGCGAGTTAAAGTAAGATTATTGAAACATGTCAAGCTACGCATAATCATATTTATTACAATAATCTGTGGGCTGGTCATTCATTACTATTTCAACCTGTATGACGCACACAAGTGATTTTTAAAAGAAATCTCTATGGCTCAATGGTTGCAGGCGTTGTACTTATGAACCCCCATCCACGTATTTTCAAAGCCACCATTGCATTCAATGAAGAATTGAATCTGAATATTTCGCTTTTCTCTTTTAAACATTTACTTAAACAGAGGCACTCACAGATTCTTATAAACATACATATGCCAGAAATGCAGTTTACATTAGTCTTTGATCTGATACTTTGATATAGTCCTACCTCACCCTGTCGTACAACCCTTAGGGCTGTATACCTTGTTATTTTTCGGATGGTGATGAACAAAAAAACTAAGACAGCTAATTGAGTTGGATAAATTTTCCCTGGAAGGTAATTATATTAGCTTACTTGCAAAAAAATTCTACAGCTCTATCAGTCGAACTCTAACCGTGATGGCGAAAACAGTGAAGCTACTCCGTTCAGAAGTGTGCGCGTTCAAAGAACGGTATCCCGCTTCGTCGAAAACAGACATCGTACGGCACTTTGTTTATTTGATTTGTATTTCGAATATAGGCTTTAGCCCTTTACCCATTCTTAAATCTATACTACAACAGTATACAACAATTAACTGAAAATTAAAAGTATTCGATTTATCGTAATTGTCCTCTAAAGTATAAACTGAGTCTATGTCATATTACATCCGAGCTCATGCTAATAGTTATAATATGTTACCATGCATTGAAGGCGTTCATGAATCGGTCGGTTCGTGCTGTGAGTAATTTCTAAACCTAAAAGATGGGTCAAACATCCTACGTCGGAGCGTGACTGCACTATCATTAAATATCAATCGACTGGTCAGAGGTTGGCTGTTTGTTCGTTCTGAGAGAATGTTCATGAAGAATATCTTATGCCTCGAATGGACCGTATCAATATCCACCAAAGAACAGAGATCGTGGTAAGGCGGTAGTTGTTCTCCGTTCTATCCGAGATTCCTGAGAGCGAATCTTACAAATCTCTTCTGAATCCTTTCGATACGGTGTATGTGCGTTATATACAGCGGGCGCCAAATAACGCTAACGAAAACGAGCTTGCTTCTGACGAGGCCTTTGTAGATCGCTAGTACTGCATGAGGGTCATCGAGATCACGGCCAAATCTTCGGACAAGTGCGTAAAGTTTCAGACTCTCATTGATGACATTGTCAATGTGCCTATTGAAGGAGAACGAGCGATCAAAAGTTACCCCCAGGTCACGGACAAATTCACCTCGCGGAACAACATTGCCTCGGTATGCGTAGTCAAAGATCACAGGATTAGCTTTTCTGGTGAAAGTCATAACAGAGCACTTATTCGTGTTTACTTTCAATCCACGGTTTTCGCAGTACGTTCTTACCTGACCTAAGTCGAGCTGCAATTTCATGCAATCATCAATAGATTTGATCGGAAACCAGTTTTTTACATCATCTGCGTGAATCAGCATTGCTACATGGGAGATAACATCTGGCAATTTGTTCATCAGAAGCACGAATAGCAATGGTCCTAAGTGACTACCTTGTTGTACTCCTGAGTGCACAGTAAACGAACGAGATTTGTGGCCACGAATTTCTACAAATTGTACACTATACTTGAGATAAGATATTAACCAGTTGTGGACGCCGGATACGCCCGTTCTGGCATCTACAACATCTTGGCACTATCGAACAACAATCAGCGGCAAAAAGCGGCTACTTCGCTGCGAGCGCTTGGTCGAGAGGTCGGCGCAACCGGCCAAATATTGAAAAAGTTGCTGGCGAACAGGGATATACATGTCAGGAAGCGGCAGTCCCGTCCACTCACTGGTCTCGGAGCTGCAGGCAATGGCGCAGCGGCAGCGGCTGAATAAGATGGTCAAGATGATTTTCCCGGCGAATCGCGACGTGGTGGTGGCTAGGGATGGAAACTATCATTAAAAGTCGTTACTGATAACTATCAGTAGTTTCAGTACGTTACTGATAACTATCAGTAAATATCAGTAATTTTACCCATCACGGCATTGTAGCAAAAAAATAGGCAATTGTAATAACTGCATTATTCATTGTAATTTTACATTGTAATTTATCAGGTGGATTTCAAGGGGGCTCGCGCAACTGCCGACCAGATTTTTTCCATCCGACAGATCTTGCACAGATGTTGAGGATACATCATGTCCTCGGATCACATCTTAATTGATTTCAAAGCAACATATGATACAGTCCATCGCGACCAGCTATGGTACATAATGCACGAAACCCGTTTGCCGGATAAACTGACCCGACTAATCAGAGCTATATTGGAACGAGTGATGTGCTTCGCACGTCTCCGGGACACACTCGAGTCCCTTCGAGACTCGTCGAGGGTTGGGACAAAGTGACAGCTTATCCAGTATGCTGTTCAACGTCACTCTTGAGGCGGTGTTCCGATCAGCGAGTATCCAAACGAGAGGCATGATTTTCATCAAGGGTAGAAGTATATGAATCACGACATAGTTTCACTGTTTGAGAATCCCAGAGACCCCCATCTATATCTGACGATAGTCGGTAGGCTACGGTGGGCCGGGCACGTCGTAGGGATGCCGAACGATAGAGCAACGACAACAGTTCTTTTCAACAACCCCACCGGCACCGGAAACACGAAGACTCAACATGCAAGATGGCTTGACCAAGTCGAAAGTGATTTATGACTTTTGAGACGACTGGGAAACTTGCGACGAATGGCCCAAGATCGAATTAAATAGAGACGACTGCTTGAAACAGCACGAGCCACCCCGGCTCTAGGCTGCTGACGACAATGACGATATATTGTGTCACTCTCGTCTATCGTACGCAACTACCTACCATTTATTTAATCCAACTGATTTTTCTAACTGGACGACGTAACTGTATCAGTAAGCATCAATAACTGCGAAACCTTACTGATACTTAGTGATATTATTGCTTACTGATAACTATCAGTAATTAATGATAGTTTTCCCATCCCTAGTGGTGGCGATGGACGACGAGACCTATCTCACCCTGGATGGCAACGACTGCACTATGGGCCAGAAATTGAAATTTCGGGACAAATCTATTTGCGGTTAAACGGCGTGTCTCAGCTCAATATAATCTTCGGCAACTTTTTGAATGAAAAAATGATGCATCTTTTGAAGGGGTCGTCCAATATTTACGTGTTACTTTAACAACAATTTGGGTAATAACTTTTTGAGTAAATTTTTTTTCATCTTTTTGATTTCAAAATATTAAAGATGAACTAATTTCAAGTATGTTTTCTGAAGATATGAAACTTCTACCTTTTACCCATTTTCAGCAATAGACCTTTGTTTATAAACGACCACTCAAATCACATTTCTTCTTGTAACATGTTTATTTCATCAGACAGCTCAATGTGATGTTCTAGACAACATTTTGCACATAAAAGAGGAATATTTTTGATGAAGACTGTTTTGCTTTTTCTGCATTAATTAATAAGATATAACTATTTTTAGGCTAAAAACCGTTTGATGAAAAATGTGTATTTTTTCAAGGGTGGTGTCTTCGGAGAAGTGAAATTATAAAATATAGCGCATCTTCCTGTACTATTAGGGTGACCATGAATTCACCTATCAGGGTGATACAAAGTTTTGTTTTCTTAAATAATTTTTAAAAAAAGTTTTTTTCTCCAAAAGTTGCAGAAAATACTAATATAAGCAGCTTTGCTGAATAAAGTAACTATCTATCTCTTACCGGTTACGAAATATTATGATGTGTTAAAAAAGAGCACTTAAAAATCAATTACACTCAATAACTTTGCACACGATTATTTTATTGCTTTCAAATGTTCTACAAAGTTATTTAGTATGTTGAAATACATATTTTCTGTGAACACTGTTTGACGCTAGGACGCATATTTATTAAGCTATAAATTGTATGAAAAAAAAATCCGCACTATTCCCAGGTATTCCCAGCCATGGTATTCCCAGGTATTCTCTGAAATACACATTTGGGCAGATAGCTTTAATAATTCCCTACAAATTGGTATGCAAACTAATTGCAGATACTTGCAGATGGCTAAGATATTTGGACTTTTCATCAGACGGTTTTTAACCTAAAACCAGTTATATCTTATTAATTAATGCAAATAAAGGAAAACAGTCTTCAGCAAAAATATTCCTCTTTTACGTGCAAAATATTTTTTAGAACATCACATTGAGCTGTCTGTTGAAATAAACATGTTACAAGAAGAAATGTGATTTGAGGGATTGTTTATAAACAAAGGTCTATGCTGAAAATGGGTAAAAGGTAGAAGTTTCATATCTTCACAAAAATTACTTGAAATTGGTTTATCTTTAATATTTTGAAACCAAAAAGGTGAAAAAAAGTTTACTCAAAAAGTTATTACTTAAATTGTTGTTTAAGTAACGCTTAAATATTGGACGACCCCTTCAAAATATGCATCAATTTTTTATTCAAAAAGTTGCCGAAGAGCACATTGAGCTGAGATATGCTGTTTAACCGCAAATATTTTTGTCCCGAAATTTTAATTTCTGGCCCATAGTGGACTGGCAGGGCACTTCGTATTTCACTTTCCCCACGAAGGCAGTGAGCTCCGAGGTGAAGTTTATTTCACACAAAAAGTTCCCCAAGAAGGTGCTGATGCTGCTTTGACTGACAATCAGCGAGAAAGAGATGTCAAAGCCGCTCTTCTTTCCCTCTGGTCTGGCCGAACGTCCCCCTGCTGCCTCTCAACACATTCAGAGTTGCTTAGAGACAATAATTCACCCATTGATAATGGAAATTGTTTCGACTTTTCTTTCACTAAAAAATTTTTGCTGGGTTTAAAGGGGTTCAATAGTTCCATATAGTTGCCATAGTCGCATACAAGCTACTTTAAAAATCTGTTTATCGCATTCAAGCTTGCATGGAAACTTGTTATCCAACCCAAATTAGCAGAGAAACAAATCATTTATCAGTTCGGAAGTGTTCCATGTCTTGTGGCGCAATTATTTAATTGAATTTTATCCGAAAACGGCGGGACTACGATTGCCGACCGTTGTCTATTAATTCGTCCCAAAGAAAGTAAATACAAAAATAAGTTAATCTCTAGAGTAAATAAACTAAAAATTGTAGAGAGAAAGAATAAACTTTTTCTATTAACTATAGTATTTATTTTTAATTTTGGCAGATCTATGACTTTCGTTTCCGACTCGAAGTTCGAATCAAGATTCGAACGACATCGACTAACCAATGATAAACACCTAAAATTGAAAACCACCTTTATCATCAAGATGGAGACAGATACTAGACAGGGTTTATTAATAATTCCCGTCGTAGTAAGGAAAGCCACTCTAATGTACATCGTTTCTTTGGTGGATTTAATGAATACTCCAAATGTTCTTGTGCTGATTTGACTCAAACATACTTACCTTCCGATCCGTGAACTTTGAATCCACTAAAACGTATAGTAAACCATTTTATTGAAATTACGCAACTGACTTTATTTCTTAAATTCGTCGTACCGTTTTAAAATGCGTCCATCAAAATTTTTCATCGTCCGAACTACAAATCCCAATAATGATTACGAAGCTAGCGAGCATGTATTTGTGTAGGACGGCATGACAAATGTTATTCTGCAAAATTTCTGCAGGCCAGGCAAGTTTTCCTGGCTGTGGAATAACGACAATGCCTTGCATGAGTTGTTTTCATTTATGAATGACGGAAATTAAAACGATTAGTCGACATTTTCTTCTTCATCGCAGAACAACAAACTAAAATATTGGGGAATAACTAATTTTGCATTGTGTGTCATAAAAATCGCTGATATTTTTAATAATTTGTGTTGGATAGGACGGGAATAGGCAATTACGACGAAGCAGCAACATACCCTACAAGATACAGATAAAACTCCACCCAGGATTTTGTTTATTATTCACTTTCTTCCTTTATTTGTTAATGACCTGTTGCACTGCATCATCTGTTTACACGGGTTTTTTTCTTCTTTTTCTTCTCTTGTTTTGTACAATTAAATTGAGACATCATTTTAATCATCATCATCATCATCATCATCAGCTTCTGCCACCATTTCTAAGTTCATTACAAATATGCATGCATGCATCTGCTTGCTGCTTACTGTTTACCTTGCGGGATCCGTGTCATGTCGTGTCGTGTCCTTCTTTTTTTCTTTTCGCTCGGTCCTTCGTGAGTTTTGCCCGAGTGCTGCCTTGCTGCTATGTGTTGTGGTTCTGTTTCTACCGGAAAAGCGCGGTTTGACAAAGTTTTATGCTTTTTTTCTGTTTTGGGCTGATTTTGTGATGCTACACACTAATGCATGGTTGTTGTTTTTTTTTGTTTGGATTTTGGAATAAATCTTTCTTGTTCTTCTATTGATGGGCTGCTTGTTTTATTGAACCATTTTCTAACCACTGCTTTTTTTGCTGTTTCACTGCCAGTTTCCAACTACTTCCAATAACTTAGATTCGAATCATATGTTTTTAGATGTTTTTAGAGATAGTACATAGTATAGCGCATGACGTGACTTGACGTGACGTGACGATGTGTGTGTAAGATTGGTCTTCTCTCCGCTACTATGTACGTGTAGAATACTGAAACAACTCACCAACGAAATTCGAAAAATGGACAAAATTTAACGTTTTCTTTTTAGTTAGATGGTTTTTGTTTGTTATTGACTCATTTGATGTTACTTTTCTTTTTTCGTTAATATTGAAATAGAATAATTTTCGTTCCACTTTAGTCAGGTTAAACGTTTTTTTTTGTTCGTAAGATTTTTTTTGTGTATATAAATATAGAGTTTTAAAACGAGTAGAAAAACCTATTCTTACCATCCGAATAAATTCATTACCGATTGCGTTTTGCAGTGTGTGTGTGTTTGTGTGAGTTTTTTCTTTCACCCCATCATTCTCAGCTTTAGATTTTAGATTTTTTTTTCATTAGACATTTTCACGTTTAAACAACTTTTTCCTCAACGTTCGATTCCGGCATTCCGGCTTGCTGAGCTGCTGGAATTTGGCCTCGCCGAAACTGACTGCTATTATAGTACCTACTATGTGTGTGAGTGTGTGTGTTTATTACTATGCGGATAATTTTGTCTTACATCATTTTTTTTTTCTCTATCAAATATGGGTTTAATGGGTTCAAATTTTGATTATAAGTTTTTTTTTGTTTTGTGTTTTCCATATGTAGCGCAAAATTGTTGACTTGTTGATGATGTAAAAGTTTTGGCCATTGTTTTACACTACTATCTTTTTTTTGTTCTGCTGCTGTCGTCGTCGCGTCGGTGTGCGTTGACAGTTTGTGAATGAGTGTTGGTGTGTGTGTGTGTGTGTGTGTGATGTTTTGAGTTTGAGGGTTGCTTCTATTGTTTCAATCCAGGGGTGTTGATCAATACATGCATGGAATTTTGTGATTGTGGAATTTTAAAATACGGCAGTGTTGTTTTTGTAACCGGGTTGAGGGGGTGTGTGTGTGTTTGTTTGAGTGTACCTGTTAGGGAGTTTCACGTTGAGCACACAGACTGAGCAGCACACTACGAGAATAACTTGATTTTTGACTTCTACGTTGGTTTTGCCCACAGTCGACAAAAGTTTTTTTTTTGGTTTTGGCTTCGCTAAAAGAGCTAAACATCAAAGTTTTGTTTTTAAGTCTGTTTCGAGCTAGGTCTTTGTTTTTTTTTATTTTTTAATCGATTTCGATTTTTCAATCGCTACAATTTTCTCTCGCTTCTGCTATTTTCCTACTACTTTTGAGCTGATGGAATGGTATTTTTTTTTGTCATCGTATTTTATTTCGACAGCTTATTTTGGCCTTTGAAAAATTTCTACAAAAAGTACTGCTACTAATGTAAATTGTTTACCAGGTTGAGATGTTTTTTAACCTTTCTCGCTCTTCCTACGGCATTCGTAAATAATCGAGCAAAAGTCCTGTTTGAAAGTATTGTGTGGTCCACGAAGTAAGTCGACTAAGTTAGATAAAAGGTAAATCTGGCTGCGGCCAGATTTGTTTTTATATTAAAACCGAAAAACCGATAGGTAAATAGGTTGATACACAAGATGCTTACTAAGTATTTTGTACAATTGAAAATGTTATACGAAAACCACTCTCACTATAATCATTTGAGTTGCTATCAACATTATAACTGGATCACTCCATTGTGTTTTTTTTTGTTCTTCTTTTTGTTTTCGCCTGTTAGCTAATTGATGCCACAAATTGTGTTATAATAAATCTCAACAGTTTAGAAAAATGCGACATGCTATAATGCTTTTGTCCACGACTTTCACCACTTTCGGTTGTTTACGTTTGTTTTAATTTTCTTGTTTTCATACTGTGTAAATATGGTGGGCAAATTGTTTTTATTATTAAGATTAAAAAACTGTCTGCTTCGCTTGCTATTTTTATGGCTGCTGTATGTATTGTTTTCTAGTGTTTTTTACGTCATTACGCTCTCTTTTTTTCTCTGTGTTTTTACCACTGTTTATCGTTGCCTCTTATGTTTCTTTTTTCTATGCGCTGTTTGAGAGCGTTCTCATCGTATGTAATGTTTTGAGTTACGAAAATTTTCCTCTACTCATCTGTTTTTTTTTCTGTTGTATGCAATGACGACTTAAATATGTGATAGATTACTAGTCTAACAACTACACATAGATTTGAACGAGATTCGTCCGCGGCCTCCGACCGCACTAACCGTCCGTCGGAGGAAGAGAGCGGCCGAAGAAGATTCCCCAGCCGGGGAATCCCTAATGATTCTATGTAATGTTTGCTGCTTTTATTTCCTCTTAGGTTTGTTTTATTTTCTTTTTTTTTTCAATGAGTGAAGATGTGCTGTTACGCGATCTAAGTTCTGAGTAAAATTTTCAAATTTTATAACTACCAATATACGATTCTTCTTAGAGTTGCTTACTTGTCTTAATTGGTATGTTTACGATACACTATTACAACGTGGTGAAGGTATGTTTAATGTTTTATTAGTTTTTCTTTTATTCTTAAGTAGCCAAGGGACCTCATCATGACATAAAAACCCAGCGAAAGGACTTTCCGACTCTGACTAAATACACAATAAATAAATAATTTAAGTACAGTTACTGTTACCAATAATATGTTCACTACTAATGCAACAAACGAAACAAAATACTCACAATAAAATGCCAATGTTTTTTTTTCTTGTTTAACTATTCACAACTAAAAACAACGCCTGTAAATGGGCTCGGAACGGCGGTCCTCCGCAAAAGTATCTACCCAGCACAACAGAAAAGCCCAAAAAAAAACAAACACCGAATGACAGAAAGCTTTTTTTGACTTTTCTTGTTTTTTGTTTCTTTCTTTCTCTACTGCTGCTTCGCAACTACTACATCTCTCATGTGTTTGTGTGTATGTGTGAGTTCAGAAATACTTTTTTTTGCAACGAGAAAAAGTGATTAAATTATTATGGTCTACTGTACTGTACTTTCGCTTCCGGCCGGTACCACTCTCTCTCTCTCTACATACACATATGCGCGGCGTCTATTTTCTCTCGTTGCTGCTGTTGTTTTTTTTTACGTGTGTTTAAGTGTGTTCGACGACGACTGACGCGTTGTTAGAAGAAAACGGTTCTGTGTGTGTGTGCGTGTTTCAAGGGCCTTCTTACTCCAGACGGGCCTTGTAGGTGGTCTTCCAGACTTCAGCTAGCGTGACAGCGCTGTGGAACCGGTGGAAGATGCACAGCGGCAGGGTTACACGCTGAATCAGTGACCAAGCAATGAAACCGTAGAAATCAAGTTGAACCTAAAGCATCAAGAAACCGTTAAAATCATATGTTTTGTGAATTAAACCGTGCATTTAAACTCACCGGATTGGCGAACACCTTCTGCGCCTCGAACGTGTAGATGACAAACATGGAGATGTTGCAAATCAGCAGGAATGTAACGATCTGACGGCCCGGCTTGATGCGGTCGTGCTCCGGCAGATGGACGCGGCGGCGCGAAACGTCAGCGATGAACAGCAGCTGGATGACGACCTGGACGACCGCGACAATTCCGGTAACCATAACGAGCAGGTTCGGTTCGCTTTCCATCGCATTCAGCGAACCGGCAATGACGCTGAACGTTGCGTAGATGAACAGTCCGAAGGCGGAGATGCGCAGCAGGATGTCATTCAGGTTGCTCTGCTCTTCGCAGCGGAATTTCAAGTTTTGAACACTGAAACCAGAAGGGCAGCACGTTAGAGTTTTCGTCAGAAAAAATCTTCCCTTCCCATAGACCGCCAAATTTTGGCATCATACTCTCTTAGTCCAATTGAACAAATTTTTTCAAGTTTTGTTTTTCCAAGATCAACCTGAACTGACTGCCAGAAAAGACCGTTTTTTTAATCCCTAGTCACAAACGGAGCGTTTCGAAAGCCAGACACCAGAGCGCCCTTCACAGTAATGTAAATGTAATGTAATGTCAATGTAATGGAAATGTATAGTTGGAGGAGGAGAAGGAGGAGGAAGAAGAAGAAGAAGAGAAGGAGTTTATGAGCACAGCAAAAAACTGCTGCATTGAACGATGCGCAGATACTCAATCTTGCGTTTCATTTACTCTCAACACGACGGCTCTTTCTGGAACAACAGATGACACAAGTGATAGAATGAACGTCATTATCAGGTTCTTGAAAAGTAAGCTAAGGAGCAAGTGCTGACTCAGTCTGATTCTGTGTCAGGCAAACGACCACGAGGATCGAAACTATCCAACAGTGGAGAAAAACTGATCCAAAATAATCAAAAAAGAATAACTTGTGCCCGAGAGTGAATGTGCGAAAGCAATTTATTCATCCATCTCGGGAAAGAAGTGTTAACGTTCCAAAGGCCAACACTGTACCTACCACGGTTCAGCTAGATTCCATACAGGATGTCCTATTAATCGCAATAGAACAGCAAGGAAACAAGCAGTTCTATAACTGCTCAGTCCGGCTTCCAGCTTACCGCTATGGAAAGAAACGACTCTTTGGGATGAATCCAAAAAACACTCTGCGTCCAGAAATTCTTAATGCTTATTTCTTCCAACAAAGCATTACATTCGTTGACAAAAGACTCAGAAGACTCTTAGAGAATCAAAATGATAATTTCATTGGCGACAAATGGCGAATTGTGCAGCGATCTAATCCGAATAGAATACATGGGCACTGATCGCTAACAGTCGATGAAGTTTCTGTGCGTCAGGTCACAAGTAGAAACTTCGTTATAAAACTTCGTGTTATACAACGCAGCTGAGGAAAGTAAATCCGATTCAACATCGCCTCACAAGTCAGTTCATGGGGGCTAAAACTTGTGACACCAGTACTAGTAAAGTCAAAGATGTCCGCTGGCACTGGGTCTTAAAACTCCAAGAACCGTGATAATCAGATCGCTCATGAGACCAATGGTACCAAAAACGTGGTTCCACCATCTGGTGGGATCCTATCAGAGATTCTGGTATAACTGAAAGACTCTTCGCGGTGAATCTCCCAAGCCTATGGATTTTGACAATCTGGCAGTGCTCGGGGCTAAGCAGTCCCAGATAGCGTTATCCACAAGTTCCGCGGAAAAGGTGAATCCGCGCTTCCCTCATATCCAAAGCGAATTCGGGTACTGGTAACAAGAAAACTAAGGCGTCTCCGAGGATTAAACCAAGTGGGACCTCGACTCTCCCAAAAGTTTCCATCAAGCATAAAGTTAAAAAAATCAGATAACTAAGGTTCTGTAGATAAACCTTCATCGCGCAAAAACATTATCGGGTGTACTTTTCAGGAGATTTATCAAATTTTGCCTAGAGAAGTTATGCCTAGATAAAGCAAGAGTCCCGTAATTGCAGGGCAGATGCGCTAAACTTTCAAGTTTTGAGTTACAAAAGCGGCAGGCTTCGGAATCATCCGATATTCTTTAAACGATCAAAAGCGGGATAGTGTCCAGCTAGGAGTCCCGTGATTGTGCGTAGTTCACTACGAGTTAAGCTGAGCAGTTTTTTCGCTACTGCAGGATTTGGGTAGATAAACTGTTTAACTGTAGTCTACAACCCTGTATTTGATTTCAAAGGAATTCTTTCTTAATAGCAATATCTAGGCGGTTACTAGCTCAGCCTGACACCAATCAGTATAGGGGAAGAAATAGCATGTGAATAGTGAATGATATAGCGACTGTTTTGTGCGAAATCGTGACCGACGTATCTTCCCATGATGTTGTGATTTCTTTGCTCGAAAGCATTGCTTGAATCTAGCGCATTGAGCGTGGTGAATTGCGTTTTGAAAAAGAGCCGTAATAATTTAAATGAAGGACGTGTAATCGAAAGCTCCTTTAATATCAAGGAAAACACAAGATGCCGTCTCTTGATATTTTAGTGATTTTCTGGAAAAAAATGGATAGAATGTCATCCGGACCTGGAGATTTCATTGGTTCAAAAGATCTAAGTGACCATTTGATCGAAACCCTCGTAAACAATCGGCGTACAAGCTGAGCCGAGTCGTTTGGCACTTTCATCGATTTTTTCTTCGCACTACACTCTGCAGTTAAAAAAAGAGTTAAATTTTTCGGAAAAATTTAACCAATTTTGACTACTTGCTTCCGCTAATTGAATTATTCTCTGTGACAATTACGCACTTTTAAGTTCCTACTACCGATTTTGTGGTTGAAGAACTACTCAGAATCTGAGTTTGTACACTTTAAGGGCATTTGGAATAATTTTAACCAAGTTTTAGCTACCAACCAATTTACGGGCAAACAGTTGAGTTACTCATCTATGCAAGCTGGATTCTGTGCCGGTCGATCATGTGTGGATCGGATTACGACGCTCAACATAATATTCAAGTAAATCATCGCAATCCAAGGCTGTCTTCTTCTAGTGTTTGTTGATTTCAAAAAAGCATTCGATCGACTAAATCACGAAAATATCTGGGGCGCACTAAGGTGTAGAAGAGTTCCTGTTAAGCTAGTCTATCTTATCGACGCTCATTATGAGGCCTCCTGCCGGGTTACTGCAGGAGTGAGACAGGGTTACATACTTTCACCGCAACTGGTCCTCGTCATTATTGACGAAGTTTTAATTGGAGCCATTGATAGTAAACTTAACAGAGAAAGCTTGATGGTCTCTGCGATAACCCTAAGGCAGCAGGTCTGAATAGTCTATGTCGCAAACATCAACAATCCCTCCAATTTCACAGTAGAGATTGGGGAGGTGGCAGATATCCTGGTAGCAGATAACCCTAGGCGGTGGTACCAAGACTGATATAGAAACATGAATCAGGATGGCCAGCGGTAATTTTTCGATCTTGGGAATGTTTGGCGCTCAAATCAGATCATTTTACCGACCCTAACACGAATTTTCAATTTGAACGAGAAGGCCGTTCTATTGCCCGCGAGATGTCACAACCGCAGGTCTTCGTCAATGGTTGCCTGGATCTGACATGTTTTGAGGAGAGAAGAGAACGAAATCTACAGAAAGGCAGTCAACTGGAACCTGCAGGAACAACACAAAAGAGGCAGATCTAGAGGCTGTTGGCGGTGTAGCCTAGTCGACTATATTCAGAATATTGATTCGAAACGCTCCTGGCGACAGATCAAGGCCATGGCGGATTACTGTCATTATTTGCGAAATGAAACATTTTGTTTTGCCAAACTAGCGGACATAAACGCATAAGTAATTAAGTTGTCAGCAAGCATAAGAATTTTTTCCTGGTTTTGGATAAAAATTCCTGGTTTTTCCTGGTGAAATAAAATTCCTGGTCTTTTCCTGGTTGAGTTGCCACCATGAAAGTGCAGCAATTACATGCATAATATTTTCGTGGATTTCAAGGCAGCACATGACAGTCGTGCGCAAACAGCTATGTCTGTTAATGAACGAGAACTGTTTTTCGGGTTTTTCGGAACTGACGCGGCTGATCAAAGCTACCCTGGAGCGAGTGATATGTTACGTGAAATATATTTCGGGGGCACTCTCGAGTCCTTTCGAATCGTGCAGTGCGTTCACAAGGAGATGGATTGTTATTTAACTAGAAACCTTGCAATGGCGAAGCCAAAACGGAAACTTGGAAGATTGGGTTACAAATCAATGCGTCAAAAGTCAACTCAAATATAGGGAAATATATAGGCAAAACTCCAGAGAAAACAACGTTCACCTCTCACGGACACTGAATAATTGACGGCGAAGAAATGAAAGTTGTTGATGAGTTTATATATTTGGAATTTGGGATGTTGACGGAGTACAAACGGGAAGCGGAGTTTGGCGGAGGATATGACTGTTTGGAAACATTTCAATCGTACACCTGGCGAAAGTCGGGCGACTACGGTGAGCTGGCCACGTCGCCAGGATTCCGGGCGACTGTGCAGTCAAATGGAGGGGCGCTACGTGGTAAATAGTTCGATTGACGTGTGTTGAGTCGGTGAATGAATAGGCGACCAGGCTAGCACTGATACAGCACAAGCCACTACAGCTCTATACTGCTGAAGGAGGAAGAGGACATGTACATTTTCATATTCAAATTTCGTGTCGATTTTTTTCAGTGTGCAAAAGATTCAACAACTAAACCGCAGTGGCGGTGGCAAGAATTTCAACCATCACGATACGTCACAGGAACGAACGTCACAAGACAAAGCGAGTCGACTAAAAAGGATTAGGATGCTAACTGACCGAAGCGTAAGTTTTGTTCAATCTCACGAAGAACGATGAGACATTTAGAGAACAAAAGCTTATTAAAGAGCTTGAGATCGTTGATCGAAACGTCATCGATAGTCAGTGAATTATAAAAATGTTGGAACTTATATAACAGGTATAAAAAATGAGCGCCATGGTTATCCGATTTGGTAGATGAAAGATCATGTATCTATTCGAAGCAGCCGTTGCAGGTTTAAATTGCGGATCTCACTTTCACAATTTACATTCGATTAAACCAGACCAACAAGGTCGGCCGTTTTGACGTGCGGCTTTAATTCAACTGGATCTTGGGTCATTCGTCACCAATCTCCTGGGTACCTTAGAAGCCCCAAGTCGTCTTCGAACTGGTCCAGCTACGTTGGGCCCTTTTGGTCCTGATGTTGGTGTGATGGTGTGAAAGAACGGTTTTCAACACTCTATCATCTGATTTTTGCCAGGTATACGAGAGAATTCTCCCCAGCACTGGCTCGGAATTCATGCGCCTTCATCCCTCTCTGCATTCAGTTTATACCCCACCATTGACCGCCCGCTGTATTTTTGGATCGAACACGGCATGGGCTTGTACGTCCACATTACTCGATCCAATATTGATTTGATCAAACGTGTATGTTTATTCGGAAATTCGTATCCTTTATTTCACAACCTCTTCTGTTGGATACTTTTACCACTGCGTTCAGTATTTTGAACTATTGTGGACCCGTTTATTTCGTGCCTTACCTGCCGTGGGTTAGGTCATTACTCCAGCAAAAATTATTTTTCAAAAGTTTTTAGACAGCACCTAAGTTAAGTTAAGTAGGTTATGAAATGAGGAGCGTCCAATATAGCTCTAGCCATTCCAAGCGCCAACCTAGCGCCTCCACGTGGCTATACCTGGTAATGCTCTATTGAGTAGCCAAGCTAGGAGGTGCGATGCTGGGTGGTTCCCGGCTGCCTGGTCTCGAAACCGCGGTTTTGGGCAGACGACGGAGCCACACGGCCTAGCTAATAGGTAAGCCTAATAAGTTATTTTCATTATTTTTTTTTCGTTTTAGCTTATGAAGCATCTCCTGCTATATAGTAAAAACTTTGGCCAAAACGAGTTTTAATACTGCACATGGATACCAGAATGAAAAATTAAATTAACTATAAGAAGCACTTATGGAACCTCAAAGGACGCTACTCTATTCCATACGAAGGACTGCTGGTGAGATTGTTCTATTTTTACCATATATACCACATTTCATCTTAATATCATATTATTAACCGTGTGATTAATGATATAAATGTGAAAGGCTGGATGATGGAGTGGATTGCCAACCTGAATCCTTAAGGTCTGAAGCAAATATGGCACTTCTCAACTCAAAACAAACTAATCATCACGTGGGTTAAAGTTGGTACAGCGAAATTGATTATTACATGGAAGGATCCTAATGCTGGAAGGCGACTCTTATAACCCCGGAATGTACACAAGTGCCTCTGCTTGTGGGTCCGCCCAATCCCTTTCGGCCCTTCTGTAACAGCATTAGAGTGAGATTCATTTGATAATCAAATTTGGATCTACTGTAATTCTACCCACATACATTGGCAAGTCCTTGAACTGATGGTGGCATTCCCCTACTACTACTACTACTACTACTAGTACCTAAGTTAAGTTAAGAAATTGTAAGTTCAGGAATTGTCCCCTCATCTGGAAGTACAATAATTTTTGTTTTCCGGATAGCGGTGCGGTGGAGGTATTTACAAGCGAAGATTTTGGGCTGGCTGAGGCTATACGATTAATGATCATGTTAGCTATGTAAAGGCGTTGATACCTGAAGCGCTACAGATAAACCAACCGAGTAAAATGAGACAGCGGCCACCATCTATGAAGTGTCCCTCAATAGCTTCTTACTGAAGGGTACTGACTAGCTAATATCTCTTTCTCCGTGCTGATGCAGTTCCCAGAATTTCGAGTTGTAGTGAGTGGAGAAATCCGCGATCGATAAACAGCATTCGCTATGTTTCTTGATGATCTATGTTCTGGCTGTGGTCAGTAAAAAACAATTACGTAGAAAAACCTTGGTATCGGCTATGAATGCGCCACCGAAAAGGTTTTCAGCACGTGGTGTGTGTCCTCGAAGAACTAGGTACTTCATCTATAAGGCCTCGGCCCGAAATAACGAGAAGCTCATTTTAGGGAACCATCGATTAAACAAAAGAGAAGTTCTTCGTGCGCTAAGGGTGGTGCATCGTAGCTCATCGGGCACGTTTTAGTGTGCTCCAGGAGATATGAAGAACGATCGATGGCGTGGATGCTTTAATGAGACGGTTGCAGTATGACAGCTAATTATCGCGGTTAGTAGTCTTCTAGTCATCCTAAGCTTCCTGTTCCTGGGTAGTAACAATTACAGCGTTACATCAAATGCTACATTGTGGTACATGACTTTAGTTTTGATTAAATTCTAGTAGCATCTCTATTAAATCGATCGTAAAGAAGGGTAAATCGTGCACTTTTACAACATTGTTTACTTTCAAGACATCAACTTTGTCTAGGTACAATCCAATTAAATATACTGCGACCTATTGGGACGAGGAAGAGCCGTTACTTTTTTTATGAAATCGAAGTAGGTAAACTAAACAGTAGATAGAAAACCAATATAGTAAACAAACATGAAGTCCTACGTAAGAATTGAATCAAACCCATCATTTCTAAAAGTTATTTTAGATTGACTTTAGTAAAATTAAGTTGCTTAATTAAGCAAAGTTTCATTTGCTTCTGAGAGAGTGTTGCTAATTCCATAGACAAGTTGACGCAAAAATTCACACACAACTTACCGAATGAATCCAATGATAATCGCAAACACGGCCAGCACCATCAGGATGCAGTGGGAAGCATCGGCCAGATAGATAGCCAACAGCGACAGCTGCGGGTGTCTAACGAGTACGAAGAACAAAATCAAACAGATCAGCGATCCGACCAGCAGCAGCAGTCCGAAGAACAGTCCCTTGGAAGCGCCAACGCAATCGACACGACCGGTACGAGCCTGCTGGGCCATTACGACGGCACGACGCGACAACATAACCTCCAAACGGTGCTCCAAATCCTCTTCGTTAGTGAACCTGAAAGCAACCGTGAAACAAACTGTCATTTCGAATCTTTGACACTTTTTGTTCAACCAACTCACTTCGGGTAGCGTCCAATGTGCTTCCACATTACGTAGATAACGGCAGCTCCGATAAGCGAGTACTCGATGATGAACGGATAAAGGTAGGGGGCTGAATCTTGTACGATCGTTCCCATGATGTTAACTCGACCGCAGCTGACTGCAGTTTCGTTGGTGGCTGCCGTGGAAGTGGCGATCAGCGCTTGCGGAAAGAGTGATTCCAATGATTCGTAGGACTGCTCAAGGCTGTTGTTGCGTTGCAAATAGTCAACATGATCGATGAACTGGTCCAGATAGGATCCACCAGCGCTGGCGGCTGTTGTGCTGGTCGACGTAGTCGACGCAGTTGTCGAAGGCGTCAGTGAATCGTCCCCGTCCGGTGTGGTAGAGGTGGATGTACTCTCGGTGACTACGATATCACGAATCCGGTCGAACAGATTGGCGGCGGTTGATGTGATGGTGTTTCTAACCGTAGAACTGCTAGCAGGGGTGGTGCTGGTGGTACTAGTTGTCGATACAGTGCTGGTGCGGGCTGAATTGTACGGAGAGGTCGTTGCTTCCGTCAAAACCCTGGCAGTGTTTTGGACCATTCTTGACAGGACGCCACCTCCCTCCTGACCGGGGTCGTTTTGTGCGTTTAAGTTTACGTTGATTGGTTCCCATTCGCCTTCCTCGCGCGGTCCCAACTCGGTACCGAGTACCATTCCGGCGTTACGAAGCGTATGCTGGCGGATATTTTCCAGGATGGCATTGTCCTCCGGTTCGGGTCCACGGCGCTGATGGTAGGCAGTGATTTCCTTCAGCGATTCCAGAACCAACGTTCGAATCCAGACGCAGACGTTCGTTGCCACGATATGCATGAGCCCGAAGCGAGCCAATACCTTGAATCGGTGAATGTTGAGCTGACGAACGAAAAAACTTTTGTACTTCATCCACTTCAAGTTGTATCGTATTTGGTACTTACTCTAGCGTTCATGAAGATAAAGTACATCTGCATGAAGGTGAAGATCATCTGCAGCAGCGGGTTTACTCCACGCAGAATCTGATGGCAGGGGGAAGTGAACGGTATTTCGAAGAACGAACCAAACTCCAAGCCGGTGTAGATCATAGTTCCCAATCCAAAGGCTGGTTTCGACGAAGAAAAATTTTAATTTTCTAGATTATGTCGCAAACAAGATGACTTACCGATGGCGCCAACGCGCAGGAAGAATGAACCATGAGCCGGATCCTGAGTAGTTTTGCGCTTGCATCGTGGGGACAGAGCCACTTCCGGATCCGGGGTGGAGTCCTATCGCAAAAACGACAAGTTTATCATTAGACTCAGCAGGATTTTTTCCTCAATTATTTTATTTTAGTTTTAATTGACCGAAAAGCACAAATAAAACCAAATCAAACAAGCAAAAAAAAACGAAAAACACATACTAAGATTACCGATAGGACCGAAAACTGTGTAAAAGTTGTGAAACTACTCTAAACTTTGAGAGAGAAAAAAACACGGTATCCCCTCCGGGGATAACGTTTGATGTTTCTCATTTCCGATTCGATGATTCAGCTTTCCAGGACGGCACAGGAAACGGAACTTTCGGCGGAATCGGAAATGTAAGCCCACGATGAAAGTGAAACACCACACCACATCACAGCACAGGGGTTGAACTGCTATCGCAGTTAAAACATTCCACATTTGATAGAGAAAGTTGTTGAAAAAAAACGGGTAACATTGTTGCAATATGAGGCACACATACACACAGACACACGCGGAGAGACACACGTTACCACGATAATACGTAACGACAGGTGGACAAAAGGAAAACTTTTCAGACGAGTTGGCTATTCCGGTGGGATGCCGCGATAATGAAAATGCAGCTTCAAGTTCAATGCGGAAGCTGGCAATGAACAACGGTGTGTGACTGTGATTGGAGAATTACCTGTTTAAAGGGAAAGCATTTTGGCAATTTTGGTCAATTTTTCTTCAACCGCATCCGTGGCGTAGTATACAGATCGTTTAGATGCGTATAAAACTATTTCGCTGCTGGCAACGCACGCGAGAATGATCCTTATCGGTACCACTTTACTAGGGAGTCGTAAAGAGTATAATAAATTAAACTATTGGAGTCGATGTTTACCAGCCGGATTACGAGCAACCTTGGCCGATATCGTGTAATCAATCGCAGAGAAACTAAGGTTGTATTACCACAGGAGAGCGGGCATTCGTGCGAACGTTGAGTGTAGTAACGAGAAATAGTCTTGTCAAAGCGTTATACGTGGAGCTGGAGATTGGATTCGGAAAGAATGCGAATGCTCATAGTACGCTGACCTTCGTCAGCATTATTCTCTCCACCGACGAGAACCAAAGGGAAAAAATTCTTCGGTTATTTCGTCGCCAATGGATGGTTTCTCGAACCACATCAAGTAGACGACAGACACTGAAAAGTGATACGTTGTGAGAGGTAATTTTTTAGTACAGGGGATAATATTGGATTGGAAATTTAGCTTGAATGAGTAAACTTGAAGTATTTTATCCATATATCCATCCGTTAAGCTGTGATAAAAAACTTTGATACGACAGAATATAAGTAAGAAAGTTCGGTACGACCATAGATGAATCAAATGGATCGGTACGACCAGTTATAACTAAGAAGATTCAATATGTTCATTGTTGAATGGAACCAGAGATGTAGCCAGCAATGTTTTCTGAGGGGGAGGGGGAGTCTAAGGAGTTTATTCAAGAAATCGGGAAATATTTTCAGTCATAAACTATTTTGGTTGAAATTGAGTGTTCTTCATTTAAAAAAAATCGAATTAAAATAAAAGAAGATAAATGTTAGAATTTTGCCTCCCAGTTGGCATCGCATATGTTCGATCCTCAGCTGGAAAAGGCTGTTTTAGTCCATAGGACGGGTCTCTTCGAGATGCGGCGAGAGTCGAGACAAGCTGACAGCTGATCCCGCATGCCGTTCAACATCACATGAAAGGGTGATCCGACGAGCAGGTATCGAAACGAGAGTTTTGTAAAGATAGCAAACTTCTTGACTACGCAGGTGAATTTGATATTAAAGCCCGATACTTTGCCACGGCGGAGGTAATTTTCGCTACACTGAAAGCAGGAGCTAGGAAAATTGGGCTTAAAACAAACGCAACGAAGACTTAATACGTTACATGAATGGTAAAAGCTTAAACGAGACGAACGTGGGTCTTTCGTGGACGCCAATTGTTGACGATGACGAGCCAGAAGTGGAAGAAAATATTACATTGGAGCGTTTTACCTCAACTAAGCATTTATCCATAGTTCTTCTACGTGTATGTGGGATCGCTGGTGGTCGCGGACAACAACAAAAATAAGGAAATCCTGCGGCGTATTCAAGCAGGATACCGAGCCTACTTTGCCCTTCGTAAAATGTGACGATCAAGAGGCATAATCCACCGTATGAAGCTGACAATGGTAGAAACCCCTATTAGAGCGATAGTTTTTATGAATTTGACAATGCTCACGGAAGACTTGCGCGCCCATGCGGACGATATTTGGTGGGGTACAAAATGAAAGCCGAGAGTGGCGGAAGTGTATGAATCAAGAGTAGCAGACCTAACGTGGAAAACGGTTCTATTCAACAATTCCACCTGCACACAAAGCACTAGCAGTAGAGTCAGTTGAAAGTCAGTAGGCATTTAGATGCCAAATCGTGCACGTCGCTTTATATTAAATTGTAAATAGTGAACAAAACAGAGGGGCTCAACGCGCGAAGTGGTTCGACCAGGTCTTAAGCAACTTTTTTTTCTATTTTTTAAATAAAATAACTGCGACCTCAGAGAAGTCTGGAAAATGGGCGCCGAGTAACCCAAGATCGAGTTGAATGGAGCTTAAAAAAGTACGAATCACCCCGGCTGTAAGCTGCTGACCAAACAGCTGGCTGTTTAATTTCAAGATCAGGGATGGAAAATCAGTGATTTTGATCTGAGTTATCGCCACACGCACAGATCACGATCCGTACAGTACATGACAAACCGAGAATCTCTAGCATTGATCACAAGATTTTGCTCTTTAAACTGTCTCACCAGTCGATCACAGTGTTATATCTTACCTAGCAGCGAGAAAAAAGGCTACTCATGTTGTTTGTACTGAGATTCATACGCTGCACACATATCCGTTGATACGCCCATGAAAGAAGTACATGGTTCGGTACGACCATAGATGAAGCAAATGGTTCGGTACAATCATAGTTCAATGAAGTAGAGGGAAGTCCTCTATGGCCGGACAGCTTCTATACCCGGATTTGGAACGAATGGGATGATAACAAATTACAAGATTATATGATGGCCCAATTATGACGTCTTTGTTGCAAAAAGTAAATAAATAAGAACTGTCAACCATTTAAAATAACGAGAATCGAGTAAATTTCATGAAAATGCAGTTGCAAATGTTCCTAATGTATAAAGGAGCAATATTTCTGAACGTTGGTTTGATGAAGTTGTTATTCCGAAACAGTTTAAATTTGACATGAAAATAATAGATTTTGAAGAAAAGACTTCATTTTTTGAAACTGTGGCGTGGCCTCTATGGCCGGACACCAACTTGTCCTCATTACCGGACAGCAAAGTAACCAGCAAAATAGACTCACTTAGTCTAGCATTACTATTTCTTTGATTCCTATGTGAAATAGAACTTTATTCAACTATTATAAAGTAAATCTACGAAGACCGGACTCATAAGATTTGTACTGAAGTTTTATAGTGTTACTAGCTGACCCGACAAACTTCGTATTGCCACAATTTAAACTATGTTGTACATAAATCGTGAATCTGGGATGACCTTTGTCACAATCTCGAGTTTTGCAAGTTTCTGAGGAGTTCATGGGTGTTTTAACCGTTATGTGTTCGGCTGGGTACCCGGGTACCTTTTGAGACTTTATAGCCTCGAAAAACAAGGTTTACGACAACTCAGCCAGCTAAAACTCGTAGAATGCTCCTAACTAGTGGGAATAAACCATTTGTCATCAACAGATTGCCTGTAGCAGCAGGGGGGGTCGAAGGGGGGGCCTTCGAATTTTTTTACCCCATAAGTGTTCGGCTGGGTACCCGGGTACCCACCGAAATGAAATGCTTCTAACTTTATCAATTCTTGACTGATTTTAGATCTTGAACCGTCAAAAGATTGAAAATTTTGTCTATTTTTAGAGCATGAGACTTACTAAGCCTGGGACCACGTCTGGTTCCCGTAAATCCGGATCTCCGGGACCATGTTCCGGATCCAAAACAAATGTGTACAATTGTCAATAAAACCACACAATATTGGTATCAAAATTCATGAAATCACTCCAGGAGTTGATGTTTATCCATTTTGAGTCCGTTCAACTTATAGTCTTTGGAATGGCCACTCCGGAGCAAATTCCTGTGGGGCCTTACGGGACCGCTAACATATTTGGATAGAAAACCCTAGCAATATGTATATCAAAATTCACGAAATCACTCCAGGAGTTGAGTTTTATCTATTTTAAGTTCATTTGATAAGCTGTCCCTGGAATGGCCACTCCGGAACAGGTTCCTGTGGGGCTCTATGAGACCTGTAACATGTTTGGATAGAAACCCTAGCAATATGTATATCAAAATTCGTGAAATCACTCCAGGAATTGAAATTTATCCTTTTTGAGTGCAGTTGATGACATGTCCTCGGAATGGCCATTCCGCGGCAGGTTCCTGTGGAGCCTTATGAAACCATTAATATGTTTGGATAGAAACCCTAGCAATATGTATGTCAAACTTCATGAAATCACTCCAGGAGTTCATTTTTATCCATTTTGAGTCCATCTGACAAGTTGTCCCCGGAGTGGCCATTCCGAGGACAACTCATCAAATGGACTCAATATGGATAAAAATCAAATTCTGGAGTGATTTCATGAAGTTTGATATACAACCTGCCGAGGTTTCTTTTTATATCAAACAAGCTAGTGGCCATATCGGGCCCCTCGGTAAGTTATTCCGGAATGGTCATTCCTAGGACAACTCGTCAAATCGACTTAAATGGACAAAAATCAATTCCTGGAGGGATTTCATGAATTTTGACATACATATTGCTAGGGTTTCTACCCAAACATGTTAGTGGCCTCAGGGCCCCATGGGAATTTGCTACGAAGTGGCCATTCCGGGAACAACTCATCAAATGAACTCAAAGTGAATAAAAATCAACTCATGGAGTGATTTCATGAAGTTTGACATACATATTGCTGGGGGTTCTAACCAAACATGTTACAGGTCTCATAGAGCCCCACAGGAACCTGCTCCGGAATGGCCATTCCAAAGACAACTCGTTAAATGGACTCAAAATGGATAAACATCAACTCCTGGAGTGATTTCATGAATTTTGATACCAATATTGTGTGGTTTTATTGACAATTGTACACATTTGTTTTGGATCCGGAACATGGTCCTGGAGATCCGGATTTACGGGAACCAGACGGGGTCCCAGGCTTGGTAAGTCTCATGCTCTAAAAATAAACAAATTTTCCAATCTTTTGACGGTTCAAGATCCAAAATCGGTCAAGAATTGATAAAGTTAGAAGCATTTCATTTCGGTGGGTACCCGGGTACCCATCCGAACACTTATGGGTGTTAAATTTCCCGTACACATAACGGTTAAGTATTCGCCATCATTACGAACCATTTCGCCGAATACCATTTTGCGGAACACCAATTGTCGGTTATGGTCAACCGACGCGGAATATAGAGTTTCGCAGAATACCATTTCGCGAAAAACCTTACGTGGGATGTACCATTTCACGGAAAATCTTTTCGTAGAAAGTACCATTTCGCAGAGGTGACCCAAATGAAGGAAAGTAATAGAGGTCTGTAGATCTAGAAAAATAAATAAACCTAGATAGAGGTGATCTTTACGGGGGGCTGCCCCCCGCAGTGGTCGGCGCTTCCGACGGCAAGTCTCCGACAACACTCGCGGCCTGTGGCCGATAGTTTTTGGAGGTCTTGTTATTGATTAATGTTTTATGAAAGAGTCTAAAATTTCTCGAGTTCGATTAGTTTTTGAGTTACGCAAAAATTTCTGTTTTATTTGTATGATAGTCCCCCTACCACAGGGGTGAGGGGTCTTCCTGCCTCCAAAACCCCCCACATGCTAAATTTGGTTCCATTTGCTTGATTACTTTTCGACTTATAAGGAAACTTGTATTTCATTTGTATGGAAGCCCCCCCTCCTCCTAAAAAGGGAGAGGGGTCCTAATTCATCATAGAAAAAATTCATGCCTCCAAAAACACCCACATATCAAATTTTGTTCCATTTGCTTGATTAGTTCTCGAGTTATGATGAAATTTGTATTTCATGTGTATGGAAGCTCCCCCTCTTAAAAGGAAAAGGGGTCATTATTCCCCTCCTAAAGAGGGGAGGGGTCTCAATTCACCATAGAAAAAAAATTACCTAGAAAATCACCCACATGCTAAATTTGGTTCCATTTGATTAATTAGTTCTCGAGTTATGAGGAAATTTGTATTTCATTTGTATAGGAGCCCCCCGTCCTAAAGTAGGAAGAGGTTTCAATTCACCATAGAAAAAATTCTTGTCACCAAAACACCCACATGTCAAATTTAGTTCCATTTGCTTGATTAGTTCTCGAGTTATGAAGCAATTTGTATTTCCTTTGTATGGAAGCCCCCCCTCTTAGTGGGAGGAGGGGTCTCTAACCATCATAAGAACCTTCCCTGGCCCCAAAAACCCCTATATGCAAATTTTCACGCCGATCGGTTCAGTAGTTTTCGATTCTAAAAGGAACATAGGGCAGACAGACAGACAGAAATCCTTTTTTATAGGTAGGATGTCCCCGGTTATGAAACAGGTTTTGTTTGTTGGCCATAGCTTTTGATCGGATCATCCAATTTTGAATCTTTTTGAAGCATTAGAAAGTTTAAACATATACCAATCTTTTTGCCAAAGGAAGTATATGGTTTTTGTTTAAAACACAAAAGTTATAGCAAAATATCAAAACATGGTTTTTTGTGGCTAAAAGAAAAGGTTGTGAAACACCTCGGGAAATCATTAGAAAAGAAAAGAAAATATAGAAATATCGTAGGAAAATCAAAAAATAAAATCATTTATTCATGGAAAATACTAAAAATACAAAATCATTAATCAATTTCTTCGTTTAATCATTTAAATCTGAATCGCAATGAATGCATGTAAAAAAGCAAGCAATCATATTAGCGCATTTCAAATGCACCGGCCTGTTACATGTGTTATAAGGAATTGATTTTTGCTAAACCTAAATGAATCCCGCTGCCATAAAAACTCATAATGCTCCAATTGAAGTAATGTACGATCATTTAAGTATAAAAGATTTGATTTTCTAGATGTTTCACAACCGGGGAACTCAACTGTTTCATAACCGGGGCGGTGGCCATATTGCAAAAAAATTATATTATAATTTTTGAGTCAATTATTTCACCTAAAATTTGCCTATGTGAAATAGAGGCCCAAAACTTAGCTTATATGCCTTTACCTGAGCTTTTTTATTCCATTTGGTTCACAAAATAATCAATTGCAAAACATGCGAAAAAACTTTTTTGGGTGTTTTTTGAAACACTTTTCCTACAAAGCATAGTAAATGTTGAAATTTGACCGTTGTTTGCTCAAAAGCTATATTACTATGAAACTAGACGTTGGTAGTAACTTGATTGCACTAGGATAATAAAAACGTTCAAAATTATGGGTGTTTCATAACCGGGGCCGTTTCACAACAGGGGACAATCCCCTATATATGTATATGCTATTTAATGAGTTTTATCTGAAACTCAAAGTATCCGAGCATATCGGACTTCCCCGCTATATGGTTCGGTTCGGTCATAGATGAACTAAATGGTTCGGTACGACCATTGATAAATAAGAAGCTTCGGTATGTTCGCTGGTGAACCAGATATATGATTCGGTACGACCATAGATGAATTGAATGCTATGTTATGGCCATTTATAAGTAAAATGATTCGGAGGGATCATTATTGAATGAAGTGTATTTTTCGATACGACACATTAGTATAATGAAAAGAGAGTAAAAACATCCAGTTAAATGGGTGGTCCAGTTAAATGGACTAGAACAAGAATTAAACGATTCTCGGCAGAAAAATTCTATAGTATCGTCTAGGCAAAATTCCCAGGCAGAGAATCTTCCGGAAGGGTAGTTTTTCGCATTATTGAAAAGACATTCGTCCGTTTTTTGCCAAGTACGCCAAAACGAACTTCGAAATTTGGAGAGTTTGAACAATGTAAGTAGTGACGCCATACTAGTGTACCTATTGGGCGATCAGTTACAGGGATTAACCATAGCCACAAACTCTGTTCAAGTTTTCGTCAGGAAAAGCCATCTTCAGGATTTCTTTAACTTGGGAGATACTAATTGAATGTAAGACAAAGTCGGGTTTTATCCCCAAATAAATGAAGATGATGTGGGGGTTGAATGCCCGTGGCACTGTGGCTCTGCTAGAAGAGGAATAAGAGAGTTGATGTTCATAGAAAATCGGGGTGACTGACAGATATTTTCTCAGTATGCCGATATCTATCTTTTCAGAGTGCAATTTATATAGGGTAAGGTGGTGCAGAATGCATCGCTTAAGCAAAACATCATTTTGCAGAGCAACGGCGTGTTTGTTCCACTTTTTTCAACTTCTAGAAGACTTTGGGATCTTTTTTACACTTACTCCTGGTGAAATTTCCTAACAAAAACCAGTATTTTTTGTTATTTTTGACGATTTTTGGCAAGAGTCAAAATCATTATGTGAGGCAGAACGCCAAAGCCCGTGGACAAAACGCTCCAAGTTTGCCTAGTTTGTTGATAAAAGGGTGGTTGTTCCTGTCAAGGGAGGAAGTCGAAATAAGGCAAAGGGATTTGTTTCTCTTGCACTCGGACGTGCGGACCGCTAACATCGCGCAATGTTGTCAAAAGTCAGTATAGACGGCTGCGCTATAGCTACAAAATCATCCCAAGCTAAAGTAACGATGGTTACGAGTCCACTGGTCGCGCTATTCATGACTAGTCGAATCCATTTAAAATTGCAACATTGTGCAGTCAGCCACTAGGATGGAACAAAGACCGCTAGCCAATTGTGCGGTAGGCCAAGGGGCCAGTTTAAACTGGATATCCATGCTGAACGTCATAATTAACGTTCTTGAATTCGTATAACGCATCCCGATGCAGGAGGTCTATGAAGTGTAACGAAAACTTGTACGTTGTGATGGAACCATATTGAAATCGTTATACTCGAAGTAAAACAGTTTAATGAAAACCTAATAAAAGGGTTTAAAATATAGTTTTACAATGAAGTGTATCTAGGAGAAAGACTATACATATAAAGAAAAATGAAGAGAAAAAAAACAACTAACCAATGTAAAGATTATCAGTGAACATAACAAATATAATGGCTCCGTATTTTTTCTTTGCGAGCTGCTGCTCGCAATCTACTTCGAGACGACTTGGAGCTCTGTAAGGGGGAGGAGATGTAGCGCCCTTACCCGTGCGTACTATTTTAGTATATTCTGAACCCGGAATTCAGTCCCGGAAGATATTGACCTGCATTCTTTTACGTTCCGCATTACATTAACCTAGTTTATCGTTTGTCTAAAGTCAGCGAAAGCGCTCACGGTTGCCTCGCGGTTATTATTTTTTCTGCAACCCGCCTAAGTTAAAACGTGCTTTTGTTTACGGTGGCGAGCGCTAGTAGGTAGGAGTTTCAAGTTAAATTCAATTAATACATCCCAAAGAACTTCATAAAAGGTTTATAATATCTATAAACATTTATGTCATCTCTATACCTATTTTTATGATTGGAAACATGGGACAGCACATAGACGGTACCATAAACTTACACAGTGGGGTTAAAAACATATGTAGTATACTGGGTCCGGTACCGAATTAAACCACAAAACCCAAAAATTCTAAACTTGCAATACCTGACTAAAATAGTAGAAAATTCGGAATATTAGACTACACATTAAGAGTTAACAAGAAAAGGTTAACATGAAACTGTCAAGGTTAGTAAGACCACATGGTTATCAGAATGCAGGACGAGACATGACAAGCCGAATCAAGTGTATAACGAATCTGTGTTACGAGAAATAGATGATAATTAGTATTAATCCAAAAACTGAAACCATTACCACATTAGTATTATTACCATAAAAACACGCACAGACACAAAAATCTCGCCATAACCCATTACGGAGGATCTTATCTAGTTGATGAACCGTCACACTCAGAAATCACACGCACACACTCGCACAACAACACAGTTCCCATCGCACCAGACTTCCGGGAGAGAAATACCTTGGGCCGGCTCGACTGGCCAGTGGCCAGTTTGCTGCCACTGGCCGTGCCGCTTTCGCTGGCAGCCGATTTTTGCGATTCCCGAAACACATCGCGCTTCTTCTTCGGGTAAACTTCCTTTTCGGCGACACAGATTTTTCGGTGCAATAACGGTGGACAATTTTTGTGTGATGTGTTTTAATGTTGTTGTTGTTGTAGTTGTTGTTGTGATGATGTCAATCAATTTTTGATGAATTTTTTTGAAAAATGAAAAAAGACACAAAAGAAAGTTTAGCCAACTTATAACCGAATAACAGTGAAACTGTGCAGGCTAGGCAAAATTTGGTAAAATCCGACGCCAACGAGCGCGCCATAATCACCTGATACGGACTGGGCTTGCTGGAGGCTTTGCTGGATTTGTCCTCCTTGGCAGCCTTGCCGGTGGCACCGGCACCGTCTTTGCCGTCCTTAGCAGCAGCGGCATCCTTACCGTCTTTGCCACCATCCTTGCCGCCGCCAGTTTCCGCGTCTCCCTTCTTTGGCTTCTTCTCCTTCTTTGGTTTCTTCTCTTTGGGTGGCTTTTGTGGCTTTCCGTTGCAGCAGGAGCTCTCTGCAAGCGCGGCAAACAGTAGGGGAAAGTTGGACTAGGAGATGCAAATGAGGCTTTGTACTTGTACTTACCCTGCAGCAGGAAGCAGAACACGTACAGCAGGAAAAGTATACTCGCTCCGTACAGGTAGGTGAAGAAGCCCTCGTAGTAGAGAACGGGCAGGCGATGGGTGGTTACATCACTAATTACGTACGCGACGCACACCACTATCAGTAGCATCGCGTAGACTAGACTAGTTACGATAAATAGGGAGGTTCTGCGGAGGAGATAAGAGAAAGGAAAATCGGTTAATCATTTGGTAGTGTAGCAAGCAGGTAACCAATTCTAACAGTATGCTTGTTGTGCCCAAAAATGTTAACTATAATTATGATGTAAGGCAATTGGGATTCCACAATTAGAGAATGAACAAAATAAATCATTGTTTCAGCCTGAGATACGATCTACGTATGTGAAACAAAGCATTATTAACTCTTAGTAACAAGTTTCAGCATGAAATGATCTATAACAAAACATGTTTCTCGGAAATGATTGATCAATATAACTGAAGGATTAATCTGAATTCTAAAATTTTGTAATGAATAGACACGGAATATCAAATGACCCAAATTACTACCCTGTGGTACTCCAATACGTAATGGGAATGATTTCATAACATTTGTTGGACGGGAACGAAAGCATTGCGAGAACTTGCGTGACAGCACTTGTGCCGCAATGGTTACACTCTCGTGGATTATTTCTCAGTGAAAATCAACAGCTGGTTTGGTATCTATGAATTAAAGTTACGATAATTATAATATGAACTCAGTGTCGTGTTCCCTTGCAGTGGAAAGAAGGTGGACCTGACATATCCAGTACTGGCTGGTTCAATCACATCGAATTACAGCAGCCGATTAGAAAACAATATACAACTTCACCGAAAAAATCGAAAGAAGTGATGTAAACAATACAGAATTTTAATTAGGTCTGTCAAAAATGTAATTGCAATAGCATAATTTATTTTTGGCGGCAATAGATTAAAAGCAATATTAAACCGAAAAAACCGCTGAAAATTTCTGATATGTGGTCTTACGTCACTCCTCTTCATTCTGAAATCTCTTGCTTTCTGGTATCTTAACATCGTCTTTTTGTCTCTTTTCAGCGATTTGTTGTCATTTTTTACCATCTTTTGTGGGATTTTTGATTTTATAGTCTTTTTTTGCACTTCATGTCGTTATTTTGCTGTTTTCTGTAATAGTCTCTTTATTGCCGTTGTTGCATCTATTTATAGTCGTTTCGTCGTTTTGTTTGTCAGTTTTTGTCGCTTTTTAGCGGTTTTTCGTCGTCTTTCCACCGTAATTTTGTCGTCTTTCGCCTATTGTTCATCGTTTTTTCTCCTATTTGTCTTCATTTTTTCGTCATATTGCCGACGTCTTTTCACTGCCTCGTCGTGTTTTTTCGTTAATTTGCTGTTCTTTCGTTGTCTTTTTGTCATCTCTTTATTGCTTTTTCTCCGTATTCAGCAACTCTCTGTCGCATTTTTGTTGTTGCCCATGGTCTTTTTGCCATTTTTCTGCTAACGCTGTTTTTGAACGCCTGTTTTCAGCATTTTTTATGCCTATTGTCGGCGGCTTCTTGTCGATTTTGTTGCTGTTTTGGCATCTTTCATTATCTTTCGTCCTGTTTGTTGTTAAATCAACAAAATATTTCCCTTTTCTTGTCTTTTCGTCGTTCTTTCGTCGTCCTTCTGACGTATATTCGCTACCTTTTTGTCGCCGTTTTTGCAAGTATTATCGCCTTTTTTGCATGTGTCATCGTCTGTCTTACGCTTTTTGACGTCTCTTTGCCATGTTTGTCATGTTTTTTGTCATATTTTCACGTTATTTCCGTCGTTTTTTGTCGTATTTTCGTTAATTTTTTATTGTATTTTTGTATTTTTTTTATCCTTCATCGGTTTATCTCATTTCTGTCATTTTTCCGCTATCTCATTGTTGTATTTTCTATTCATTTCTATATATTCCGTGCTATGTTTTCATCGTTTTTAAATGTCCAACAGTTTGTAATTACCCGCAAAAAGAGCCTATAAAATTCTGAAATATATGAAATAACTTTATATGCTTGATTTTGAAGTTCTATCGCTCTACAGAAATCATATTAGGAACTGTCAAAATGTGGAAAGAAATAGAAACAAAAATCCTTCATCCAGGAAAATATCAGCATTACTATAAATGTGGATACTCTTCGGTCAGAAAACGAAAGCCAGAAACTGAAGAATACCATGCTATTAACGCATATAATGATGAAAAACCTGCTGTCAAAGTGGAAACTTCGTATTGACATGTTAGGATTAACATAAATCTCCCCTTTTCAATCCAATTCTTAATAGAGAAAACTATTCTATTCGTTTTTTTCACTCAGAAAATTAAAGTTATGCATTTTTGGATATTGTTCGCTACGCATAAAGTTTATGAAAATTCGTAGATATGAGCACTTGATCCGTAGAAAATTCCTAAATCCGTAGAACTGGGGATACAACCGTAGAACGGGCATCAAATATTTACCCTGCATTAGTTACTAGCGAAATTCCGGGAGTAAAACATGGAGACTCATCACCTTTCAGGACTTTCAGGTGGCGTACTATTCAGTCAAACGAAATGAGCTGTATGGTAAATACTGCTAGAACGTGAAATTTTGCATGCTTCTTGGTTTTGCAAAACCAATGATGTCGATTTCATCATAATCAGCCACAGAGAAGTGGCCTTTAGACCTTTCAAATTGGAAGCAGCAAGGCTCATCATTAACAGTGCCAAAATGAAGTACATAGTTTAGATCTCCCACTGAAGTAGCACGCCTTTACCACATTTAGTTATAAACAAATTATTTATTACTTTTATTAGTCATATAAGTAATACTATTTGGCAGATTCCAGAAAAGGTAACCAAAATTGTTTTCGGATTCTGCGTCCATAATTTTGGCTGGTCTTTCACTACCTTGCTTGCAAATAATTGTCGGGGATCTTAGGACATGGTAAACAGTCGAAGCCGCAACATATTCGCTTTTTAAATATTGTACCGTATACTTTTTGCCGAGATTCCTGTGGCAGTTCGTAGAAGTGTACAACGCGCTCCAGAAATGGTTCTTGTTTCGACGTCATTTTAAGCAAAACAAGGCAAGCATAAACAAAACAAAAAATATTGACAAGAAGAGTGGAGAGAGAGAGAGCTAACACATACATACTCTCATTTCTCTCTGAGCTCGTTCGTTGTTGAGTATAGGGGCCTCAAAAAAATTCCAAAATTTTAGTTGTCACCCGTTAAATAGAGATGTGATTAGTCGGTGTATTTGTTAGGAAAATGTCTTGAACCAGTAGTGAAGCATATTTTAAAAGCGGTAGTAATGATCAAGTATCTAACAAAATGTGTAGATTAAATTTTACGCTTGGAACTGTCGAGTAGTTGTTTGATTGTTAATCAACATGACTGCTGTACTTTGAAAATATTAAGCTCAATGGAAGTAATGAATCTCCAGAACAAACAACACGTTACATTTTTTTTCCTGTATGGACTCATCACTGTGACCAGTATCATTGATCTATTGTGATATCGCCCGGGTGTTTGCTGTATAACACGTACTGCATTTTTTTGCTATAATCGCTATTGAATGGGCGATATGCTTATTAAATTTCCATTAAGTGATCCATTAAGTGGTCGTAGACTCCGGGATCGATAATGGCGAAGCAAAGGATATGTATGGAAAAGTATGTGTGAGCAATCCTAAGCGCAATAAAACTTAACTCAGTCAAGCAAAAGATTCATGGTCCAACCTCATGGGGCTGTCAGAGAGTGGGGCTGTGGTTTCTATATGAAAACCAGGGCTTGAAAAGGGATCGCAAGTTGAATGTGACTGCCGTGAATGCGAACTTTCCGCTTTTTGAACGATCATTTGACTGTTTTTTGAATCCAGTCAATCTCCCGCTTGCGCTGCTGCCGTCTTACAATTCATGCGGCATCTCAGCAAAAGCAAACAGTCGATCTCCCGTTTTGCTTTGCGCTTTGAGAATATAAACTGCAAACTGACTGGAAGCATACGGTGACGTATTTTTTCGTTTCTCTTTTTGTCTCCAAATCGGCTGCTCACAGTAATAGTTTGTCACCCGGACGTCGGTCCGACGCAAGCAAAATATTCGTTTGTATTGGACGGAATCCGACCGACTTCTTCCATGCACATGTAGTGGTTGTTTTTTTGTAGTATTGAATCATACGATTGTGCGGTTGCTTTTCGTTAGCGTGGTGATTGCCAGTCATTTGACTGTTTTGCAGTCATTCGCTGCTTCAAACGGTAAAGGCAACTTGATCGAAACAAAAATGTCAAAAAATTTTAGAGCGCGTTCGTTCTGTTGCGTGCGGTCGGCGTTTGACTGAGCAAACTGCCAGTTGTGTTATGCATAGCGTTCGTATTCCACCTCTAAATGGACGGTGTGAACTTGAATGCGCGTTGGTGTGACTGCGGTAGAAAAAAAGGATCGGTCGAAGCCCTGATGAAAACACAATTTTTAGTATTAGTCTTAAGTATAATGTTCAGTATTCAAAAAACCCAAATCAATTCGCTCTTCACATTATCGCGAATAAAATATTTGAAATGAGGCAATCAAAATGATAACAATATTCTTTTGCCACACGGACAGCATAAGAAGGCCGGATCATGGATTTAAATATGGCAATGGCTAATGCCGAATGTTTTGGTGTGCTTTCAGCGTATAAAGACAAAAACAGCATAACAGGAGTATTTATTTTCCCTTTTGGGTTGCGCAGAATTAGGAGCAAACTTGCGCAGAATTAGGAACATGGGCAAGAAAGCGCGCAGAATTAGGCACTGTGGATAAGTTTACGAAACGGAAAATATACTCAATTGTTGGTCGCCTTATAATTCCCATATTTTTTAACCAGATATTATAGACCGTAGCACTACACGTTGCTGCTATCCACGTTGTTAATTTAAATCTAGAATACTTAGAATAGCGGAAGAATCATAAAAATGTCTTAACTGCGCAGAATACGTTCACGGAACACAATAGAAAAAAATCTTATTTCCAAAAAACCCCCCAATTTGGTTCAATTTACTTGATTAGTTCTCGAGTTTTGAGGAAATTTGTCTTTCATTTGTATAGGAGCCCCCCCCCCCCCCCCCCTCTTACGCCCTCATTAAAATTGATCTCTAGTCCCCCATAAAACTGCTGGTCATTTTATCTATCCAACGACATATAAATTGTTCTATTTTCGTTTTCACAACGTGCTACCCAGTCCGAGTATAGTAAACAAAGACGTAGTCTTACGTCAAAAAGGACAATAAGCGAACGTCGCTGTACCATCCATATTATGCATACGATGCAAGAATATCGATTCTGATGGAAAGTAGGTAGAAGTAGGTAGCCACAAAAATTATCGAATCTGCTTTGACAAGCAAGTGGTTTGAGTTCGAATCCTAGTAGAATCAGGCCATTCGATGTTAGGTGACTTAAGCATGGGCTTATTCTCAGACTCCTACACATATTTCCTTCATACTTCGACAACGAAGCCTCTTGCCAAGGCCAGTTACAAGAGTGGTACTGGCTCGAGGTGCATAATGAAGCCTCTTGTCCATGGACAAATTGTAACTAGTGTTCGCACTTTCTGGCTCTAGAACACGAGACTGGTTGCAAAGTAGTAAAGAGACGACGTCAGAATGAATCGAAATAGTGGTCGCAATGATAATGCCTATACAGAAAACAAAGTTTGTTGTTGTTGTTTAATGTGGTTTTAACCAGTTGGTCATTCACCATAAGAAAACAAAGTTTTAATTTGTATTTTCTAGCATAAAATCTGTATAAAAATCTGCTTGTCTTACAACATAACTTATTCGGCAAGAAAAGTATGCACGCTTTGGAAGAAGAAAAATGTGCGATATTCGATGAAGGGCTGTGTCTTGATCCAAGACTTTAGGGGGACGGTGAGAGTGTAAAATTTAAATCCAAAAGTGATAAAATGATCAAGTTTCGACCGCCTATAGTTCATTCATTTCTTGACGGCCTAATAAGGTTCTCGTGTCAATCGAAAATATCGTTTTTATTCGCTAAATAGTGGAAATTGACAAACAATAAATGAGAATGATAAATTAATATCAGAAACAATAGATGCAATTATCACAATGCAACATTGTCGTTAAGATGTCATTCAGTTCTGTTCTGTGCCCTCCGAACATATGGTCTCTTGACTGCTTCCTCATTCCTAAGCTGCAGCTGCAGCTGCAACTGTCAAGGCACGAAAATTGATTCACATTAGCCAGTCCGTGAATGCATATGTTGCCTGTTTTTAGTGTTATGTAGCTAGCAAAAATTCTAAGTCGGATTACCGCTTCAAAGTAACAATTCAGGTTTTATTACGCTCTTATGATGGCATTTAAGACCAAAATTGGTCTTGAAGATCACGATAAGTGTACAATAAAACTCACATTGTTGCTTGGGACTGGAGGGGTCCAAGCTTTGATCGAAGAGAAAAGTTGAACTGAACAGCTCGGAATGCAAAAATTACTCAACTTTTCTTTTAACAGCATTCCAATAGTCTGCATGTCAGCCCAAGTAAGAAATTCAATTTTAAAGTGAACTTGAAGAGGTTTCCAGCATTTGTAATTCTACAAAACTGCTATAAAACAACCATAAAAACCTTATAAAACTAGAGAGCCCCATACTACAGAAGGTTCTTAAGAATATTTTCCTAAGAGGGCGATATGTTTAACTATACTTATTGTATTCTTGAAGAAGATAAGTTGCTCTTGAATAAGAATTGCTTGAATTACGTAAGCGTACCAAGTTTTTTGCAAGATAACCATTCTAGTATAAACAAAGAAAACGTCAACGAAGTGACGATGTAACGTGGAGGGGCTCCGTAGTCGCAAAGTTGCCGAGTCTACTTTGACAAGCGAGAGGTTGTGGGTTTGAATCTTAGTAGGATCAGACCATTCGATGGCAAGTGATTTTAGCATGGGTTGATTCTTTGGCCCCTCAACCCTTCCTTCACGCTGAGTTCTATATGACCCCAATAAAAGCACTCTAGACAGTGCAAAGAGTCACTCTTATAGTTAAATGCACTGGTAAACCTCGCCAGGGATGGCTGTAATTGGAGACAGTACTCGCATTGAGGAGCAAGGTGGGTAAAGTAGAGCTAGCTAGCATTGAAGGAAAGGTAAACATCACTACACACAAGCACGCATAAAATTTAATAAGCATATCGCTCATTCAATAGCGATTATAGTAAAAAAAAAATGCAGTACGTGTTATACAGCAAACACCAGGGCGATATCACAATAGATCAACGATACTGGTCGCAGAGCCCAGCAAACCACAAGTCGTATAATAATGTGTGAAAATCATCTTAAATATCGCTAAACAAACTCGAAATCGTACATAAAGCTTAATAAAGCGCACCCTAGTTTACATTTATTCGTACAAAATGATAGTAACTGATTCACATACGATTTTCGTCACAGAATTGTATAGCATTATGGACCTAATCATGTTGAGTCGGATTTCATCGTATACAAATACTTATGAATGTGAATTGTTTTCATATAATTTGCAGTACGTATATCGCCTCCAAAACAGTACGCATATGCTGGTTTCGTGCATCGAATGCGATTTTTCTAGATATATATCGGTACATATATCATATTTGTTACTTTGATATATGTACGAAAATGTTTGCTGGGAGATGAGTCCATACAGGAAAAAAAATGTAACGTGTTGTTTTGTTCTGCAGATTTATTACTTCCATTGAGCCTAATATTTTCAAAGAACGGCAGTCATGCTGATCAAAATATACTTCACTACTGCTTCCATCCCTTCAAACATTTTCCTAACAAAGACACCGACTAATCATCTCTCTATTTAGCGGGTGACAACTAAAATTTTGGAATTTTTTTGAGGCCCCTATACTCAACAACAAACGAGCTCAGAGAGATGTCGAATCTCGGCAAAAAGTATACGGTACAATATTTAAAAAGCGAATATGTTGCGGCTTCGACTGTTTACCATGTTCTAGGATCCCCGACAATTATTTGCAAGCAAGGTAGTGAAAGACCAGCCAAAATTATGGACGCAGAAGGACATCGTTCTCTTTCTCGTTTCTTCAACAACAAGCCCTCTGGTTTGGCTATCAGTAAATGTGCACCAGACGCATGTTTGAAGAAAATTTTGATCTCGTTTCTGCGAAAACATCATGCAGATGGACAATACGTGTTTTGCCCGGATAGAGCATCATCGCACAGCGCCATTAAAACACAATCTTGCTGAATACCCATTCGATCCCATTTGTACAAAAAACCACATTCGAAGATTTCTTCGGGATTTTGAGTTCCTTGATGTACAAAAATAACTGGAGAGCCACGAATTACTAACAGTTGATTGGTAGAATCAAGAGATGCATTCGCAAAGTTGACATGACGGTCGTACAACGCTCCTGTTCGGACTTCAAACGGAAGCTTCGCCGAACAGCCGAGGACCGTTTTCAAATGTACACTAATTTTATTTTCAATAATGGATAATGTATCTTTAATTTCGGTTAATCAGATCTTAAAAAACTGAACTTTTTGATCTAAAATATCAGTCAAAAGCAAAGAAATGACTGACAGGTTAGTCGAGCAACCGTTTAGCACTGCACTACATGAATGAATTGTTTTGAATGGTACAAAACCTAGAAAGACAAACACTGTCAGCAGTTCAGTAGCCATTTACGTGGGCTGACAGATAAAACAATACTACCAGAGGTAAAACTGGATGCCCTGAATGAGTTTTATATTGGTCTTCATGCAGGGCTGTCAATATTTTCGAGCACAACTCAACAAGTTGAGAAGAAATTTGAATTTGGAATGCTGAAAATAGGTAAAACTCGAAACACGACTGAAAATTGGAAATCAATAGGTCGAAAAGAGAGAAATGCTATAATTGTCTAATATAGCTTTTAGTTTAGTTTAGTTTAGTTTATTTGCTCACAAAAACTTAAGACTATTGTCTTTTATGTTTACGATTCGACTAGATGAAGTGTTGTGTAACAGAAACCAAATGGAAAATTAATAACAAACAACAAAAATATAAAAATTAAATACTAATCAAAATGCTCTAGACACGCCTTCTTAAACCCTATTCTTGATTTGATTGTTTGAAGCTTTACCGGTAGTTGATTCCAAAAAACAATCCCTCTAATAAACAATGAATTTTGGTAATGTGATGTCCTGCATCGTTGTAGCTGGTATTTCTTTCCCCTATTGCTTCTCATCGGTATTAGTTTAGAATACAAATACAACGGTAATTGCTTATGTATAATTCCGTGTAATATCATTACTGACTTGTATTTAACAAAGTTATTAAATGAACAACCAATTAGTTTATGCTGCAGGTGAGTCACACTTGAATACCGATTTAAGTTGAATATAAATCTGACACAGCAATTAAGAGCAACTTTTAGTCTATTGAAAGCGTATAACGATATTTGGCTCAGCACAAAATCACAAGCGGTTAAGTGTGGTAAAATTAGTGATTTAAATAGCATTAATTTTATTTTTGTATGTACTAAGGAAGCACTTTGACGAAGAGAACGAAGTGCCGCATATATTTTACCACACTGCTGTAGTATAAACGAGTCCCACTCCAGATTACTTTGGAGAACTATACCCAGGCTAGATACAGTTTCCTTGTATAGTACTTGAGAATCATTGAGCACAATAGATGGTTTTTGTATAGTTTGTTTACGTCTTGATAAGCAAACCGCTTGAGTCTTCGAAGCATTCAGTCTAAGAGAATTCTTTCTTGCCCATTCAGAAATAATGGTTAGATTATCATTTATTATCTGTTCAGCCATTTGTTTTGAAAGGTTTGAAACATCAAAGTAAATTTGTACGTCATCAGCAAAGAGGTGAATACTGCATCTATGTAAATGTGATGGAAGATCATTGACGTATAAAGCGAAAAGTATTTTAGAAGACGAAAATTCCAATTGACACAAACAATCGAATAAGCAACAGATTAAAAAAATCGAATCTTATAAAATTCAGAACGTCTAATTGGTAAAAAATGGATGAAATAAGAAAGGCGATATACAAGTCAAGATGTTGGAACACGGAAAAAAATAATCAGAATCATCAAAACCAACAAGTGTCGTCGAATCTAATCATTAAAACGACGAAGAGTTTAAAAGCCGTAAAGTTTTAATGCTGAAAAGTTAAAAGATGGAAAACTCAGAAGTCTGGAAACCTAAAAGCATTTGAAAAATAGAAAACCAAAAACTGAAATATCATAGGTATTTAAGGTTTAGGTTTAAGATTTAAGAATTACAACAAACTCTCTAAGTGTCAATGTGAAAATCCATGCCAGCTGGCAGATGTACAACCAAACTCACACCGGTTTGGCCGCCCTGCCGGCTGTGGTTTAATTGTGATCAAATAAAACTTGCACTGGTGGCGATTCCGTCTGCCAGCCATTGACAGAGGCTTGCCATGAAAGGATTAACCGAATCGTTAGAAATCGTGCCAATCGTACGGTCACCCGAAGCGCAATTCCGATGAAAGACACGGTACCACGGGTCTCGCTCGAAGCTCTCGTAACAGAATCCTGCGAGTTGTAGGTCAAGTCCCGCATTTACGAGTTTTTATTCCGTTCGTTTGTAGTTCGTTATGTAGGCCACTACACAAAACCGAATGGCAGCAGCGAGCACTCGCGCCGCGGAATCGGGCTACTCTCGGGCTTCGAACCGAACTGAAGCTGACCCAATTTGCAGAAAATCACCAGGACTTCGTAACGGGATGAAGGCTCTCCCTACACCACCAATCGCCACCACCCCAAAACAGCCAAACGTCGCTGGTGAGTGGCATAAGTTAGGAACATCGAAAACAAAAATCACCATCTTTGGAAGCATCAAGCCAAATGGACCACCAACTGCGAGGGAGTCAGGCTGTCTGGAGAAGCAGCCTCCGGTCGTGCGAGTGCCACACCGTGAGTTCCCGTGAGTTACGCGGCATTGTTTCTAATTGGAATTTCAAACTAAAGACGAAACAGAAAACACGAAAAGCTTTGATCTGCATGACTACGTGCTTCCACACTAACCTTTGCAGCGGCTTTGGGACCACATTTTTAAGCTCCATCTCTTTGTTGGCGGCGTTGTTCTTCTCGGCGGTATCACTATGGCTGCCGCCCCCACCGGGGCCTACGCCCCCGAGGGTTCGACCCACCGGTAGTGTGGCCATGTTATCACTACTTTCCACGTCCACCGTGGCCACCTTCATCTCACCGGTGACCATGATCGTCCGTGCCGAGGTCCCCTTGGTAATCCTTTTTCGGGGATTCGATTTGATTCGAAGGAGGTTTTACACACTGATTAGCACACCAGGACAGGATCAGACAGACAGAGACGGTGCAGTTGTTAGATCACATCAATTTTCACTCTTGGGTAACACTTTTCCGCTTTTCACGGGGACGACATTTTGTTGTCCCACGATTAGCGTTTCGATGATAAATGCAATGTTTGCCTACACTCTAGCACTTTACACCAGCTTTCTTCTTACGGGAAAAAGGGGACTGAAATTTAAACAAGAAATTGTATTCACTGAAATTTTCCTCTGTAAAAATAGGAAAATGTCGCCTTTTTTCGGTCGGTTCAAGCGCCTTCACACACGAGTGCCTGCAGGATTCCACTTTTCAACAGTTTCGATGCTACGAGTGGTATCACAGTGTACGGGAACCCTCCGAGCAGCAGGAGGAGACAACATTCGAAAACAAATTCCCCAAAAGGAAGCAAAATCTATGCGAACGAACGGAGCGGCGAGAAATGAGAGTTGCACCGAACTGAATGAGCAGACAGGAGCATGAGCGCGCTCTCTAGTGCGAGCATCAAAGGATGCTGCGCGCCAGGATGCTGGCTGAGTTACCACCGCCCTTTGCCGGAAGGCTCCCGTGCACGCACGTACACACGAACCACTCCCCTCTGGTATACGGGAACCGATGTGAATCTCTTCGATTTTTTCTTTCTGTGTTCAATGGTTTTTCCTTCCTTCTGGGGTGGGGTCCGTGTTGGGAAGCAAGCACTCAAAGGAATCCCGCAGGATGTGGCCGAAAAGCACTTTTCTCTAGGCTAGTTTTTTTTTGTTGCATCTGTTATCAAACAGTTTTCATTCACTATCAATGGACCACTTGATTATATTGGAGAGAACACTCTTGCAAAATTATGGCTTTTGAAATATTTTTCCTCGAGCTGAGCGATATTTGTTTTCCGAGCAGTACTTTTGCTGCAGGTGCTGTACAGAGCAGTAAATTGAGAGCGAATTTTCTTTGTCCTGGCAAACGAACGATCCACAGTATTTGCTTTCGCGTTGATTTTCACGGAACTGAACTGATTTTACGACGAAAATATCCTTACATGACCGTAGCAAGGTACTTTCCTAGCAAATTGCACAGAAAACTGATGCTCGCGGCGCAGTCCTGCGACGGTGGCACAAACTCGAAAACGATGTGAACTGCAAATCGCCCGAATGTAGACTGAGATATCGCGGCAGGAATCCGTGGTCGAGGCTCTGGTTGGCAGTGTGCGGGGCGGTGGCGGTCGAAGCCAGCGATGAACCGAGCGCGAGGCGCGCGCGGCAGCGAGATGAATCTCGTGAGTGACTTTTGCGCTGCTGCTCGCTACGGGGTTTCTCAGCGTTCCTCTATGGTTCTTTTTATTTTTTTTTATTGCTCTTCTGTATGATTCTTCACTGATAAAGCTCGCACAAGGGGATGTGCTGGATTGCTGTTCTCCGCTTGCTTGCTTGCTTGTGGTAGGGTGAGACGACGTGATTAGAGGAAATTGCATGCGGCTGCACTGCACTGAACTGATTCAGGAGCGAATGGTGCCGCGCTTGTATGTTTACCAAGCGAGACAAAGGGACTAGGCCAATACAAAAATGTTTCAAATTTAAACATTGCATGTTGGCTTATGTGCAACTGTTATCCCATGTTGTACAGGATCCCTCTTTGTGTCCCATTTAAGAAAGTTATTTAGGTTTAGTCATTTCGTCTAATGTGAATATACATGTTAGAATCCGCTGGACATGCAGTAAGCACTTTCGTTGGATTTTTTTTCTCAGTCGCTCAAAACATGTCACTGACTATGATATCCTATTTAAAAACTAATGTTCTAGTACTGATAATAGAAAGTCATTCATTTAATACAGTTCACAGTACAGTACAGCTCTGAACGTGATACGATGATACACAAATTTCAGAAAAATGAGAAAAAATAGCATGGGCATATTGCTTTTCATTAAAAAAATTGACACCGAGAAAAAGTTTTACAAGAGCTTCATACTTGAAAAGATTGCTATTATCGATGAATATTTTTTGTAGAAGCTCTCAACTGCCTTAACTCTGAGTTAAGCTGAAAAATGTATACCAATATTTTCACTGTGAAAAATTACTAAAATAAAAAAAAAATATCATTGAAAAATAAAATAAAGAACAAAAGTCCCTCAATGCTTCCTTGGAGAGCCATATCATCATTGGGGTCTTCATATCATTAACTTTTTCTGAGAGGAAATGCAAGTTTCCGAGTCTTTCGGCATTGAAGATGGTTCGACTTGTAGGGTAAGCTTAAAAGCAACTTTAACTTCACGTAACTGCTGTTTTTGTTGTTGTTTTCCCGTAATGCGGAAAATTACACTTCCTTCTAGTCTGTCAAGTAAATTTTTCTTTGAACACTTTGTTGTGTCTTTCTGAGCCCGCAGGGTTCTCTGACTGAAAACTTTGCCGATACAATGTTATTGAATTTTGCAGCGGAAGTTCGTCTACTTCTTGATCATTTTATTTCACATTCATAGCATATAAGACTTTTTTTCTGAGTCGCTCTTTTCAATATAACAGTTTCCTTTAACCTCATGGGATGGTTAGTTTATTAGCTGCATCCAAGTTGTCCGAAATAATTGTAAGCACTGTTATGTTAAGCAGCATGAGGAACTACATGTCCTCCGGTTAGCACGGATTTGTCTCTGATCCTCGCATTCGTGATATCGAACATAACGCGCAAGTTGATATACCTATACAAACCTGGAAGCTGCATTCGACCGAATTGATTATCACATCGTACTTAAAAAATGCACGTTTATGAGCTTCATCGCGGTTTGTCTCGCGGTTAAAATTCTTGTGTGACAGATTTTTGCAAGTTAAGCTTGCAAATCACCTACATTTAAAAATAAATCAGATGTATTAGAAGATAGCACGCTTGACCCTCTCCTGTTCATCATTTATCTCAATGACGCAGCAAATGCCGTCTTTTTGACAATGATCATATAAAACCATTTTATTTATCACTGGTTGTATCAAGCATTGTCATTCGTCTATGGTTTTACCGATCCATATCTTCATACACTTACCATACACTTCATTCAACAATGATCTTATCGCATCATTTAACTCATCTATGGTCATACCGAACCATATAGATCATTCAACAATGATCTTATCGCATCATTTATTTCATCTATGGTCATTCTGAACCATATAGATCATTCTACAATGATATTATCGCATCATTTAATTCATCTATGGTCATTCTGAACCATATAGATCACTCAACAATGATCTTATCGCACCATTTAATTCATCTATGGTCATACCGAACCATATAGATCACTCAACAATGATCTTATCGCATCATTTAATTCATCTATGGTCATACCGAACCATATAGATCATTCAACAATTATCTTATCGCATCATTTAATTCATCTATGGTTGTACCGAACCATATAGATCATTCAACAATGATCTTATCGCATCATTTAATTCATCTATGGTTGTACCGAACCATATAGATTATTCAACAATGATCTTATCGCATCATTTATTTCATCTATGGTCATTCTGAACCATATAGATCATTCAACAATGATATTATCGCATCATTTAATTCATCTATAGTCATTCTGAATCATATAGATCATTCAACAATGATCTTATCGCATCATTTAATTCATCTATGGTCATACCGAACCATATAGATCATTCAACAATTATCTTATCGCATCATTTAATTCATCTATGGTTGTACCGAACCATATAGATCATTCAACAATGATATTATCGCATCATTTAATTCATCTATGGTCATACCGAACCATATAGATCATTCAACAATTATCTTATCGCATCATTTAATTCATCTATGGTTGTACCGAACCATATAGATCATTCAACAATGATCTTATCGCATCATTTATTTCATCTATGGTCATTCTGATCCATATAGATTACTTAACAATGATCTTATCGCATCATTTAATTCATCTATGGTCATACCGAACCATATAGATCACTCAACAATGATCTTATCGCATCATTTAATTCATCTATGGTCATACCGAACCATATAGATCATTCAACAATTATCTTATCGCATCATTTAATTCATCTATGGTTGTACCGAACCATATAGATCATTCAACAATGATCTTATCGCATCATTTAATTCATCTATGGTTGTACCGAACCATATAGATTATTCAACAATGATCTTATCGCATCATTTATTTCATCTATGGTCATTCTGAACCATATAGATCATTCAACAATGATATTATCGCATCATTTAATTCATCTATAGTCATTCTGAATCATATAGATCATTCAACAATGATCTTATCGCATCATTTAATTCATCTATGGTCATACCGAACCATATAGATCATTCAACAATTATCTTATCGCATCATTTAATTCATCTATGGTTGTACCGAACCATATAGATCATTCAACAATGATCTTATCGCATCATTTAATTCTTCTATGGTTGTACCGAACCATATAGATCATTCAACAATGATCTTATCGCATCATTTATTTCATCTATGGTCATTCTGAACCATATAGATCATTCAACAATGATATTATCGCATCATTTAATTCATCTATGGTCATTCCGAACCATATAGATCATTCAACAATGCTCTTATCGCATCATTTAATTCATCTATGGTTGTACCGAACCATATAGATCATTCAACAATGATATTATCGCATCATTTAATTCATCTATGGTCATACCGAACCATATAGATCATTCAACAATTATCTTATCGCATCATTTAATTCATCTATGGTTGTACCGAACCATATAGATCATTCAACAATGATCTTATCGCATCATTTATTTCATCTATGGTCATTCTGATCCATATAGATTACTTAACAATGATCTTATCGCATCATTTAATTCATCTATGGTCATACCGAACCATATAGATCATTCAACAATGATCTTATCGCATCATTTAATTCATCTATGATCATACCGAACCATATAGATCATTCAACAATGATCTTATCGCGTCATTTAATCCATCTATGGTTGTACCGAACCATACAGATCATTCAACAATGATATTATCGCATCATTTAATTCATCTATGGTCATACCGAACCATATAGATCATTCAACAATGATCTTATCGCATCATTTAATTCTTCTATGGTTGTACCGAACCATATAGATCATTCAACAATGATCTTATCGCATCATTTATTTCATCTATGGTCATTCTGAACCATATAGATCATTCAACAATGATATTATCGCATCATTTAATTCATCTATGGTCATACCGAACCATATAGATCATTCAACAATGATCTTATCGCATCATTTATTTCATCTATGGTCATTCTGAACCATATAGATCATTCAACAATGATATTATCGCATCATTTAATTCATCTATAGTCATTCTGAATCATATAGATCATTCAACAATGATCTTATCGCATCATTTAATTCATCTATGGTTGTACCGAACCATATAGATCATTCAACGATGATCTTATTGCATCATTTAATTCATGTATGGTCATACCGAACCATATAAATCACTCAACAATGATCTTATCGCATCATTTAATTCATCTATAGTCATTCTGAACCATATAGATCATTCAACAATGATCTTATCGCATCATTTAATTCATATATGGTCGTACCGAACCATATAGATCATTCAACAATGATCTTATCCCATCATTTAATTCATCTATGGTTGTACCGAACCATATAAATCATTCAACAATGATCTTATCGCATCATTTAATTCATCTATGGTTGTACCGAACCATATAGATCATTCAACAATGATCTTATCGCATCATTTAATTCATCTATGGTTGTACCGAACCATATAAATCATTCAACAATGATCTTATCGCATCATTTAATTCATCTATGGTTGTACCGAACCATATAGATCATTCAACAATGATCTTATCGCATCATTTAATTCATCTATGGTTGTACCGAACCATATAGATCATTCAACAATGATCTTATCGCATCATTTAATTCATATATGGTCATACCGAACCATATAGATCATTCAACAATGATCTTATCGCATCATTTAATTCATCTATGGTTGTACCGAACCATATAGATCATTCAACAATGATCTTATCGCATCATTTAATTCATCTATGGTCATTCCGAACCATATAGATCATTCAACAATGATATCGCATCATTTAATTCATCTATGGTCATTCTGAACCATATAGATCACTCAACAATGATCTTATCGCATCATTTAATTCATCTATGGTCATACCGAACCATATAGATCATTCAACAATGATCTTATCGCATCATTTAATTCATCTATAGTCATTCTGAACCATATAGATCATTCAACAATGATCTTATCGCATCATTTAATTCATATATGGTCATACCGAACCATATAGATCATTCAACAATGATCTTATCCCATCATTTAATTCATCTATGGTTGTACAGAACCATATAGATCATTCAACAATGATCTTATCGGATCATTTAATTCATCTATGGTTGTACCGAACCACATAGATCATTCAACAATGATCTTATCGCATCATTTATTTCATCTATGGTCATTCTGATCCATATAGATCACTTAACAATGATCTTATCGCATCATTTAATTCATATATGGTCATACCGAACCATATAGATCATTCAACAATGATCTTATCGCATCATTTAATTCATCTATGGTCATACCGAACCATATAGATCATTCAACAATGATCTTATCGCATCATTTAATTCATCTATGGTCATACCGAACCATATAGATCATTCAACAATGATCTTATCGCATCATTTAATTCATCTATAGTCATTCTGAACCATATAGATCATTCAACAATGATCTTATCGCATCATTTAATTCATATATGGTCATACCGAACCATATAGATCATTCAACAATGATCTTATCCCATCATTTAATTCATCTATGGTTGTACCGAACCATATAGATCATTCAACAATGATCTTATCCCATCATTTAATTCATCTATGGTTGTACCGAACCATATACATCATTCAACAATGATCTTATCGCATCATTTAATTCATTTATGGCCATTCCGAACCATATAGATCATTCAGCAATGATCTTATCGCATCATTTAATTCATCTATCAATTTTTCCAAGAAAAAAATTCACAAACTATATTTCACTCGCGTTCCGTAATTACTTTGCTCGGTTTTCATGGGCGATTCTGCATTCGTACCGAAAAGAAAAACTAGCACGGCACAATTGTTCGATTAAAACAACCGCGTTCGATTAAAACAGTATTGCGCGAGGCATCTTCTGATGCTGGGATAAGCGATATTCTGTACCGGGGGCATCTAACCCCCACACTGATCACATTCGGTCGTCTGCGGTTGGTTAACAAGCAAAATTTGAACGATTCTTTGTGGCTGTTATTCAGACTTTGTACAAAATGATAAATGAACTCCTCCGGGACGAATGTTGAGAGGCATTCAGGTTGTTATAAATCATGTAATGCTCCCAGTCGAGTTTCCTCTGCGCCGATTATCGTAAAACGTAGCAAGCCGCATTGGATGTATGCTTCGTTTAGGCCGGATTACGCAAGAGGACTCCGTTCTTTGATGCAATGCGATCCGTTTCTAGGCATTATTGCTTGAGCAGGGCTTCTAATTAAATTACACATGATGGTATTGAACAGCCTGCGTATGAATCGTTCCAAGTAACTCTAAGGGTTTTATTAAGCTCTTATGTAGGGTTTTTGTGACCAAAATCGAAAATAAACAACGCTATAAGACGGTAATAAAACTTGAATTGTTACATGGGGTGCGGGTTTAAACGATGAATTAGAAGCTGAAGAACATCTTCAACCTCGATAGCGATTCGCTGTACGGAGAACCTCCGTACGGTGACGTGGTCAAATGGCAAAGCAGCCTGTCGAGCCGCTTCCCAATTCGCATAAAAGCGGCAAAAGCTGCATCCCAGTAAGGCGCACATAGGCGAAGAGCCCAGAAATCATTTTGTCGAACAATAGCCACGTGACTCTTTCTAGACCAGAACAAGCAGCAACGATCGACGGAACTGTATCGTCTAACAGGAGCGCTACCAATTCCAAAAATTCGAGACCGCAGGTACGCTACACGAACTCCTCTGCGCCTATAACTCATTTAGGAGTTTCGTTTAGTTAGATGGAGGAGACGCCTCCCAGTTGGCCTCGAGGTAAGACGCTGGTCTAATAAGCCAGCCGCCGTATGTTCGAATCTCGGCATGTATGACAGATAGATTTTGACCCGTTCAGTGTCGTACGAATCAGATTAACTTTAGAAGTTTAGACGGAAAACCATGTTCTACCACTATTTGCCTCAGTTCGTTTTGTTTGACTGAATCATACGCAGCGTCTGAAAATATTTCTCCCACCTGGCCAGTCATCAAGCAGATTATCAGTATCTTTATAAGTTCACTATCAGTTGTCAGCTCGGCTCGGAAGACGGTGTTCCATGGTCTTCCTAAGTTTAAAGGGGAACCCGAAGTTTGGCCCCTGTTCATTAGTAGTTTTGAGTATACGACAGAAGCTCGCGGATTTTCGAATCTAGAGAATCCAAAGCGGTTACAGGACTGCTTGATGGGTGATGCGTTCGAAGCAGTTAGGAGACGGCTGGCTGGTGATGTCAGACTCTGTTCCGGACGTGATTCAAGACCGTCGAAATCTGTTCGGCAAGCCGGGGAAGTTGCCTAAGACTTTGTTAGTGAAGATGAAGATTACACCATTGCCAGAATCGAATCGTTTGGAAACATTCTTCCAGCTCGGGATTATGGTCAAGCAACTGTACGACCATCTCGGAGCCAGCGGTCTACAGGACCATTTGAATAACCCAATGCACAATGGGCAAAAACGAGTTCGTAATCCCAAGAATTAGAAGCCGCTGGTTTGAAATCGTACAAGATACCTATTCCTATGTAAAAAATGCAGGAAATTGATTGGTGATGGTTTCATCCTGCGCAGACTTCGGGAAGTGGTCCATTTTGCCCTATTATCCCCAAAAATCGTGATAAAAGCGAATTGAACAGTATAAAAACTTATTTGCCGCCCGTGAAATGAACTCAAGTCTCAAAAAGCTTTGACTGCTTCCGTGAGTGTTCAAGGAATTAAATCCTATTGCTTTCTTATTCCATCCGGAGTACCCCAAGGCAGTATCCTAGGACCATTAATTTCGTGCTTCTTGTGAATGATATTTGTAATTGCATCGAATCGGAGAAATTGTTATTTGCGGATAACCTAAAAATTTTTAGAACCATTACATCCTCTCTCGACGGAGATGCTTTGCAACGCGACATAAACAACTTGCTGCATTGGTACCTTGTAAACGGTATGGAAGTGAACATATCGGAATGCAACATTATTTCCTTCTACCGCCTTCGTAACCCGCATCAGTTTACATACAAGATACATGATAACGATATAAAACGCTGCAGCTCTATCAATGATCTCGGTGTTACGATCGACAGCAAGATAAGGTTTGACTAACACATTAGTACAATTACATCTAAGGCTTTCGCCATTCTTGGTTTTATACGAAGGAATACCACTGATTTCGATGATATTTATGCCTTGAAAACGCCCTATTGCTCTCTTGCTCGCAGTATTCTGGAGTATGCAGCACCGGTTTGGTCTCCATTTGGTCTCTATTACGCATGTTACTAAAATTGAAAGCGTTCAACGTGCATTCATTCGGTTTGCACTGCGCCGTTTGCCATGGCAGAACCCGATACGGCTCCCGTCTTATGAAAATCGCTGTCAGTTAATAAGACTTAGTACGCTAGCTGAAAGAAGAATGGTATCACGCAGACTGTTTATTTTCCACCTACTAAAAGGGACTGTGGATTGCAGTTACCTCCTGGAGCAGCTAAACATTCATGCACCTCGTCGGAATTTGCGAAATTATACGTTGCTTAGGCCTCCAACGCACCGAACGTTGTATGGTCAGAATAACCCGTTGCACGCTTGTTGTAGGCTTTTTAACGAAATATCTCACGTGTTTGACTTCAATATCAGTAAAAGTAGGTTTAGAAAGGCAATTGTTAATTTAAGTTGATAGTAACACTAGTCTGTACAGAATTGAAGACTGTGAACAACAAAATAAAAAATGGACCACTTCCCGAAGTCTGCGCAGGATGAAACCATCACCAATCAATTTCCTGTATTTTTTTAGATAGGAATAGGTATCTTGTAAGATTCCATACCAGCGGCTTCTAATTCTTGGGATTATGAGCTCGTTTTTGGTCGTTTTCGTTCGACTTCGTAAAACGCTACGATCAAGAAGCATACGCCGTCGCACGAACAATGTACAAAACCCTTATTAGAACGGTAGTTCTTTATGGACTTCAAGCCGTGACGCTGCTCACGGAGGACATGCGCGCCCTTGCACTATGGGCCAGAAATTGAAATTTCGGGACAAATATATTTGCGGTTAAACGACGTGTCTCAGCTCAATGTAGTCTTCGGCACCTTTTTAAATAAAAAAATGATGCATCTTTTGAAGGGGTTGTCCAATATTTACGTGTAACTTTAACAACAATTTAAGTAATAACTTTTTGAGTAAATTTTTTTTCACCTTTCTGGTTTCAGAATATTAAAGATAAACCAATTTTAAGTATTTTTTCTGAAGATATCAAACTTCTACCTTTTACCCATTTTCAGCATAGACGTTTGTTTATAAACGACTCCTCAAATCACATTTCTTCTTGTAACATGTTTATTTCAACAGACAACTGAATGTGATGTTCTAGACAACATTTTGCACATTGAAGAGGAATATTGCATCAATTTTTTATTCAAAAAGTTGCCGAAGACCACATTGAGCTGAGACATGCTGTTTAACCGCAAATATTTTTGTCCCCAAAGTTTGAATTTCTGGCCCACAGTGCCTTGCCGTGTTCGAGCGGAAAGTGCTGCGGACGATATTTGGCGGAGTACAAACTGAAAGCAGAGAGTGACGGAGGCGTATGAATCAAGAGCTACAGGCACTGCTTGGAGAGACTCCCATCGTACATCTAGCGAAAGTTAGCAGGCTACGGTGGGCCGGACACGTCGTAAGGATGCTGGACGACAATGCGACGAAAATAGTCCTCTTCAACAACCCCACCGGCATCAGGAACTGAGGGGCCAAACGTGCACGATGGCTCGACCAGGTCGAAAGCGATTTGCAACTTCTGAGACGACTAGGAAATTGACGATGAGCGGCCCAAGACCGAGTTGAATGGAGACGAGTGCTTGAAACAGCACGAGTCACCCCGGCTCTATGCTGAAGAAGAAGAAGCTCGTTTTTGCCCATTGTGCGATGCTGGTGCAGGAGTTAGTTGACAAGCTTCCAGCAACTTACAAGCTCAATTGGGTTCGGTATAAGCGCAACAAGGTAGAGAGTCCGTTGCGAATGTTTACAAATTTCATGAACAAAATTGTGTCCGTTGTGTCTGAGGTGGTGGAGTTTTGTGACGAGCTTAGGAGAATGAATATTGCAGAACAGTTGCACGAGGTTGAAAAGCAGAAGCTATGCGAACGCTGTCTTCAGAAATATGGTAATGGACGTTGCGTGTCAAGGATGTGATGCACGGTACGGTATGGTCAGGGAAACCATCATCCCATGTTACACTGTTGCGGAGCAGAGGGCAGAAGGCAGAGAATGGTATGCTCAACGGTGAGGGATGTTGGATAATTATTGGATAGTTGGATACCGTGGCGTTTTTCAATGAATGGAAATCGGTTTGAAACGGGGTTACTGTGGAGAGATCATACGCGCCGGTTGCCGGTTTCCGGTCGATAACTATCCAATGGCCGTTCGGAAGATGAGAACACTTCAATAGAAGTTGGAAACAGATCCAGCGTTGAATCAGAACGTGCAAAACCAAATATCAAGTCAAGGGCTGCGCGCATAAGATTTCTGCTGCAGAAATGGCGAAAACACCGAGTTAAATGTGGTATTTGCCAATGAACGTTAGTGGTGAACCCAAGGAAGCCCGTTAAAGTACACCTAGTGTGGGACGCTGCTGCTTCGGTGGGTGGTATACCATTGAAATCGAAGTTGTTAAAGGGGCCGGATGTGCTAGTGCCTCTTCCGAAAGTTGTCTGTGGGTTCAGGGAAGGTCCGGACGCATTTGGGGAAGACATCCAGGAGATGTATCAGCAGATCAAGATAGTAGCTAAGCATAAGCAAGCACTTCGATTCCTATTTGGAACCGACCCAACGGGGGCACTGCAAGTGTACGTGATGGACGTGGTAACATTAGGCGCTACATATTCACCATGTTGGACGCAGTTCATTAAGAACCTAAAAGCACAGCAGTTTGCGACGGAGTTTTCAGAGGCGGCGGCATTATGGCAGTGCAAACACTATCGAAGAAGCGGTCCGTAGAACCCAAGAAGTGAAACACATTCACGCACGAGGCGGATCCCACATACGAAACGGAGTGTCGAATTCGAAGAAATTTCTGGTGCATTTCTCTTGGACAACAGAACTAATCTAAGGGGAGCCAGCAAAGAGATAATGGAAACCGTTAGAAGTATCGGAGATGAGTACGATGACCAAATCGCCAATGCGAAGACGAGGTGGAGTTTCAATCATCCCGCTGCGCCTCACTTGGGAGGGATTTGGGAGCGCCTTGTGGGCTCAGTGAAAGAAGCGCTTATTGCGCTCGACGACGGAAGACGGTTTACGGATGAGGTCCTAGGCACCGCAATTATCAATGTGGAGGACATAAAACACTTACGCAATGAAGCAAAGGCGCTTACTCCAAACCATTTTTTGAGGAGTGCTTTACCAAACCTACGCTTTCGCAGACAAATCCTGCAGAAGCCCTTCGGGATGGGTACGGACGAAAAATGGACGTTTCAAGCGAGCGACCGCAAGACGGGATTAGACTTCCGGCTCAGGATAACAGGCCGTAGAATGTTCTGGCCACCCTGGCCACCACTGATTCGAGTAAGTCGAATGAAGAGATTTATGCCTTGAAGTTATTACAACTATTAGTCTACACCTATAAGTACTAGCACAGGTACGAGTGTATATACGGAAAAGCTAAAATGGAAACACAAACTACAAAATAGCGGACCTGGTGATACAAATTGAACGGCACAAGAAGACAGGAAATGAAGTTCGCATAAATAAAGGCAGACAGAAAATAATTATGTAAGCAGGAAACAAGAATAACATAACTAGATTGTTTGAAAAGTGGTAAAAAGCATAAAAGGAACAAAAGGGTGAAAAACACCGACACTTAATCTCGGATAAAAACAGTTTTTTCACTTTATGGTGATACTGCCAAAAGAACGAAGTGCGGAATATAAAAAAACAACTGGAAGACATCACAATAGTTCAAAATCCTGGTTGGAAAAATGGGATGTTTCTATCAGCCGCAAAAATGTTCCAATTTTCCGCCCTGATAGGTAAAGTTTGACATAAAATTCATCAAATCAAAACTCAATTCTACTGCGCCTTAATAATAATGGCAAATCTTCGTTCGTGAATTAACAATCCTCTATTAAAAACAAATTTAAAATCTTCACCAGATGGGATCCTTTGTTTCATACTACCGGCTTCTCTAACCCACTCGTTCCGGAGCTCTTCGGTCGGTCATTCCGGTTGAACGAACCGATTATTCGATAAATAAAAAGCAAAAAACCGCGAAACATGCGTACGTACGTACATCCGCAACTACAGACATATCAAGCCATAGATTGAACGGACGTTCGTAAAAGGTCGGCAAGAAGGAGCACCCTCGAATGCATTCATGTGCAGCAGCAGTTAGTGCTACTCGTGTTGAATAAAATGCTGCCTGAACCCGGGAAAGCAGCCGCAGCCGAGAGCAGCACTAGCACAGAGGGAATCCTTTGTCCGCTGAAGATGCTCTTTCGTCTGCAGCGCAGTTGTTTCATCCTTTCAGTGCCACCAAGAAGAGTAGACCGCGGCCAACCAACCAACCAACGGTTTCGAGTGGCCACTTTCCACTTTTCACGTCACGAGGTAATCAAGAGCTTTAAAGTAGCAAATTTTTTGCTGATGACTATGGAAATTTGTGCTATTGATTTTTCCCCTCGGTTCGTTTTTGTTTCGGTTCCCGTACTCCTTCCGTAGGTACGGGAACCTAGTACGGACGTCCGACGAGAGCATCGGTTCTTGGGTGGCACTCAGCTCAGTGCCTATGTGAGCTACCAGAGCAACCAGAGAGTGAGTTACGGCAACGCGATTTTGCAAGACTTTTTTCACATCACAGAGTTTGGGTGAAATTCTGTATTAACCGGGAATGAACTGGAAAACAGAGGAGCGAGCACTCGATGTTGAGGAAGGCTAGCGTGTCAGGACTGACAGAAACTGCAAGATCCCGAGGGTGTTCCTGCGGAACCTGCAGCAAAGGGTAGCAAATATCGATTTTTTGCTCTGCTTTTATGTTTAAAGTTTGGGAGAAACTTTACTATCATTAAAAATATAATTTGAAAATTGTTTGGTTAACTTAACTTAACTTTTACTTTTACTTTAGTAAACGGATTGAATTTGGCGAAAATCTTTCTACAGTAAATTTGAAAGTCGTTTGCGTATTTTATCGTCTATTTGCAATTCATTAGCCAGTCGAAAGTGAAAAAAGTGATCTGTTTACTTTTTTACAGATTCCATTCGGCCCTTTTACCGTAAGATGTCATAGTAAATCACTGCCATCAATCCTGGTCAGGGATAACCATAAAATCCTCAACAAATCTCCCCCTTTTACACCGTGAAGCTTATCAATGCACATGGGTTTTTTGTTCTCTGGAGGAAAACTGCATCACCGACCGTCGAAAGCGGCGGCGACCCTTTCGAAGGGCGCATACGAACCACCGCTAAATTGCACTTGCAGTTCCTCCCTCAGCGCATAAGCCAACAGCAGCACGAAGCGGACAGAGCAAAACCAAGGGCGAGGGCGAGGATAACATTTCAACAATAGCGACGACGACACGCTCGACAGCCTAACAGGCGGCCTAACTAATGAAATCACCACATGGGAACCAGTCCTCCCCCATGAGCGGCACCGGCCGAATAGCTTCTGACATAGGATGGAACGTGGCACACGTTCCTGACTCCGTCGTTCAAGTTGAAGGTCATTGATTATATTTATTAATACTCTCCCACCCCCGTCCACACTGCTTCACTGCACCGCTGACTGCACTGGGATGTTATGGATTAGAAAACTAGAAACCAGGGGTTGTAAAGTTAAAGTCACACTTTTATTGACGGTACAATGGCCTAATGGGTCTGAGGTTCGCATTCAGTTGCCGCCTGGCAACACTCGGCAGGGCATCCCTTCGCGTAGCATTCGCCACCGGTATCGAAGCATCGATCGCACGTCGGATGGCACACTTCCGGAAACTGCATTGCCTTCACGCAGCCTAGCAGCGCGGCGAGAATCATCATCAATGGCAGCAGAAACAACAGCTTTCGGACCATGGTGGCGATATCAAACGTAACTTATTTAATTATTGACTGCTGGTAGTCAGATAGGCAGAGAAGGATTTTATAAATCGTCTTATCAGCGATTGACTGATTAAACCGTGCGCTGTGGAAAGTGTGGCGAAAGCATTCGGCAAGTTTATTTTAAATCCGTCACATCTTATTAAAGCATTTTATATTTATTTTTTTCAGTCTGAATCTGGTGGGGAATCAAATTTTAATATCTAAATTAAAATTTGCTTGATTAGTTCTCGAGTTATGTGGAAATTTGTATTTCATTTGTATAGAAGCCGCCCCTCCTAAAGTGGGGAGGGGTCCTAATCCATCATAGAAAAAATTCTTGTCTTCAAAAACACCCACATGACAAATTTTGTTCCATTTGCTTGATTAGTTCTCGAATTATGAGGAAAATTGTGTTTCATTTGTATGGGAGCCCCCCCCCCCTCCTAAAAAGATAAGGGGTCCTAATTCATCATAGAAAAAATTCTTGGCTGCAAAAATCCCCACATGCCAAATTTGATTCCATTTGCTTGATTAGTTCCCAAATTATGCAGAAATTTGTGTTTCATTTGTATGGGAGCCCCCCCCCCCACTAAGAGAGGTCTCTTACCATCATAAGAACCTTCCCCGACCCCAAAAACCCCTACTTACAAATTTCCATGCCGATCGGTTCAGTAGTTTTCGATTCTATAAGGAACATACAGACAGACAGACAAACAGGCAGGCAGAAATTCATTTTTATGGGTAAAGATTTCCGATTTTTTCTTTATATTTGAGTTTTTCAGCCATAGGCTGGTTCATCTAACTTATTTTTGTTTTTATATTTTCGGTTTGTGAATTTTTTAATTCCTTTTATTTCTATTCTTAATTCTCAATTATCAATTTTCGTTTCTCTCTTCTCTCTTCGCTCTGCACTCTACTCTCTATTCTCTATTCTCTGCTGCTAAAGTCCCAATAACCCAAGGCTTTGCTTTGCTTCGTGTTTTATTTTTAAGGTCATTCTTTTATTCTGTAGTTTTTGGTTTTACTTCTGTTCTTTAATCGTTTACCTTAATTTTTTTAAATTTTTGATGGTTCAGATTATTTTTTTATATAACAGTTTTTGTTCCTTCGTGTTTGCCTACTATAATGCTTGTTGTTTCCTTTTCAAAGTTTATTTTTTTCTAATCTTTTATTTAAATTTTTAATTTTTATATCTTTTATATATTTTATTAACCTTATGAATTCGTCCTTCATTCTTCATTTTTCAATTGTCATTTCCCATTTTCGATTTTGTATTTTTCATTCTTTATTTTGCATTTTTCATTTCTCATTTTCGCTTATTTTTCATTTTTCATTTTTCCGTTTTCTGTTTTCCGTTTTCGATCCTCGATTTTTGTTTTTGGCTTTAGATTTTTAAACTTTGGCTTTAATTTCTTGATTTTTATGAATTCAGTTTTGATATTAAGGTTTCTCTGTATTTTTTACAATTTAAATTCTTAAATTTTGTTTTGATTTTACAAATAGAATTCGTCGTTTAATCAAAGCATATTTCATGTTTTATGTTTCCAGTTTCTTGTTTTATATTCAATGTTCATGTTTTATGTTTCATTTTCCATTTTACATCTTTCGTCCTCCATTCTTCATTCTTCATTCTTCATCCTTCATTCATCGTTCTTCATTTTTCATTGCGCATTAGTCATTGTTCATTTCTCATCCTTATTTCTCGATTCGTCATTCTTCATTCAGCATTCTTCATTCTTCATTCTCCATTGTTCATTTTTCATTGCTCATTGGTCATTGTTCATTATTCATTTCTCATCCTTCATACTTGATTCTTCATTCTACGTTCTTCATTCTATATTCATCCTTCTTCATTTTTCATTCTTTATTTTTCATTGTTCATTCCTCATCCTTCTTTCTTCATTCTTCATTCTTGATTCGTCATTCTTCATTCATCATCCTTAATTCTTGATTCATCATTTTTCGTCCATTCTCCATTTTTCATTTTTCATTCTCTATTCTCCATTTTGCTTTCATAATTCTTCATTCTCCATTCTTCATTTTTACCTTTGTTATTTATTCTCCATTTTGCATTTGTCTCTTTTCATTCTTCATTCTGGATTTTTCGTTCTTTATTCTTCATTCTTCATTGTTAATTCTTCATTTTTCATTCTTCGTTCTCTATTCTTTATTCTTCATTCTACGTTCGTCATTCGTTCTTCGTATTTCAATTTTCATTTCTCATTTTTGATTTTGTATTTTTCATTTTCCATTTTTAATTTTTCGTTCTCCATTCTCCATTCTTCATCCTTCATTCTTCATTCTTCATCCTTCATTCTTCGTTCTACATTTTTCATTGCGCATTGGTTAATGTTCATTTCTCATCCTTATTTCTCGATTCTTCATTCTTCATTCAGCATTCTTCATTCTTCATTCTTGATTCGTCATTCTTCATTCTTGATTCTCCATTCTTCATTTTTCATTGCTCATTGGTCATTGTTCATTATTCATTTCTCATCCTTCATACTCGATTCTTCATTCTTCGTTCTTCATTCTTCATTCAGCATTCTTCATTCTTGATCTATCATTCTTCATTCATCATCCTTCATTCTGGATTCATCATTTTTCGTCCATTCTCCATTTTTCATTCCCTATTTTCCATTTTGCAATCATCATTCATTCATGCATTCTTCATTTATTATTCTCCATTTTTCATTTGTTTGTTTTCATTCTTCATTCTTGATTTTTCATTCTTTATTCTTCATTTTTCATTGTTAATTCTTCATTTTTCATTCTTCATTCTCTATTCTTTATTCTTCATTCTTCGTTCGTCATTCATTCCTCGTTTTTCAATTTTCATTTCTCATTTTTGATTTTGTATTTTTCATTTTCCATTTTTCATTTTTCGTTCTTCATTCTTCATCTTTCATTGTTCATCCTTCATTCTGCGTTCTTCATTCAGCATTCTTCATTCTTGATTCGTCATTCTTTATTCTTCATTCATCCTTCTTCATTGTTCATCGTTCATTCCTCATTCTTCATTCTTGATTCGTCATTCTTCATTCTTCATTCATCATCCTTCATTCTTGATTCATCATTTTTCGTCCATTCTCCATTTTTCATTTTTCATTCTCTATTCTACATTTTGCATTCATAATTCTTCATTCTCAAATCTTCATTTTTTATTCTTCATTTTTCATTTGTCTGTTTTCATTCTTCATTCTTGATTTTTCATTCTTTATTCTTCATTTTTCATTATTAATTCTTCATTCTCTATTCTCTATTCTTTATTCTTCATTCTTCGTTCGTCATTCATTCTTCATTTTTCAATTTTCATTTCCCATTTTTGATTTTGTATTTTTCATTCTTTATTTTGCATTTTTCATTTCTCATTTTCACTTATTTTTCATTTTTCTATTTCCTTGCTTTATTTTATTTTCGATTTGCTGTTTTCCGTTTTCGATTTTTGATTTCGGTTTTAGATTTTTAAACTTTGGCCTTAATTTCTTGATTTTTGATTTTCGTTTTTTAATTTCATTTTTGCACCTTTCCATTTTCAATTCACGATTTTTGATTTTCGATTTACAGTCTAAGATTTCCGATTTTTGAATTTCAATTGGTCTGTGAGTTACGATTTTGACATTTAATTTTCGACCCACGGCTGGATTGTGGATTTGGATTGTGGATAGTGGTTTTTGATAGTTAATTTTTTTCGAATCTTAATTCAAGATTTAACATTTTGAATTCTGGGTTTGGGACTTTGGTTTATTTGTATTTTGCATTCTGTTCGCAGCTTTCTGTTTTCAGTTTTCTTTATTCCGTTTTGTTTTTTGTTTTCTGTGTGCTGTCTTCAGTGTTCTGTTTTCTATTTTCGGTTATTCATTTTCTGTTTTCGGTTTTTCATTTTCTGTTTTCGGTTTTCCATTTTCTGTTTTTTGTTTTCTATTTTCTGCTCTCTGCTTTCTGTTTTTTGTTTTCTGTTTTCTGCTCTCTGCTTTCTGTTTTCTGTTTTCTATGCTTTGTGTTTTCTATTTTTTGTTTTCTGTTTACCGATTTCTGCTTCAGTTTTCTCTTTTCTGTTTGCAGTTTTTTTATGTGTTCTATATTTTATTTTTTGTTTTCTGTTTTTTGTTTATTGTTTTTGTGCTTATGTTTTCTCTTTTGTTTGCAGTTTTTTATGTTTTCTGTTTTCCGTTTCCTGCTTCTGTTTGCAGTTTTTTATGTTATCTGTTTTTTCAATATCTGTTTTTCTTACTGTTTTCTATTTTCTTTTCTATGCTTTCTGAATTCTGTTTTCTGCTGTCTCTGTTTGCTGTTTTCAGTGTTAGATTTTCTGTTTTGTGTTCTCTGTTTTCTGTTTATTTTATTGCCTGTTTTGTGTTTTCTGTGTACCGTTTCCTGTGTTTCGCGCTGTTTTTTTGTTTTCTGCTCTCTATTTTCTTTTTGTTTTGTTTATTCTGCTTTTTGTTTTCTGTGTTTCGTTTTCTGTTTCCTGTGTTCAGTGTTCTGTTTTCTGTTTTGAATTTTCTGTTTTCTGTTTGCTGTCTTCTATTTACTGTTTCCTTTCTTCAGTGTTCTGGTTTCTGTTGTTTGTTTTCTGTTTCCTTCATTCTGTTTTCTATTTTCTGTTTTCTGTTTCCTGTCTTCAGTGTTCTCTTTTTTGTTTTCTGTTTTTTAGATCCTATTTTCTGATTTCCGTTTTCTGTTTTCTGTTGTCCGTTTTCTGTTTTTTGCTTTCTGTTTATTTATTTATTTTTATTGTGCATTTTGTAATTTGTATTTTATATTTTCATATCAAAAATTCTGACTGTCATTTTTTTCCTTTTGATTTTTTATTTTAACTTCTTTATATATTTAATTTTCTATTGTGTATTTTGTCTTTTGCATTTCCTCTTTCCTCTTTTTTTTATCAATCTTCTTTCGTTTGTCGTCTGTCGGCCGTCGTCTGTCATTTGCCTTTCGTTTTTTGTCCTTAATCTTTAGTCTTTAGTATTTGGTTTTTGGTTCTGGTCTTTTGTCTTTGATCTTTTGTCTTTGGCTTTTGTCTTTTGTCTTTTGTCTTTTGTCTTTTGTCTGTTGTCTTTTGTCTTTTGTCTTTTGTCTTTTGTCTTTTGTCTTTTGTCTTTTGTCTTTTGTCTTTTGTCTTTTGTCTTTTGTCTTTTGTCTTTTGTCTTTTGTCTTTTGTCTTTTGGCTTTTGTCTTTGGTCTTTGGTCTTTGGTCTTTGGTCTTGGTCTTTGGTCTTTGGTCTTTGGTCTTTTGTCTTTTGTCTTTTGTCTTTTGTCTTTTGTCTTCTGTCTTTTGTCTTTTGTCTTTTGTCTTTTGTCTTTTGTCTTTTGTCTTTTGTCTTTTGTCTTTTGTCTTTTGTCTTTTGTCTTTTGTCTTTTGTCTTTTGTCTTTTGTCTTTTGTCTTTTGTCTTTTGTCTTTTGTCTTTTGTCTTTTGTCTTTTGTCTTTTGTCTTTTGTCTTTTGTCTTTTGTCTTTTGTCTTTTGTCTTTTGTCTTTTGTCTTTTGTCTTTTGTCTTTTGTCTTTTGTCTTTTGTCTTTTGTCTTTTGTCTTTTGTCTTTTGTCTTTTGTCTTTTGTCTTTTGTCTTTTGTCTTTTGTCTTTTGTCTTTTGTCTTTTGTCTTTTGTCTTTTGTCTTTTGTCTTTTGTCTTTTGTCTTTTGTCTTTTGTCTTTTGTCTTTTGTCTTTTGTCTCTTGTCTCTTGTCTCTTGTCTCTTGTCTCTTGTCTTTGGTCTTTTGTCTTTTGCCTTTTGCCTTTTGTCGCTTGTCTTTTGTCTTTTGTATTTTGTCCTTAATCTCTGTTAGTCTTTTCATACAAAGAATTTTTTTTCAAAATTCCTGTAACAAAGAAGCGGATTTTAATCGAGAATAAATTTTTTTTTAATTTTATTTAAATATTCGTATTTCACTAAGACGCTCCTAAAAACTTTAACTTTTGTCGTATGTTTTAAGTTACCTTCATTTTAATTTTATTCTTCTTGTTTTGGTTTCTATTTTCCATTTCTTGCTACCCATTCTACTTCTACGTTAAGTTTTAACCAATTAATTTTGATTTATAGTTTTTTATTTCAATTTTTCTAACCTAATCGTTCAATTTTTATTAAACCAATCGCTGTTTCTTTCTCATTTATTTTTGTACAGCGTTCCTATTTCTAATTGAATCAATTTTCATTTCTATTTTCAATTTGTAAATTCTGAAATTTTAGTTTATTTTTCTTTTTTTATCTTTTATCTTCAATTCATAATACATGTTTATTTTTATTTACTTTAGAATTTAAATTTAAATTCATGTTACTTTTTATTTAAAATTTTTCACATGATATTATAAATTTTCTTTCCTGGCTGTCCTAAATATTGCTTTCTTCATGATTTTCATTTGCGTTGATTTTTTTTTTATTTCCATGCCTTATTATTTATGTTCTTCATTTTAGTATTGAATTTTTCAACTTTTAATGTTTTGTTTAGTTTGGTTTGGTTCTTAAATTATGTTTTTCAATTTTTATTTGAAAGACTTATTTTGGTTGCTTAAATGTTATCTGTAATTTTTATTTTTATACATATATAGAGCTATAAACTTATAGTATGTTTTATAGATTAGTAGTTTTATAGTTTTATTTAGCTTTATAGTTTCAATTGAGAATGAAAAGTGATAGGTAATCATCTTTTGAATCCATATTTGGATTATTATTTTTCTAAAAACAACCGCAACCGTTTAACGTCTAACATCATCCCCTAGCAAACGGCGGTTCAGTATTTGTAGAAAAATCATACAATCCTTCCAACTTCAACCCGAGATTCGACGGTTCACCGCCCATCCGGGCGTCCTGTCCGCTGGAGGTACATCTTTCAACTATCACCTCATCAAAGGAGTAACACTTTATCGCTCGGAATCCCACCGGACTGGACAGCGACTCAGCAAACAGCAGATAGGCGCGATGGTGCGAGCATTCCTCTCCGTTCTTGCCACCGTGACAGCCTCGCTGGCTCTGTCCCCCATTAGCGTAGAAATTAACCTGTCCCAGCGGTAGTCGGTAGCTCGCGGTGCTTGTGTACAGTGCCTCCACATACTGGGAATCATTGGATTTCAATAAATCACGGTCTTCGGCCGTGAAATAGGCACCGGACGGATCCAGTGCAAAGATGGCACCAACTTGACCCTTCAACCACTTGCCAGCACTTCCTACCGCATGAGCACCAAGTCCATGACCGATCAAACTGATTTCGGTACGATTCAAAGGACCATTCACACTTTCCAGAACTTCGATCATCGCAGCTATGCTGCGACCTACATCTTCGATGCGATTTCGAGCTGTCACATAGTTAATGGTGTGCGCTCCTCGTTCCCAATCGACGCAGATGACATTGAAATCCCCAACGGCGAAGTAGCTTTCGCGAATCTCCAAATGCATACCGTACGTTCCGTTGCCCCACCAATCGTGAACGGTGAATCGGGTGGGTTTTAGTGGATCGAAATAGGAATTTTCAATCGAGACCAAATCGGCTAATTGAAGAACGTGACCTTCAACGCGATAATGGTCGCGAGTGTATAGACGAAATACGATATCGGTCGCTGCGTTGAACGACGATTCCAAAGGCAGATCGACCATTGTGAAGCGATCCGGATTAACGGACCGCCAGTGTCCGTTGATATCGCGTACCTTGGTCGCAAATATGTTGACGAAGCCCGAAACCACTGCAATGGGGATTCGTTAAAAGGATTTGAAATCTGACCGTCAGCAATTGTGCTTTCGATTTTTTACCGTACAGTGAACAGGAAAGGAACAGAAGCGGTAAATTGCTATGAATCATTGTCCTAAAATTTGTTGGTGGGAGGAGCTTCTCCAGGGGGCTAAGTTGAACTGTTTAGTTTAAGCTTAGTACGTTCCACAATATACTGGAGCATAGAATTCTGATTCGATCCGAATCAAATCAATTACTGAGTACTCTGTAACTATCGCACAATCTTAATTTTGTTTTAAAATAAATTGATGAAACTATTCTCAAGTTCCAGTTTTTCTTCCCAAATTGAAAAATAGTTCCATTGGTAACTTTCGGTATTAAACTAAGCAATATCATGCCCAATGTGTGATTCTACTAAACTAAACTAGATGTATGCCGTGACATGAATATGCAAATGAGTTAATTCCGTGATAAGAACGAACGGGTGCAACGATGAAGGAAGAGTGAACCGCATGGAATGGAGCTATTCCACGAGAACAAGACAGAAGACTACACACTGACTGGAATGCTAACCTTTTCCGACGCTTTTCCCTCTTGGCCAACAGTGGCAACCAAAAGGTCCAGAAGCAGCTGTTTTTTTTTCGTGACAAAATCGTGCACAAGGGTTATTTTTTCTGAGTAAATCTGCGTAAAAAAAACCGAGCGGTGGGACACTTACTTGGCATTTTTTGGCTTGCGACCTTCGATTATCTTGCGAATGTGCGTCCGCAGGTGGATTCCGTCGTCGTCCTCGGACTCGCTGACGGTGGTCCCGAGTGCACCGTCCGTGTCGTCGTCATCGGTTCCGTTGCAAGGCACTAGCGGCGTTTTGTGATGTGTCGGTGTGGTGTGCGAACCGAATCCGTCCGGGTTCAACTATGAACGAACAGAAAGAACAAATATTTTAAAACCCTGGTTGTCAGGGTTGCCAGAGCGACCCTCACCTTAACCATCGTTCCGATTTGTCGGCTTTCGGGTCTGCTCTCGAGCAGACAGTCACTCTCGCGGTCCATGATGTTTGTGTTTTCGGGTTTCGCCAAGGGGGGGAGGGCTATCGGTATCACTCGGCGTGGTGTTGGTCCCAGTAGTCGTTCATGCATCTCATGAAGATAAGGGCAACGTATCATACCGTGCACGAAGCTCGTCGGTAACTAACAGCTAATGGCAGTGCTGGAAGCAAAGAAAGGAAAAAATTAAACGATAAAAGTTCAGATCAGGCACCAAAAAAACAAAAAAGAATAAGTTCACTGACATTTGGCCAGTTGCAAAAGTTGCCTTTCCGCCCATGCTTGAACTTTGCGCTCAGCGATTCTCTATCACCAAAGGACGATGATGGTGTCATCGGCCTAAAACACCAATCGATGTATACGTGCATACAGCACAGCAACCGGAAAAAGTTGTCAAACCAAAGAACACTCCGTTTCAGCAACGTTTAAGAAATGCAACTGGTGCAGTGCAACAATGACGGCCGTACGCGAAGCAAAACACAAACAAAAAAAAAAACAACAGAAAACGGGATGTCAATAACCCGATATTTTCCCAATTTTTCTCGTCGTCGCTGCTACTAATGGAACAAAGCAGGCGAGAGAGACTATCATAATTTGTATGTTTTGTTTTTCACACTGACGAGTGCCTGCCTGGATCGTCGTCGTCGGTGGTAACATTCCACCGCATCGCGAATGAATGTAGGTCACTTGGATGGTCACGGAGGAAGATTTTGTTTGTTGTGTTCATTCGTTTCCTGCTGGAAATTAATGACGAGTTTGGGTAAACATTGCACCGTTTCGGACACTTGTTTTGATATTTTTGGCACTTTGGAACGAACGGCAATTTACTACTGCACTAGTCATCATCATCGCCTATTCTAGAGAGGAGATAGGATGGATTGTTTACACAACAAAGACCAGTTGTAGCGGGAAAGTATTGCACCATCATGAGATCATTTGCGGAGCGAACTTTGCCAATAAAATTATTATTATGCTTTTTACTCTAGAAGTGTTTGTACTTTCTTGATAAAGTAGTAGAGTAGTAGAGTCTACGTAGAAATTATCTGGTATTTTACTGTTCAAACTCAATCCCTTAGATTGAGTCAGGATTTCATTTTCATATTTAGCTTGAAAAATTCTTATTAGAACATTCTGCTTGTGAAGTAATTTCAAGAAACAGAAATAAATATTCAGTTTTCGTGCAATCTACAAAGAATGTTCATCCAAGTAGCATACTTTAGGTCCATTTAGTTGAAGCAACCGAATTACGACCGAAACTGGTCATATTTCGGTTACCACAACATCTTTATAACAACCATGCTAGTAGGGCACTATATTCAAGTAACAATTCTAATGTCATTTGGAATTATTTATGATACTTTTGTTGTGACAAAACTATAGAATGTTTTTAGCTGGTTATAAAACTGTTCTATATGATATGTCAAACAAGAGTTTATTTTCAAATGAGACAGGCAGTTTTTTGCCTGGAAGAATTCAGGTGCAGAGAGAAAAGCCAGTTTGAGAAATATATTTTTAAGTTAACAAAGCTGGTTGACTGATTTAAAAATTAAAAAAGAAGAAAACTTATCCAATTTAATTCTACGATGTATATTTTATTCACGACAGATACGTAAGGAGGACTACGATCACCAGATGTTGGAAAAAATCAACAACGGCCCATATAGACAACAAACCACTACCCGAAATAGTTAAGCGAGTTAATCCTACAATTAATGCCAACCGGCGCTAGGAGACGATATCGGAAAATTACGAACTTCAAACCCTACATTACCCAGAATAAAAGGACAACCCAAAATACACAAACCAGGAACGGAGATGCGGGAAATAATAACGGTAAACGGATCACCCACGGAAAAGATTGCCAAGTGGTTGGGAACCGAGTTTCAAAAAATGCCTATAAAATTCCCGAGCCGTTCTGTCAGTAGCACACGAGAAGTCGTCGAGTACCTAAAAACATTGGGAGAACTAGTAGAAGACTACATAATGGTCTCTTTCGATGTTACGGCCTTATTCCCAAGCGTCCCCGTGAAAGAATCGATAAGCCTCTTGGAAGACTGGCTATTGAAACAGCATGAGTTCCTTGCGTTATCAAGGAGAAAAAAAGGTGGGAGCATATTTGAAGCTGACACGTTTGTGTATGGAGAAGAATTACTTTATATTCAGGGACAGTTATTACAAACAACTGAAAGGTGCACCGATGGGCAATCTTTTATCACCGTTTCTGTGCGAACTATTCATGGCTAACCTTGAAAACAAGCTGGAACAAAACCAGGTACTCCCAACCAGATGGTGGCGCTACGGCGACGACATTTTTAGCATAATCAAAAAAGGAGAGATGGAAACCATTCTAGCAGCCATGAATGGTACACATAGGAACATACACTTCACATATGAAATAGAAAAAGACGGAAAACTTCCTTTTTTGGATATCATAATAATAAAACAAATTGAAAGCACAGAAACAGAAATTGAAATTTATAGAAAACCAACAAACACCAAACGAGTTATACCTAGCTCATCTAACCACTCCCACCAACACAAAATGGCAGCTTTCCTGCACGTGATACATAGCATGGAAACATTACCGTTAAGAGAGCTAGGAAAACAAAAAGAACTAGCTCACATTCTTGAAATAGCAAAACTAAACGGATATAAAGAAACGACAATCCAGAACATGATTTCCAAAAAAAGAAGAGACGCATACAAAAAATCATTCACAACACTTACACCAATCACACCAAAACTCAAGAGAGTGGCAGTAGAATACGACGGAAACATTACACGCCCTCTCCGTTGGAAAATGAGGAAATTTGGAAATGATCTAATCTACACGAGCCGAAATAACCAGCTCAAAAATAAGTTGGGATCAACTAAAGACCCGATTGAAGAACACAGACAATCAGGAATTTATGAAATCAGTTGCCCACATTGCGAGAAGGTTTACATCGGTCAGACTAGAAGGAATCTGGAAACACGAACTAAAGAACACTTGGCAGAGGTAACAAAAGCATCAAGAGATGCCGAGAAAGTTCTGACACATCATTTTAGATCAAAAGTGACTGAGCACGTCTTCAACGACAACCATCCGCTGACCATTGACAACGCAAAAGTAATTAACAACTGCTCTGCGTGGAAGATGGATGCAGCGGAGAGTTTATAGATTTACAAGAGGTGCTCCTCCACTTTACTAAACAAAGACCCTGGAAACGGTTTTTCTTGGCTTTTTAATTATGTGCCAAAATACAGACATACAGGGACACACTCAGACGAGACAATTGCTGGCTAAAAACTTCGCTCTCTCTCTCTTCTCAGATCCCGGTTTCACATTATTCGTATAATCCCATTAGCTTTTTCAGGTTTCCCTTAATTTAATTAATGTTTTAGATTTCAGACTCTTTCAATAGAATTAGTTCACCAATAGAATTTAGTTTACAATAGAGTTAGTTTACCTACACCAATTGTATATACGTACACAGGTAGTCTCAGACAAACGTTGTATCTGTCTACCTACACTATTACCCACACATAGATTTCGTACCCATATCTCCTATAAAAACTGTGAAATTGCCTGCAAGTCGTAGGCGAAATACGTATCTGTCGTGAATAAAATATACATAGTAGAATTAAATTGGATAAGTTTTCTTCTTTTTTAATTTTTAGGTTTCGTATTCTACTAGGACGCTCCAAAAACTTCAGTGACTGATTTATCTTTTTACCACAGCAAGTTTTATGCTTTATAGCTTTGACAGAATAAAACGAAAAGCATCAATGCATTACGGCGGTTACTATCAAGAGGCGAAAAACATAATCAGTTTTATTGATGCTTTCAGCGGAGCGTAGTAAGACCACTTGAGCTTGTACCCTTACTTTTATAAAGGTGCTAGGAACCTTCTAAAGAGTGGGCCACTTGCCCACATCAGTAGGGAAGAAAAGTATAGACTAGTGATAGCTCCCCATAGCCTGCACACCGACAGGAACGATAACGGCCAACGATGTATAAACTTCACTGCTTCCCGAGGCCCGGTGATCCGAAGCACCTTTTTTCTACGCAAAGATATCCACAATGGAGTTGTGTTCCCTTGCCCAAATATCGACGAGCTAGGAAGCAGAGGACCACAATCCTGTTTCAACTGTTTCGAGCTAATGACAGGCGTAAGTTTTACGAGAAGGTAAACCTACCTTATAAGGGCTACCGCTACACACCGGAACCTGACATATGTAGCGACGAGGGAGGGAATCTAATCACAAACGAGCGCGAGATGGTCGACAGGCGGAAGCAGTTCTTCGATGATCACCTCAAGGGCGAAGTTGCATAATGGAAATTAACCTAGGAGTACCCATGGAAGATAGTAATGTTCCAGCACCTGATCTCCAAGAAGTCAAACGAGAAATCGGGTTGCTGAAGACCAAAAAAGCCGCTGGTAAGGACCGTCTACCGGCAAAGCTTTATAAACATGGCCGAAAAACGCTGAGTAATTTTCAAAATTTAAGAGGGGGTGAAGCTTGGAATGGATGGAAGGAGTGGCCTACCCATCTACAAAAAACGCGATTGGCTCGACTACTGCAACTATTGCGGCATTACGCTGATAAACACCGCCTACAAGGTACTCTCCCAGATCTTGTTGCGCTGCCTGTTACCGATAGCACAAAGTTTCGTAGGGAATTACGGGGAGCTTCATGGGGGCTCGCGCCACTGCGGACCAAATTTTCGTCATCCGACAGATCTTGCAAAAATGTCGGGAGTACAACGAGCCTCTTTAATGATTTCAAAGCAGCATACGATACAGGCGATCGAGATCAGCTCTGGCAGATAATGCACGAACGCAGTTTTCCGGATAAACTGCTGTGACTGATCAGAGCTAAATTAGATCGAGTGCTGCGCTTCGTGCGTATATCTGGGATGCTCTCGGCGAGCGTTGAAACAACCGTCACGGCTTATCCTGCATCAACATCGCTCTTGACGCGGTGATCCAACGGGCGGGCATCAAACAAGAGGCACGATTTTCACAAAGGGTAGCCAACTTACAGACTTTGCAGATGACTTTGGGCTGAATTGGGCTGAAAATAAATGCGTCGAAGACTACATACATGAAAGGAAGCGGCTCCAAAGAAACAAATGCGCGCCTCCCACGGACGGAATTGTCGTTTGAATGCTAATAGCTTAGTGGTTTCCCGATCGAGTTTCAATATTCTTACACCAATCGATTGGAAAATCTTCTAAGAATTGCTCCAAATGAAGAAAAGTATGGATTCTTGATGTTGAACTATTGAAAAATTGAAAATAATGAACCTTTGTTTTACCAGAATTCTCGCTTCGTGATTGGTTGTTGGAAATGACGTCATCAAAGTGGAAATGGGTTTTCACGCTTCGGCTGATAATTCAGTCAATTTTCAATAGATTTTCGAGATATTTACACCAATTGATCGGAAAATCGATTTGGAAAATATTGAAAGTATAGAAAATTATTAATTTTCTATGCGCGTCATTGTTAAATTGAATGATTTTCATTGTTTTGCCTTCCCTCGTCAGTGCTTCCCTAGCACTTAAGCTTAAGCTTCCTTATGATTGTACCGTGAATTCGGGTGAAATTGATCACTTTTACGAGTATTTTTTTAAATAACTTTGAATAGAAACATATTTAAGACGATGATTGAATTTTAAAATAAGTACTGTAGTGCTGGCTACACGACAGTATCATGTATATCGTATTTAAATAGCTTTATTTTAGATAAAACTTATTGTAATCGTGAAATTGAAATAGGCAATTTCGAGATAGGCAACATAACATCCTGCATGTAGGCAACAATGTCGCGTATAGCAACTAGCACAAAAATCAGACAGACAGCTCTACATTAGCATGGATGATGCGGCTGCTAAATAAATATGAACGATAAAAAAGAAATTAAGCAAATTTTAGCATCGTATTCGCGATTTTTTGTTTAAACATAGCTGTATATATGTGTAAATGTACGATTTACGTATACAATCTTCACCTATCTAGTGAAAAGAATAATTTAATTCTCCTCATATACGGGAGCTTGACTGTCTCTTTGAATGTGTAGTTGCATTTCGCTATGTAGGCACAAACCGATCTCTAGCACTCTCATGCAACTGCCATATGGAGCGTTTGTAAAATTTGTGCGAAGTATTGTCTGTCTTTTGCACTCTTTTATAAATCTCCATTCTGCTTCACAGAAAGAACAAACTTTCGCAGGTGGCGGCTCCATTTCGCAGCCATAGTGAACTAGAAATCTATGTTGTCTCAGCTCATGATGTTATCATTCGTTTTATTTTGTAAAAGGTCACATTAAACAAATTCTTTCGCATTATTTTATTCATGGAAACTATCAAAGCACAGCCAGATAATTAGAGAACCGAATTAGTTTCATTAAAACTTTCTGCTGCAACGAAATTTTTGTTAACGGCAAAGAGTTTTATCGAGCATTTTGAAAATTGCGATTCGATCAAAATAATAAATTTTAAAAAATCAAGCTATTTACAAGATCAATCGTGCTGAAATCCAAATGACTTTCATCTGTAACTCAATCTTTATATGAATGGGTGCATATACAGCTTTATGAATCAGTGTAAACGTAGAATAATGAGTTTTTTACTCGTTGGTCCGTGGTGATCAATTTCACCCGAATCGACAGTATTTAATTTACGCCCTACAGAATCCAATCGAAAATTGTTAAGCTTTAGCTGTTACTGCTTCTTCGGATAAGGTAACGTAGACATCCAAATTCACCAAGCGACCGCCAGTGAACGATAGGGGTTTTGGCTGCTATGCCTTTTACTGCGCATCGTCATTCGGTCAGCGGCTTTCGTTGGCGACACATCGGCAAGTAGCTAGCTTGCGACACATCGGATCGGACAGGCAGTTTTCGAGTCACATCCGTGGCATAATTTTAAAGGTTGTATTTGAAACATTGTTTGCCTTACGGTGCACATCGTCGTCAGTTGGTCGTGTTCATCAGCTGTTGAAGAAAGGAAAGTATGCTGAGCGTGTTGGAGCTGGAGCACTCGTCTCGCTGCCGTGATGGAATATCTGGCTGCTGAAGTTCTAGAATTAGCAGGAAATTTGCTGCTCGCGACAACAAAACGACCAGAATTAAGCCATGTCACTTGCAGTTGGCCATTCATGAACGGCTTCGTCGATCGCATAGCTGCTGAGGCTTTCTGGCTGGTCCGTTGCAACAAGCCGTGCCTGGTTAGCGGTTATCGGAACTTCAATTTCACCGTTAGGTGCGTTAGTGCAAGTTTATTGCAAGCTAGAGCTATGATAATCAAACAATCGGTCCTTTTAAGGATCACACAACGATTGAAGAGTTTATTATATTTTCTTGCCCAGTCCTAGACCATAATAACACAGGCAACGAGGGAAAAGTTGAACTTTTCGCCGTTGCGGACGACCAACAAACGGCGGGAATAAGTTTACTGGTCACGGGCGACATTTTCTGTCACTTCAAAAACGTTTGCAACTTGTAAATGCTTTATGATCAGTGTTCTTCTTTTTTAAACTGCAGAAAAGTTTTGCGTAAATTGCTTTTTGAAAACTCGCGCGTACCGTCTACCGATTACCAGAGGAAAAGCCCTATTTAACGTAGAAACAGATTATGAAAATTTATTTACTATTTTGTTTCGTGTGACTTCGATTGGTTTTAATAAAATAGATTCTATCAATTCATGGATATAACTCCAAAATCGGTTGATGATTGAACGTATACAATGTTACTACTTTGATAAACGTTGCGTATGTAGGTTGTATACATGAAGAATCGTATTATTACATACATGGATACATCCTACTATCGCTACAAAGAGACTAACGTAGTCCTACGTCACCTATGAATTCCTGCCTTGGCATGGTTCGATTTTGGATATCAGCATTTTTATGACACACAATGCAAAACTAGTTTTTCCCTATTATTTTTGTTTGTTGTCTATCATACGCGATCAATCAAAGTGAACTGAGATCTATTTAAATGCTTTTTATCATTAAAGAAGTTCTTCCAGCCAAATTTCCTACATGTTTACCGACGTGCGACGAAGAAGAAAATGTCGCCTAATCGTTTTAATTTCCGTCATTTATAAATGAAAAAAACTCACGCAAGGCATTGTCGTTATACTACAGCCAGGAAAACTTTTTTTTGTATGCCAGAAGGGCACTGGGTTGAAAAATGCCACTGCGACAGTCACGAAGATTGTCTTTTGTAGCTGGCCCCGATTGCTGTACACAGTTTACGGATTGCTCATACCCATTGATGGAGTTGAGCTGGGTTGTAAGACTGTGCCCCAATTAGGTATTACATGGTTAATAAAACCAACTACCTTCTTGGGACGAAGTTTCCATACTGAGTATGGAGTTAATAGGTAGCTTCCGAAGAGGCTGAACCTGGAAGACGCAAGAGCTCCACAGGAGCAAAGTAAGTGCGCTGAACTTTCTAGTTCTAAATTGCAAAAGCGGCAAATGTCGGCTAAGACCTTGACAATTCTCTTTAAATAGTAAAGAGTGGGACAATATCCGGTGAGGAGTCCCGTGATTGTGCGCAGTTCCCTACGCGTTAAGGTAAGTACTGCAGGGTCTGGGTAGATAAACTGTTTAGCTTGTCTACAGCCCTGTGCTTTATACCAACTGGATGCTATTTATAGCTTTTCCCAGGTCAGTTATTCGCTGTTGAGTTGACAGCGGATATGGAGGTGCCCAGAAACGGTTCGGGGCCAATGAACTGATGAGCAGATCCTTGTCTCGCTAGGCTGTCGATAAGCTCATTGCCCTCGATTCCGCAGTGTTCAGCTCCAGGCACCCAGAACAATGAAACTTTATTCTGGCGGGAGAGCTCCTTCAAGATTGTGTTGTACTCCCAAACTAATTCACATGCACATTTGGTGGATTAGAGAGCCAGTAGTGCAACCTGGCTGTCCGTGAAGATTCCGATTTTAGCATACCTATACTTTCGTTTTAGACATATCATGGCGCAGATGTATATTGCATATACTTCCGCTTGGAACACGGTGGGCCATTTGCTCAAGCTTGGAAGAGCTTCCTTTATTCCGGGTCCGTAGACTCCAGAACCTGTGCAAGTCCCAATTTTTGATCTATTTGTAAAGAAGCAGATGGTACCGGATGGAAGAACAGGCCCCCCATTGCTCTATACAGCGCGATCAGTATCAATTACACTGTACGGAACACCCATGTTAGGTCGTGCCTCCATTCAGTCAGAGATTGTCGTTACTAGGGGTGATAGTTTGAACTCCCTTAGTACGCGAAGGTGACCAATTTAATGCCCCTCAAGTATGTTACGACACCTCTGCAGCCTTAGTGCACCGAGTTCGGCTACCTTCTTCACATGGAGATGTAAAGGTAGCAAGCATAACATTGCCTCCATGGCTGCAGTTGGTGTTGTGCGCATAGCGCTGGTCACTGACATACATGCCAGGCGTTGAACTTTGTTTAGCTTGGACTGAGCTGTCACCTTATTCACCTTTGGCCACAATACAAGAGCGGCATAAGTTAGCCTAGGCCGTGCAATAGTAGTGTATGACCAAAGGGCTAGTTGAGGATTCATTCCACAGGTTTTGCCAAACAGTGAACATGCCCAGATGGCTGTTGTTGCTTTGTTGACAGTATAGTCTAGGTGAGCGATTTATGATCCAGAATAATACCCAGATGTTTAACTTCATTGCTGAAGCTTAGTCTGATTCCATTCAGTGTAGGGGGAGTAAGAGTATGTCTCCTCCGCCTAGTAAATGGTATCACGACTGTTTTGGAGGGGTTTATATTAAGCCCCTCTCGTAGGCACCATGAGATATTGGAGTTTACAGACAATGAGAACTCCTCCTTGAGGACATTCTTTGATCGCTGAGATTGTGACCGACGTATCTCCCAATGAAGCTGTGATTTCCCTGCTTGACAGCATTGCTTCAATCCAGCTCATTGTCGGCTGATCAGTTCCTTTATTAAGGAGAACCGTGTTAAATGGGGCAAATGACGTGTTATCGAAGGCACCTTAAATGTCAAGAAAAGCACAAAGTGCCGTCTCTTGGTATTGAAGCGACTTCTCAATTAGCGTCACTAGGCAGTGAAGTGCGGTTTCCGTAGATTTCCCGCATTGATAAGCATGTTGATTGTCATGTAAAGGAGTGTTCTTTAGAAACTCGCTACGGATGTGATTATCCGTGATTTTTTCCATCAACTTGAGAAGTGTTGATGTCAGACTATTGGTTTGAAAGCTTTTGGCATAGTTTTATCTTTTTTTCTGCCTTAGGTATGAACACCACCCTGACCTTCCGCCAGCTTGCCGGGGCATGTCCCAACGTGAAGCTGGCAGGAAAGAGGTTGATGAGCTCGGACATTATAATCTCGTCCGCTTTTTGTAAGAAGATGGGAAGTATGCCATCCGGACCCGGAGACTTCATTGGTTCAAAGGAGCTGAGTGCCCAATCGATTGAAGCCTCCGTAAACAGCCGGCGCGCAAGTAAAACCGAGTCGGTTGACACATTGCGCGACGACCTAACTTGCTGTTGCGCGCCGACGTCGCTTTCAGTGGACACTGTCGAACCAGGGAAATGCGTGTTCATAAGAATCTCCAACGTTTCCCTAGTAGTAACAGCGAGACTGCCATCTTATTTTTTCAATTGCCCTAGGCCATTATCATGGTCCTTGGCTAACGCTTTTTGGAGTCGCGCCGCCACAGGCAGAGTTTGGATACTTTCGCAAAACTTGACTCTGGACTTTCTTTTGGCTTTGCGAAGCTCTGCGCCCTGTTGCCCTGTTGAATAAACGCCTACACGGTGCTCCAAATAGCGTTATTATAAAAAAAAATTCTCCATAAAATCCGAGTATACCAGTCGATTTGTATTACTTTCCACCATCTTCAGTCAAAATTTAAAAAAATGGTAGGCACAGTTTTGGAGAAACGGCCATTTAATGTCAAAAAGGCATAAATCTCGTAGAAAAAGACAAAATACATATACAATTGTGCTTATTTTATCACACAATGATTTGCAATAAGCATACTGCTGTCATTATCATAAAAAGAACATAGTAGGCCTTGTTCTGCACTACACAAAAGTTAATGTAAGATTTATTTTTTTGAGATAGAGTAAGGTGGGGCAAAAGTCAGATTCAATGATTTATCAGTGCCGATTCCGCATAATTTGACAACATTGATATGGACTTGACATACTTTGACAGCTTAAAGTCCATCGTATACATTTATTATTTACGAATCATAATTGCTGAGTTAAATGGAAATGTTCAATTAGTGCGGTTTGGATGTTTTATTTCGCAATATAGGAAACGCAATATAAACATAGTTGAAGTAGCATTTCACATTACTCAAGCATCTCTTTTGAAAATGCGATGAGAAAAATTTAGAAAATATATTTCTATTTTACATAATTTAATCAAATCCTGCCAAGCACCAAATGGGACAAAAGTGCAATTCAATTGGTGTATTAGCAAGTGCACTAATTTCATAAATTCAAAGTTCGAACTTTTGCCTCGCGATCAGGCACCTGATCAGAAAAATGATGAATTTTAATACTATTACTCCAGATGATTTATAGCTGAATGTGAAGATGTTGAGTTGTTACATCAATATTAAATATAGTTTACTGTGTGCTTCATTTCATGAAAATTGAAGACAACTTCAAATGTCGCACTTATGCCCCACCTTACTCTAATGGATATTCACGAAGAAAATCGTAGGAAAGTTTTACGAAAAATAAAAATGCCCACTAGCGTGGCAAAAGTTCGTTTGAATCCAATTCATAATTACAACGCATTATTTACTTGTCCATGAATCGCACTTTTGCTCCGCCCATGAATCGCATTTTTGCCCTACAAGACTTTTTAAGTGGTTTGATCAAATTATGGAAATAGAAATATATTTTGAGAATTTCTCTCGCCGCATTTTTAAAATAGGTGTTTGAGTGATGCGAAACGCTGCTGCAATGTTTCAACAAGCAATAACCTCCATATCAACAGGAGCCGTATTTGCCATATAACGAAATATTACATCAAAACCGCTCCAAAGTAACATTTACACTTAATTCAGCAATTATGCTTCATAAACAACAAATGTTTACGATAAATTCAAGCTATCTCAGTATTCGACCATTCAAACTAATGTTGTCAAATTACGTGCAATCTGCACTGATAAACCATTGAATCACACTTTTGCCCCTCTTTACTCTACACATATTCACAAATATGCAATTAATTAAAGCAAAATTCATTAATATGCGAGAACAAATTGGAAAACTCCTTTTAATACTACAATATTTTATGTCTAAAGCTTGCCACTCACTAAAGAAGGCTAGTCCTAGCCAAAACTACAAGCCTTCTTTAGTGAGTGGCAAGCGACTTTATATAATAATTTATAATTATTATACAAAACTCATTAAGTCATTCATATTTCTGTTATGTTGCATGCAGCATATCTCAAAAATATTAAAATACTTCTACCGATATTTGGTACTCTTGTGCGCACTAAACAAGCGTATTTGTATAGACATTGCGTCAATTTTCTTCTAATTTTTGCTCTTTTCATTTTAAAAGGGCATACCTCAAAAACCGTGCCTACGCTTTTTTTAAATTTCATCCATATATAGTGGTAAGTGCTGCAAATCGGCTGGTGTACTCACATTTCATGGAGATTTTTTTTTGATAATAATGGTCCGGGAGCACCGTGTAAGCACAATTGTATATGTATTTTGTCTTTTTCTACGAGATTTATGCCTTTTTAACTTTAAATGGCCGTTTCTCCAAAAGTGTGCCTACCATTTTTTTAAAATTTTGACTGAAGATGGTGGAAAGTAATACAAATCGACTGGTATACTCAGATTTTATGGAGAATTTTTTTGATAATAACGCTATCTGGAGCACCGTGGCCTAGCCTCCCGACGAAGGTTGCTGAGCGATTTATTCCACCAGGGTACGTCACGGCAGACTGTCCGCGTGATTAACGGACAGTTTGCAGTATAAGCATCAATAATCCTGCTCTGTAGGCCAGGAAAACTTGCCAGACCTGCAGAAATTTTGCAGAATTACATTTGTCATGCCGTCCTACACAAGTACTTGCGCGTTTGCTTCGTAAACAGTGTTGTGATTTTTAGCTCGGACGATGAAAAGTTTTGATGGACGGATTTTAAAACGGTACGATGAATTTAAGAAATAAAGTCAGTTGCATAATTTCAATAATATGCTTTAATGATCGCTTTTCAGTGATTTCAAAGTTCACGGATCAGAAGGTAAGAGTGTTTTAGTCAAATCAGCACAAGAACTTTTGGAGTATTCATTAAATCCATCCAACAAATGATGAAAATTAGAATGGCTTTACTTACTACGACGGGAATTAGAAATAAAACCTACTTAAGATGACGGAAAAATGTTACGCTAAGTGTGTTCAGGAAAAAAAAGTATGCGGTTTTATAGAATGTTTCGAACAATAATATTTTTATTGCCGTAGGACTACGTCTCACCGCAGGTCGCCACGCATTTGTTGCCAAATTCGAAATCCTACTGTACCTAATTGGTTCATACCTAATGTTTAATTTGGGACAAGGGACAAAGCTTCCGAATATCGACAATGCTAATCTTCAAATGAATAATAGTTATTAATTCCAGAGAGTTAATTTTATTCATTCTAGGTACTTTTATTGCTCGTTGCCGTTTAAGGGCCTCTTTTGTTTGCCCTAAGAATCATTGAAGTTTGTTAATAGACACAATAAAATAACGTTTTCGTTGCGTAGGGAATAATATTCATGTAATTATAAATTCGTGACTGTATTGTAATCATTACACTAGATCAGACTGTAGTTTCCAATAAAATCACCATTAAATTTCCCTGCGAGCAAACCAATCCAAACCCCAACCCGAAAACTTGCGTGTCTGGCCCTTTTGTTCGATAAATTATTTTCACCGGCACGTTTCTTTCTTCGAATTTTTTTCCTCTCTGTCCCATTATCTTCCGCTGAACGGAACTTCATTCATCAACTAAAATTTCATAATAATCAAAACGGTCAGAACGACGAAATCTATAAAGATTACACCGGCCAGATTCGCGTTGGAGTTAGCCAACCGCGACGACATTTTTATGATAATCCAACTCCACTGCGTGCGTGGTGAGGGGGCCGCACAGCGGCCGTAAATGTTAAACCGGTCCGATCGAGTGTTTTACTGTTGTTTGGCGGGCACCACGGCCACGGTCGGGGAGTGCAGTAAGAGCAGAACAAAGTCATTATTATCATCATCGTCGTCGTCGTCGTAATTATTCTCGCTAAACGCTTACTGCCGGAGCTGCCGGACACGGCTGACACCGCGAGCGACAGCCCGAGTGATGTTTTATGGCGGTCTGTTATTGTTGTTTTGCTGTTGCAACAAGCGAAAGTTTGAACACCCCATCGGGCGATTCGATTTATATAAACAGACACCAATCCTGGCAGGCCCAGGCCCAGGGGATGGCGCTACAATCGCCCGCCAATGTGAAAATTCTTGCGGAAAGATCATTCGGGTTTGTTTATGCTTGCAGACAGATACGGCGTCTTTATTTGTTGACGTAGATTAATTTACAATTTCGAGCACGATGTCGGACTGGAATTACCATCGCACTCCAAAAACAGCAAACGGCTTCGATCGATCGAGCCAATATAATAATTTGGTGAATCCGCCGGCTTTGCAAACCCCGGGATGACTTCATAACCGCCAAGCAGAGTAGAACACTGTTGAATATTAACTATCGGATCGGATCGGTTCAGCTCAGCGTTAAGATTGTGCGTTGGTTGACGGTAAAGTGGTTTCATGGTCGTCTTGTAGAGAATTGATTAATTTTCAACTTTTCTGTTTAGGTGACATTCAGAACAAATGACCGGTAAAATAATTTTAAATTCATTTCAACACCTCCCCACACTAGAAAGCAATTGTATTGACCGGCAGTTTCATCGGCAGGAAATTTAATTATTCCGAGTAGGTTGGCTTAGTCGGTCCTGGTCGTTAGCGAACATGTTATCTCTCATTACCGCGCTCTGCTATAGGTAGGTTTGGTACTAATGGGTTTAAAAATGAAGAAGCATTTATTCCCATTTCCAAACAAAAACCCCTCTTTGCCCAGCCAGCGGCTAGAAGAATAGTTTATCTACTTATACGTAACCCATTTCCATAGCCATAGCCACAGTCATTATGAGCATATCAAGAAATAAACTTTTTCCTGCTGCACCTTAAAAAGCGCGGTTCATTGTGCCCGGTACGTACCCATGGGGCAAACGGTGGTCCAGTTTTCCAAATGAAAACACTGCGAATGGAAAGTTATAGTTACCTGCATTGCATGAGGGATTGTTAGAATGGTACGTAATGCTTATCTTTTCTGCCAGCGCAGTGGGTCACTTTCATATTTATTTTAACTATCGTTTTATTCGTGATCAAAACTTTCAACTTTTATGACTTTATATTTTATGCTGCGGTGATTAATCACCGCATAGGAGATAAAACAAAATCTGCGCGAATCAGTCTAATGTGAATGCAGCAAATACAGCTAAAAGAGAGACTGAAACTAACTGAACTATCGAAGCGTAACTTTTGACCGGTCCCTGCTAGGCAACTATTAACTGGAGTGTTCAACGCCCCGTGACGCAGGAAGTTCCTGTGCAATTCTAACTGTGACAATATGAAAATTACCACCAAGCCCTGCGGGTGTGTAAGGATAGTTTCCCAACTCGTCTGGAAACCGCTGTTTGCCTTCGAAAAACCAAACCTGGTTATAAAGTATGAACATTTTTTTTTCGATCTAAATAGTAAGAAAGCTTAGAGCACCACTTTCATTGCAGAAATTACTATTAACGTGCGTGCTATGGAAAGAGTTAATGGATTTAGCTCTATTTGTCCAAAAATTGACCTGGCTTGAAAAGATGCGAAAATTATATTTTGCATTCGGCATTGTGCTACGGTGAAGAGAAGTCCAAACAACTTCCCTAACCTACAAAGTCGCGAAAAACTGCGTGTCACTGCCATTTTCATATTTAGTTATTACATTATTAGTGTCAAACTGTCAAGAAACGATATGAATTATTTATCTATTTACAGAAATTTATTTTATGGAAATGAGCAAAAATAAGTCTAGCTTTGTGTTGGCCAAGCTAACGTCTCGACTAGTACATTGTGCCACAAGAGATGGTTGAATGAAATGAAAAAAACGCGTAGCGGGTAATGGAGTGGTGATTGCACTCCATCCTCCTTTTTTTTCGGGGATTGGTGATTAATCAAGGGACAATCTTCCACGATGGGTGGTTGATGAATTGCGGAAGCATTAGGTTGCCTCCCGCTGCGCTCACTGTTGGCGGTAATGACAGTTCCGGAAATTGCAGTCGGAACTATATCAGAAATGACAGTTGCATTCCTCTTCAGAAAAGTAGTCCCTTATGTTAGTTTTTTTTTCATTATAGGTAATTTAACGAAGAATATTCAATCTCATTCTATATTGTCTTTTTTTCTTGACATTTTGAAGTGTGACATCAATTCTCGTGAAGCAAATGAATTAAATGGATTTATTTTCAGAGCTAAATGTGACATGAAGCTTGTAAACCAATCAGGTATTATTTATTGTTAATAACTCAGAAGTTACGCCCTGAGAAGTTAACTACGCCAGAACCTTCTAAATCTGATGTCATCGATTCAATCAATCGCATGATTAAGCTTTCGCCGGATGCCGGATTAAAGAAACAATAGCTTCGTAAGAACGCTAGTTAGAATAAAATACTAATTAAATAACCGCAAATTGCCATCAACTAATGATGTAATAGAGTACACTCGTATGTCATCGATTCATATAGTTCGTTGAGATGTACAGATCGCAGTTTTTTAAGGCGTTGATGTCAGGGCAATTATTACATGCTTACTAAGTACCTAACTAAGCACCAGGAAGGCATACACCAATCACGCTACTCTAAACCAAAGTATGCAAGAACAATGTGAATGACTTCACATTTTCGTGTTAACTTACACCACTTTGGTGGAAGCTACTTAGCGTCATCTAAAACACATACAAATTCAGTTTCAGTTTATAAATACCGTAAGCGCGCCTAATTCTGTGCATGGTTACTAATTCTGCGCAGCGGACATTTCAGTCAATAATAATTTCACACTTTGTTTTGCTTAAACTAAGCCAATTCAATCTGTAAAAGGCGTCAGTCGTCTTCACTACCTATCGTAGCTATCGTATCCAGCAGAATCGCAACGTTATTAAAGAACAATGAGAAAATCAAAGGCCCCAAGTTGATACCTTGAGGAACTCCAAATTTGTTGCTAAACACTGATGATGTAATGGCTCCTAGTTTCACAAGTAGTACTAATATCTATGCCTAAAAAAATTAATTTCTGTCTGTTTGTACTCTGTATGTTCCTTATAGACTCAGAAACTGAACCGATCGGCGTGAAAATTTGGATGTTTTAGGGGCCGGGGAGGATTTTTGGGACCGGGGAGGATTCTTATGATGGTAAGAGACCCCTACCCCCTACGAGGGGGGGGGGTGGTCTCCCATACGAATCAAATACAAATTTCCTAATTACTCGAGAACTAATCAAGTAAATGGAACCAAATTTGGCATGTGGGGGTTTTAGGAGACAGGAATTTTTACTATGGCGAATTATGACCCCTATGCCCTTTAAGAGCGGAGGACTCCCATACAAATGAAATACAAGTTTCCTCATATCTCGAGAACTAATCAAGCAAATGGAATAAATCAGCTTTATTTTGTATGGCTAATCAATA